>NC_056744.1:797708037-797820537 GCF_019279795.1 Protopterus annectens
TAGCATTACTGACCGATTGTAATCATCAGTGATTTATTTATGAAAAGCAGCAGCAGTAGGTTTTGTATCAGTGTGTATTTTCCAAAAAATAAGAAGTAATGAAACATTCCTGTCTTGCATTATTGACTGACTGTAATCCTCAATAATTTATTTGAGTCTATATTAGAACATCGAAAGTTTAATGGTTCGAATCACTAAAGGTCGAAGTTTAATGATCGAACCATTAAAATTTTGAATGTTCATAAAAAATAAATAAAAAAAAAGAAAATCTAAAGGGTGTAGGGGTGCAAGCCCCAGCGCACCCCCATACTCTCCGCTACTTAAATATACCAACTCCGAGACCGCACTACATTGAAGTAAATGGAAATCTCCCCTTACGGAGATTTCCATTTACCCGTTCGATGTTCTGCACTTTTGCTATTCTCATGTCGACAATGTCGAATTCGACATTGTTGGCTTTCGAGAATATAATAGGTAACCAATTTATTTACCAAAAAACTAAAAATTTGGTGAGGGAGATGGCAAAAATAAGAAGCAAAATCAGAAAAATTCTGTAAAATCTGGAGCACTTGACAGCTATGATTAGGGCACAAAAGAAAGAACATTAGCATTAGCGGTGTAATCTCATGCTCTTCTATAAATAATTGCAAAATAGGAATAACCTTGACAATGTAATCTAATGGTCTGCTGTAGAGGATTATGACCAGGTCTCTGATCGGACACTTTATGTGTTCTCAAATTGCAGATGTCAATAAATTCACCCTGCAAGCAAAGCTCAAGAGGTGAGCCTTCACATCCATTTCAAGAACACAAAACTTCTTATGATCATATGGTGACCTAATATGCTTGTATGTCCCTTATGTGTATTTTCCATATGTTATTTGACATATTTTGTTTCTTGGTTGTTGCTCATTTAGGGTTCATATCTTTAGAGATGAGTTGTATTTCTCGGGCATCTGTATCAAATAGGACCTCAGTTCCATCCTTGGAACCGATATGGCTGTTTCCAAGCTCACGCCAGCCAAAAACTCTCAGCTAAGACCTACCATAATGCCCCTCTCCTAGTTACTTCAGATCTCATTTGCCAAGTTCCTTGTCAGACGTGCTAGCTATCTCTCTCAAAGCTAAGTAGAAAATTACTATTTTTAAGACAGTTTCTCTTCAAAATTGTTTACCTTTTAGTCGTTAGCCTTTTCTCACTGTTGCCTATAACTGCATTCTATTCCATAACCTTTTCCTTGGTAATTTAAATTTTACCATTTTTGGTACTGTCCCTCTCTTTTGCCTGGATGTATAAGTGCTAGTACAACAAACAAAGACTGTAGGTGGAGACTACAAGCTAAAATAATCAGTAGAAAAAGTGAAACTCAAAGATTAGGACAAACAGGACCTGAATATGGAAACCTTATAGAAGTATACCAGAAAAGGGAGATGAGATGAGACTGAATAGTTTGTGGACAGCTTGTTGGTAGGTACTCTTTATTTACACAAGTCAGTTATTTCATTACTTATGAGCCATAGTTATCTATCATCTTGCAATATGTTCTGATAGAACAAAGCAAGTTAGTTAAATATTCAAAGAAAGTTACATGGGAAACTAACTGTTAATTAGCATCCAGTTGATCAATGCCTAGAATATTGACCCTGAATAGTTGCTGGTTACTTGCAATCACTACTAAACTCAAAGAAGAGTGATAAAGTAAGTGCTATATTGTTTATCCCTTTCTCTCATCCCCCCAAGTTTGTGTCATCTTCACACTAAGTATGTATGTAGATTGATGGTGGCTTTCCTCCAAGTGTGTTGTGTAATGTCAGGAAAGTCGCTGCTGTCACAGTTTTGAGTGTGACTACCTAAAGATTTTAATGTTTTTGTGGTTGAATAATCACATATTGATTATCAAAGATGCCGTTTTTTTATAACAAATCAAAGTTATATTTCTGATAGTCTTTGCAAGTCCATACACTTTTATATAAAATCACTGTTGCAATTAATTACTGTAAATAAAGAATGTGTATACAAGCAAAGCAACTCTGATGTCCTGCCACAACTCTACACCCAGTCTCAAGTTCTTCTATCATACAATCTGCCACTGAAGGTACTAATAGTATCTATTTTTTATCATACATCTCCATTATATCTCCTACTCAATTCCCTTTACTCTATGCATTCCCTCTAATGTTCATTTACATATCTTATACCTTCCTCTCACCATTTTCTCCTTCCTTTCTAACCTCATTCACATTATGCTTACTCCTTTTTCTGTTCTTTATAAATATGTTAGTTGGTGTTGTTGTGTCTTTTGTCTTTTCCCGGTTAGGGGTCGCCACAGCGGAACTCCGGTCCGCTAATGATTGGCAGTGGATTTTCATGTGCTGGCTTGCCGGGCCTAATGCACAGCCTTCAACAAAGGAACGCCCATTCACGCATGTCGACACACAGAAGATGCTCTAACTGAGAATCGAACGGGCAACGTCTAACTGTGAGGCGACAACGCTACCACAGCACCACCACTGTGGGTCTTTATAAATATCTTAGTAAAAAGACAAAACATTTTTAACCAGTCGTGCACATAAAAATAAGAACACTTGTGTTTTGTTTAGAAAATATGAACATCGGCCTTCTAAATAAATATACCGGGTGTATATTACCATATCGAAAAAGCCATTAATTGAACGGCTTTATAACCGAAAATGAGGTTAATAGAACTTGCACACAGTACCACAATCTCACAATATACAGTTCTTTTATTGGCATTTTCAGTTATAAAGCCGTTCGATTAACGGCTTTTTCGATGTGGTAATATAGACCCAATATACAATATCATCTATTCTTTGTGATAATTGAAATACATGCATTGATGACTTTGCTTATGATAGAAGTAGATGTGAATGTATGTATTTGTAGTTGGCGCAGATTCCCTTTGCTTAAACATTATATCTAATGTTGTAAATCTTTGTTTATTCATTACAAATAGGACCTCGGTTCCATCCTTGGAACCAATATGGCCGTTTCCAAGCTCACGTCAGCCAAAAACTCTCAGCTAAGACCTACCCATGTTACCCCTCTCCTAGTTACTCCAGATCTCGTTTGCCGCATTCCTAGTCAGACGTGCTAGCCATCTCTCTCAAAGCTACCTAAAAAATTGTTATTTTTAAGACAGTTTTTCTTCAAAATTGTTTTTTAGTCAAGTTAGCCTTTTCTCACTGTCGCCTATAACCTAATCCTATTTCCTACCCTTTACCTTAGTAATTTAATTTTTATCTCGTTTGGTACTGTCCCTCTCTCCTGCCTTTGACAGGCCCTTCCTTACCACTTGTGGTATTTTTAAATACCATCATTGGCATTCTCTCCCTTTTTCTCTCCCTTAATTTGTTTTTTTCTATAGGATAGGCTTGCTGCCTTATTATGTCAGACAAAGCTAAGTTGGGGTTTAAACAGTGTGACAAGTGTCAGTAAGATGCCTAACTTGGATACACATACTCATTGTGTCTACTGTTTAGGTGTGGATCATATTAAAGCTGAGTGTGACATTTGTGCTAATTTTAGTAATTATACACTAGCAAAATGTAAAAATAAACTTACTTTAAAAGGTTTACCCAAGACACCTTTTTCGGAAGCTCTATCTGGGTCAGAGGTCTCACCCCCTTCAACGACCAAAAAACATAAGGAAAAACAGAGTCACTCAGTTACTGAATCTCTGTCGGTAACAGAACCAAGTTGGCTCTGTGCTTTGCCGGCACTCTCAGCGCAGACCTCATCTGCACCAGGCTCTGTGTCCATTCCCTAGGTGCCATCCATGATATTCACCCCTATTTCGGTTCCAACCTCGGCACCACTGACTTCGGTGCCATCCTTGGATCCCACATTGGTGCCGATGACTGTACAACCTGCTTCAGCACCATCCCCAGCCATGGTGCTGACAGTTTCTTTGGCTCCATCAGCTCCAAAACTCAAATACCTGCCAAGGACAAGATACTTTCCAACTTGTGACCCTTTTTTGGGGCAGAGGTTTAGCCCCTTTCTAGAAAGACCTGATTCTCCTTCAGCAAGCTCCTTTAGATCCACTAGGAGTTTTTCTGAATTAGATCTAGTGCGAGTTGTGGACCAGCTTCTGGCAGCTAGGGGATTGCCCATTCCAGCTAGACCCTCCATCCCTCTTGGCTCAGAATGTTTTACTACATCTACCCCTATTTATCCTCCTCCAGCCTCTACCCAGATCCCGGAGATCTCGGTACCAATGTCCACTCCGGTGCATACTGTCTCAGCTCCAACAGCAGTGCTTCCCCTGTCAGCACTGTCCACCCTTGCTGCATCGGCTCTGGTGGAACCGATGCTCTCTTGGAGCAGTGCTTGGACCATCCGTACCTTGGTACCTAGCCCAGTGCCTATTTTCCTGCTGGTGCCATCTATGTCCATGGCTCCAACAGCTTCCAGTTCTCTTGGAGCTCCTCACCTGGAGGTGGGCTCCTCAGGGTGGGGTGTGACCCTGGTTCCAGGGTTGTCCCTCCTGGTTCCAGGCTCCCATCCCTCCTTGGGTGGGCCTGCTGTCCAGGTGATGGAGAGGGTCCTTCACTCCAAAGGCTCACAGTCAGCACCAATCACATCAGTATCAGAATCACCCCCTAGCATGCACCTCTCCCAACCCTCTATTTCAGGACCCCAGGCATGGGAATCACAGGAACCTCCTTTGAAGGGAACCCCTTCTCCGGAGTCCTCCCCAGAAGATCCCACTGGGAAGCCATCCTGGAAGAAACAGTGCAAGAGGAAGCACCTTGATTCCCTGGATGAATCTATCACTGAAGACACTGATTGTGATGAGGGAGAAGGGGCCCCATGGTCTCCCCCAGATGATGTCTCATTCGGAGACATTCTCGAAATTGTCATGCAGCGGGGACACTGGAAGTCCTCTAACCCTTCTTCTAAGGAATCGGTGTTCTTGCAGGCTTGCCGTGCCTGCCCATCTACTTCCTGGGTGACTCCACTGGCAGATGACCTTGTTAAACTCATTGTGCAGCATTACTGGAAGGCCCCGGACAATATAGAACTTGGCCCCTGGAGGCCAGATAAAATTTTATCTACACCTGAAGACCAGTCCCACTGGTCCAAGCAGTTGACAGTTGATTCTATGATCGTGGTGGCAGCCACCAAGAGGGAACTGGCAGAAGATAGTTCCATTATCCATCCTCCAAACAGGGAGTCCTGGACCATGGACAGACTAGGGAAGTGGACCTATGCTTCAGCAACCTTCGCCATCCATTCGCTGAACTATCTGGCACACTTTATTCGCCTCCAAAGAGACCTAATTTCCGAAATGTCTTCCTCTTTGGTGGAGGTACTGCCTGATGAGGTGCATGATACTGTCACCTTGCAGCTAGCTACCCTTGAATCCATCTTGAACCTTTTGATGTGTTTGATATCTTACACCACCGAGGGGGCAGCTCGAGCTGCTGCATCAGGCATTGTCATGAGACGTAACTTGGATGTGGTTGTGTGACTTTGCAGACCCCTTTAAATCTTCCTTCATCAATGTACCTGTTGACGAGTCTACTTGGACCCAAAGTAAGAGACACACTTGCACATAGTGAGAAAGACAGAAAGACCTTGTCTGCTATGGGCATACACTTTTCCATCCCCCAGAGGTCCTATTCCAGGAACCAGAAGGGAGGAAAAATGTGGTTCAAGAAATCCCAAGGATCTTTTCATGACACTCGTGGTGAACAATCCCCCTGGGGCAGAGGGGGCAACTCATATGGAAGACGCCCTTTAACCAGGGCGCTAGAGATTCTTTCTCTGGCAGACCATACCAGCGCACCTCAGTAGTGGCCTGATTGCATTTCTCTGGAAGCAGCCGGGGGTCATTTTTCTCTGCATCTACCAGCCTGACATCTTATTAGTACCGATGTTTGAGTGCATAGAATAATATCCAGAGGCTACCAAATACCATTCGATTTAACTCCCAGACATGTCAAATGAATCCCCAATGTACCACCCAATATAAGGGAATTACCAGCCTTAGAAATAGAAAAGCTGCCAAGAAAAAGAGTCATCCAACCAGTCCCACCAGACCAGACAAGATCTGGGTTTTACTCAAGGTTCTTTTTAGTGCCAAAAAAGGCAGGGGACTGGAGACCAATCCTGGATCTCAGCTTATTGAACAAATTTATCAAACCTCAAAAATTCCGGATGGTCATGGTACAGTCCATTCTTCCCTTCCTAGGGAGGGACAACTGGATGTGCTGTATAGGCATCCATGATGCGTACTACCACATAAAGATGGATCACCACTCCTGGAGGTTTCTCCGCTTCTGGCTGCGAGCCAATCACTACCAGTTCAGGGCACTGCCATTCGGTCTCTCGACAGCCCCCTGAGTTTTCACCAAATGTATGGCAGTTGTGGTAGCTCATCTTTGACTACAAGGATTCCAGGTGTTTCCCTATCTTGACGATGGCTCCTTACTGCTCCAACCAGGAATCTCCTAGTCCACGGCCTCTCTTACACTCAAGGTCTCATTCTCCACTTGGGGATTACAATCAACAAAGACAAATCTCAAATGTCCCCAATGAAGACACTGGAATTTATTGGAGCGGTCTTCGACACAACATCCTGTCAAGCTTCTCCCTCCCTCACAGGCTTTCAAAAATAAGACACCAAATCCAAGACCTTCTTCCTCAGACCTATGTACCAGCACATCTTGTACTGCAACTCTTAGGCTCCATGGCAGCTACCATTATGTTAGTTCCACTGGTGAGACTACATATGAGACCCCTGCAGTGGCTCCTTTCCGCACAATGGTCATTGCTAACTCACCCACTCGACCACATGATACGTCTTACAAACCGTTGCAAGGAAGAAATGCTATGGTGGATGAAGCCACAAACGAATCTTTGGTGTCGACCATTCTGGCTTCCCCAGCCCACGGCCTCAGTGACCACGGATGCTTCCCTATTAGGCTGGGGATTTGGCCACCAGGGGACGAGCATCTTTTGGTTCTATGGTGCTCAGGAATATCCTTCCTTAGGGCCACCCAAGACTCAAGTAGCTGGGGACTCGATCCTATTTGTAATGAATAAACAAAGATTTACAACATCAGATAAAGAAGTTATGTCTTACCATAACTTTCCATCTGTGTTGTAGGGAAAGACTGTCCAAGGCACCTGGTCCCCTATGGAGGCCAATTTGCACATAAATGTCCTGGAACTGAAGGCAGTTCTCTTAAGTGTTGCAAGTGTTCCACGCATCCTTACCCTCTGGGACCATTGCAATTCAGTCAGACAACATATCAGTCATCTGGTATATCAACAAGCAAGGTAGAACCAGGTCTTACCCCCTGTGTCAGGAAGCCATGAGGATTTGGCACTGGACAATAGCTTCCAACCGCTTTCTTATAGCAATGCACATTCCCGGGAGTTCCAACCTTATTACGGACAATCTGAGCAGGAACATCCTGATGCCTCACGAGTGGTCCCTCAACCCTGTAACAGCAGATCGGATCTTCCAATGCTGGGGCAAGCCTTACTGTGACCTGTTTGCTTCCCCCCTAAACTACAAATGCAGAAACTACTTTGCCCTGACCCCCCCCCCCTCAGTGGGAACCACCGAGAGATGCTATAATGCACGATTGTCCATCGGGTCTTCTGTATGTTTTTCCCCCATTTCCTTTCATTCCAAAATTTCTCCAGAAAGCTCAGAGGTTGAGAAGCAAAGTGATCCTCATTGCCCCCTACTGGCCCCATCAAGTCTGGTTCCCTTTTCTATGGCCTCATCTGATTCACAGCCCGTGGATCCTGGATCATTCCCAAGACCTGTTATCTCATCCTCGGGGACTGATTCATCCAAACCTGTACAGTCTCATGCTCACAGCTTGGTTCCTCCACTTCCAATGATTACCAGGCTGCCTGACATCCCATCTCCTGTTCGTGAAATTCTTCTGGCTTCACACAAACCTTCCACTAGGAAAGTTGATTCTAGTAAATGGACTAGTTTCTCTATTTGGGCCAAAGATCAGAACTTAGACCCTTTCTCTATGCCTCTTCAAAAGATCCTACAATACCTGACTACTAAACTTACTTCTAGTAGCACTTACCTCAGCAAGAAGAGTATCTGAGCTGCAGGCCTTCAGTGTCAAGAGTCCTTACTTGATCTTCCACACAGATAGGCTGTCCCTTTGTACTGACCCTTCTTTCTTGCCCAAGGTCATTTCTGGCTTTTCCATTAACCAATCTATTGACCTGCCGGTTTTCTTCCCCCAGCATTCTAATAGAAGGGAGTATGTTTTGCACACCCTTGATGTGCATCTGCAGCTTTGTTGTTATTTGGACAGGATGAAATCCTTCAGGAAAACAGATCAGTTGTGTGTGGCCTTTGCAGGACCCAGATTGGGTAAACCTGCTTTCAACGTGACTTTATCCTCCTGGCTTAGAAATGCCATTACCTTTATCTACCAACAGAATAGGCTATCCTTACCAGCCAGAATAAAGGCTCATTCTACTAGATCTATGGCTACTTCGGTAGCATTTCATTCCAGAGCCTCTATGGATGATATCTGCGAAGCAGCCACTTGGGCAAGACCTCATACCTTTATATCTCATTACAAATTGGATTTGGCCTCCAGGGGACGAGCATCTTTTGGTTCTATGGTGCTGAGGAATATCCTTCCTTAGGGCCACTCAGGACTCAGGTAGCTGGGGACTCGATCCTATTTGTAATGAATAAACAAAGATTTACAACATCAGATAAAGAAGTTATGTCTTACCATAATGTTCCATCTGTGTTGTAAATCTTTGTTTATTCATAACTTCCCACCCTCCTTCCCCCCTGCCTGGACTCCAGGTGGACTTTAGGAACTCCTGGTTAGGGTATTTGCTCAGACAGAGCCTCCTACTATTTTTTTCCATTACTACATCTATTATCTAAGGGCGGGCAAACTTGATCTGGAGTAACTAGGAGAGGGGCATTATGGGTAGGTCTTTAGCTGAGAGTTTTTGGCTGGTGCGAGCTTGGAAACGGCCATATCTGTTCCGAGGACGGAACCGAGGTCCTATTTGTAATGAATGAACAAAGATCTACAACACAGATGGAATGTTATGGTAAGACATAACTTCTTTTTAATTATATTTGCCAGTGATTTTTGAACATTCTTTAGTAGCCAAGCTGGCTTTGGCAAACTGCAGTACAGTATAACATCATGTAATTGATAGCCTAAAGGTTCCATGGTGTCTTGATAACTTTTAAAGACATTTTAGACTGCTTCATTGCTAATTCTAGGATTAACTGACAGTTTCAACAACATTTGGCTTTTACTGAGCTTTTCTTTATGCACCGTCACACAGTAAGCCTTCAGGCACTAAGATACAGAGCTACATATACCTGTTTCTAATACTGCTGCTAATGTTTAGAATCTTTGCAGCTAAAGATGAAAACATTTCACAGTACTAAATTTTATGCCTACAGCATAAGTGGATGTCATTACAGATGCAATTCTTTCATTACTGCTGTTACAAGTTACTAATCTAATTACTCTCCACAATTTTTTTCATCAGTTTCTCACATGAAATCACAGCAAACTGTACATCAGTCACAAGCTTTTTGTACACTGCCTCATTTTCTGTCTCAAAGTTCAGTGACATCACCTTCCTCAAAAACTCAGCAATACACATTAGACACAAAATAAAAATGATACTAATGTTACTAATGTGCCAGTTTAGTGTGTACAACAATACTTTGAGTGAAAATACTAATGCTTAAATGTAATTATGACTTCCTGAATGCGTATAACCCTTTATCATAATTAATTAGAACTGCAATGACAGCTTTCAGTAGCTGTCTTGTTAGACTTGATTTTCTTCAAAGTTCCTCAATGCTAGTTGTCTCATCACTTTTCTAAATCCTTAAAACACCTCACTGAAGTAATATCGCTGCACTGAATTCAGACACTAATCTAGCTATCTCCGAGCAGTTCTCCTTTATTATCACCGCCTGCCACCACCTCTGGTGACATGATGATTGTGCTGTCAGCAACCTCCCACTGAGCTACTTCTCCAGCAATTTTCCCTGTTCCTGGAAACTGCTGCACCAAAGAGAATGCACTCTGTGGTTGTTCTTATTATTTATATTGTACACCTGTTCCTCGTTTCTAAAAGTGCTGAATGCACCGTCTTCTGTTTCTTAAATATTGTGCATTGTTATGCTTCTGTGTAACAAAAGTAAAAATTATTACAGTAAGATGGACTTGTAGCAAACTATTATCTCTTTGTGGAGTCTATTTAAACCTTCACGTATACTATTTTAAATTGCCATGATTTATTTTACTTGTGTATCCACATACTTTGTAGTTGTATGCTGATTCATTTATTGTACTTTTTATGTGAATTTCTCAGGCACTTGGAGAGAGAGATGGATAGCTAGCTAGATAGATAGCTAGATAGATAGATAGCTAGATAGATAGATAGATAGATAGATAGATAGATAGATAGATAGATAGATAGATAGATAGATAGACAAACATTAAATAAAATAATGCACAAGTGGAGAATTAGTATTTGGCAAACTCCACAAAAGGCAAGACTGTATGAGTGTATGTATCATTATGTATATATTGTATAGTCTATAACAATGCCCATATGGAAATCCAAACTGGGTTTATTATCCATTTTTCAAACTTGAAGAATAACTGAAGCATGGTTAGCAGACACTAAAAAAGGAGATAATTAATGTAAGAGTATATCTTTATTCAGGGTAGGAAAAAGACAATAAATGTCATAGCAGACATCACACAGAGAGGACATGAGGTCTTATTTGCACTTTGATCATAATTGCACCATGATACATAAAGCGACTGTAAGAATAGCAGTGGATTCCTTCCTGCCGAATATGACAACACACGTGTAATGAAGTACACAGACAGGTATATTGGCTCTATTTGTTCAAGTTATGATTATACTTATTCTGTCTATTACCATTGTCATACATGGCAAGTCCCACCTGATGAGTGGCTGAAATGTAAGCTTCCAAGCATGACCTAGTCCTCGATTCTTGGTTCATTTAAAAGATTTTACATAATGTGTTAAGGAAACAAGGAGACTGTACAAACTGCCTTCATCTTGCACATGTTTACCCAATACAAACAGAAAATAATGCCAATAAGAAAAGGCTGCAGTGTGAATCGAGAGTACTTGTCAATGTACAGGTCTTCTTTTAGGCAGCTACTTACCATAAAGATGAACCTGCATTGCCAGTGAAATCAAACTGGTGGCCCATCAAGACTATCAGAATAGTGCAGCTGGCCCTTCTGCAGCAAACACCTTCCCCATACTGCCTCTCTTCCTCCTCAGCCTTAAACTAACACGAATCCCAAAGAAAACAAAAAGCACAACCTCAGTTCTAACTACAACTCATATCCTATCTGTAATCCTAAAGTCACTGATTTGTATACATGCCACAGTTTTCAACAAATAGCATGTCATTCACCTTATAAGCCAAAGAATACAAATCTCCAAGTCTCACAAGATGTGACATTCACATTCAATGCAATTCACAAGATTCAACCAAAAGGACTCATAGGTTCACAGGTACATACTAGAAAATCAGACGGCAGACCATTACAAGCCCATAACCCACATTAATAATGTTCCATCCAGAGGGAAGCAAAAGATAATGTAGGGGAGAATTTGAGGCTGCCTATACAGTTATCTAGGTTTACCTTGAAGTTAGCAAGGGTGCTTCTTTGCTTGAGATGTAGTAGATATTTGTCCCAGAGTTGGGGGATAACTTGGTATATGAATCTATTGTGCCACTGTATCTTATCTGTTGTTGAAGATTTAGTTCTTTTAACCAGACATAGATCCCCACAGAGTAGTCTATAACAGACTGAGAAGAGAGTGAGGGTTCTCAGTCTGTCTTGATAACTAAGATTTTTGAAGCCACTGATTTCTTAATTAGGGATCTCTAAAGTCTGTCAAATTGAATTTACATAAATACATGCCAAAAGTGGTATGATATTCAATAATGTGTCTGATGAGACACAAGTAAAGGGGAATTAAGTCTTCCTGGGGCGCACAGGAGACTTTGGAAATTAGATTAATGAGTCAGAGAAGATTTCTAAACTATAACAGAGACATAATGATCAAAATCTATGGAATTATCAACAAGAGTGCCTAGATCACATACGACAGTTTCTCATTGAAAGGGTGTATCACCTATATACTATTTGAAAATGTTTGTTTTACCAAAAATTAACTGACTACACTTTTCACATTTAATTTGAGATCTTTGTCCTGACAAAATTCTTAACACTGTCTAATCCTTGTTGCAGCAATTGGAAATCAGTGGATAATTTAATAACAGTACTCAGTTTACAGTTGTCTGCAAACTTAGATAACCACAGGCTAGGAGTGGGGGCGTAAAGGTCTGAGAAATAGATGTGGGATACTTAGCAGTATGAAACACTATCAGTAACTTTTTTTTCTTGCAGACGTGGCACCTGTGACTCTAACCACATGAATTCTGTTAGACAGCCAGTAAGTTATCCACCATACAATGTAAGGCTTTACATGTAAAGATTAATATTCAGATTTACTTATTTAATTATTTAATTCTGTGTGTAAGTCCTGCATGGGAAGTAGTGTGAAAAGACTTGGCCAGATCCAGATATACTGTATATATTGTGCAACCCCTATCATGCTTTGGTGACTTTTTTAATAAATTAATAAGGTTAAGCAGGTAAACTGCGGTGGTGGTGCTGCAGTAGCATTGTTGCCTCACAGTAAGACGTTGTCCTGTTCGATTCTCAGCTAGAACGTCTTCTGTGTGGAGACATGCGTGAATGGGCGTACCTTTGTTGAAGGTTGTGCGTCAGGGCCGGCAACTCGGCACGTAAAAATCTACTGCCAATCATTAGCGGACCGGAGTTCCACTGTGGCGACCCCTAACCGGGAAAAGCCGAAAGACACAACAACAAAGTAAGGTTAAACAGGCAGGACGTGCTTTTGAAAAAAACAAATTGATGAAGATCTGGGGTTTAGAGATTTTCAATACCAGATTAATGAGGTCTGTGATAATACATTTCATAGCTTTACATATGAGCCCAGTAAGACTAATGGATCTATAGGACTAAAGTCAGTGGTTTCCAGGCTTCAGGAATGTAACCAATGGAGAGTCTTAGATTAGGTTAAGGAGCAGTTCAAATGAGCCATATTGATGGATCATTAGTATTAAAAAAAAAAAAAGGGAAAAGAAAAGAAATGTTCTCATTAGCTCTGTGTTCTTTGACATAATGCCAAGCTTCTTATCTCACTGATTATTTGTCTAGATGTACAAGTGTGTTCTTCTTTTATTTGCACAAATCATATGATGTTATACTTTACATATGTTTTTCATGGAGATTTTTCTTCCTGTGCCTCCAGTGAAAATCAGTTTTGCTTAGCTATCACTGGGATTAAGAAACAATCAACAAATAAGTTCTCAAATTCTAAGAGGGCTGAAAGTTTTATTCCATAGTAATTAAAGAGGTTGGCTGTGACTATGGAATCTATGGAATAGCTATGACTGTGGGTAGAGTAAAATTTGCACTAAATATGCCATCTAAAATATTTAGGTATTTCCTTTGGGTCAGCGGAGGTAGTATTGTTGCAAGCTAGCTCCAAATATTGTTGGGTGTTAGCTCTTTACTTCTTGGCATAGTTAAAACATCCACAAAACTGCTCATAAACAAATAACTTAATCCCAGTGAATTCCTTCGTGTGAAAGGCTAGAGTACAGACAGGGAGGACAGAACCATTACTTTGCCTTTTGATATATTTCACGAGGAGATCTAGGGTTTGGAACACATCCCTGTCAAGAGGGCTTGCAAAAGATGAGAAAATGAGTATGAGGAGAACTTCTGCCATCTTCTGGGGATCTGTGTAGTGCTATCCAACTTTTAATTTGATTTTTTTTTTCACTGGTGTTAGGGATAAATGGAGTTTGCAGATTGGTATTATTAACCATCCTGTGGGATGGTAGTGGAGGATCTTGCTTTACGCTGTAATATCATTTTTCCATTCTTCCAAGAAACAGCATAATAAAGAAAAATGCTCTCTGCCATTTTGTTATTGCTGCTCCTTGTTTGTTAGACTAGATCATACTTTACTTAATTCCTACCTGTGCCTGACATTAGGTAATTGGCATATATAACTATGAAGGAGAAAGCCATTTCCCTTCCTTAGAAGGTTATAATCTGGGATTAGTAGGCAGGCATTTGCAAGAAGTGAAAAAGAAGAACAGCACAACAAGGAGGACAGTTTGACAGGCCAAAAAGAGACTGTTGATGGATCCTTAGTGTAAAAAAAAAAACAAAGGAAAAGAAAATAAATGTTCTTCTTAGTTCAATGTTTTTTGACATATGCTGATCTTATCTCACTCATTATTTGACTTCATGTACAATTTATTTGTTCTTTTATTTACACAACTCATATGATGCTATACTCTACATATGTTTTTCATGGAGATTTTTTTCCCAGTGTCTCCACTGAAAATAGCTTTTGCTTAGCTATCACTGGGAGATTAAGAAACAATCAATGAATAACTGAAACTAATACTTTGCTCTGAAGCATAATAACTGTACTTGCAAAATGGGAAAACTTATTTGAATTCTCAGCAACAGAGGAGAGGTAGTGTATTTGTACTGGCAGTTTATCTGTTGGAAAATCTGGACAGAAAAGAAATTTTAACAGAAAATATTCCTGGATTAATAAAAAGGTAGCACTTTATATTTCACCAGCTCAAAATGTTACTGCAGTTACCAGTACAACATGCAATCACTAGGAGTTGTACAGTCTCATGATGGCCAGGTGTGTGACTGCCATAGAATCATGGCTGATTGTGAGAGACACGGATCCATCAAAGTTGCTGCATTCCTTTCTCTGAGATGCAATGATCTCATGGATTGCAGATGATTCTCTTTAAAGTAGTGCGGGATTCAGAGCAGTCTTCTCCAGCATTGGGAATTTGGAATACAGGAGATTTTGAGTAACACTCTTGCCTTTGGTGCTGGATGACTAGAAGTCCAGTGGTTCTTTTCCCACTCCAGGTAATTAGATTCCTGACACTGGAGTGCAGCAAGGAGAACATTTTCTTCCATTTCATAACCTTTATGACATTTTTCCATCCCTTCCCCTGTTTCAAAAATAATATCACAAAATGTTTCCTTTCCTAACAAGATAAACACTCTTACATATGTTGTTGTAATTCTTAAAGGCACAGTTAAATTTTCCCAAATGTCATAGATGGTATATTGTGTGTCAGTGCAGTGACGACCTCATCCCCATCCCCCTATCCCCACCCCCACTGATCTGCTACTCTAAATATGGAGCTGAGTAGCATATTAATACTAAAGTAGAAAAAACTCAACTGAATGTTGGGCAAAAATCCTTCTGCCAGTGGGGTTCCCTGTAGTGCAGTCAAACCTTCTGCCAGAGCCATACAAATCCCAAGCTCTCACAGTAATGCTGCCAGACTCATGCTAGTGGGAGTCTACACAGCACCAGATGATCTTTGTTCTGCCATATTGCGTACTAAATGAAGCATTTTATGAACTGCTCCAAGTCATGGAGGTGGATAAGGGCAATAGGGAAAATCAAGTTAAGAAAGGGATAATACACCTTACCAAGTAGCTATATTCACTTACTTAGTAAGCTATAGTATATTATAGTATAGCCTACTAAGCTTCTCCTTCCAGGTGTGATGTTTAGTGCTGTCATGCTAAATGGTACTTCTGCCCTTATCTAGAGCACAGGACAGCACAGCTAAGAGTGATGTTCTATGGGTTCTTGAGTCCCATTCAGGAAATGGTTAGGTCTTTCTGTACTGTGATTCATGTCTATGAGCCATGGTGTTTAAAAATGTGGTATACAAAACACATTGTGCAAGAGACATACATACATACATACATACATACATGCACTGTGTTTAGGAATACCAATGTCAATCATTCAGGACTGGAATTTCAGTTATTTTCATGTAAACAGAATTATGCAGAGCCATTTGGAGAGATGTATGCCCATATCAGGATAAAGTTTACGGTTTCAAACTGCTATAACTGCTTTGTATTGAAATTCATATTTATAATAAAAATTACATAATTTGTCTTTTTTATGTATAATGAATTACAAATTAGACATAATACTTAAATTAAGTATATTGACGTCCGCGGTGGTGCAGCGGTAGCGTTGTTGCCTCACAGCAAGAGGTTCTTCCGTTCGATTCTCAGCTGGAGTGCGGGGAGTGCCTTCTATGTGGAGTCTGCATGTCCTCCCCACGGTTGGGTGAGCGTTCAAAAGACATGCGTAAATGGGCGTGCCTTCGTTGAAGGTTGAATGTCGCGCTGGCACCTTGGCATTCGTCAAAAATCTACTGCCAATCATTAGCGGACCGGAGTTCCGCTGTGGCAACCCCTAACCGGGAAAAGCTGAAAGACAAAAACAACTTAAATTAAGTATATTAACTGTTTTATGAAAGTGCCATGTGAAAAGCAGTCCCCAAGAATGCAAGCAGGGTATATCTCAAATGGGACTGTCTTGCTGAATATCCTGCCTCCATAAGAACACTGTGCTTGGGTGCATCGAATGGACATTTTGTTAAAGAGAGAGAGATGTCTAGGAGGCATGCATCATGTAGTCATACCTGCTTCATGACAGCACAGGTCTTTGTGCAAGAGCTTTGGAGGCAGTGTTAGTATAACAAACACATTCACCTGATATAGTCAATTGATCCAAGGATTTTTAAGGCTCATAGTGATGCACCTTGGACAGATTAGTAACTGCAACTCAAGCAATCCTGTTGAATGTCATTTCTAGTTTATCAAAGAGTCATCATTGCTGCTCTCAGAGGCAATGGTAGTAGTTAGTCTTCTAGCATAATTTGTGAGATATTCTGAGTACTCTAAAACCTGATGATTTGTTAAGACACCCTTCTGTTAGTAGTCTGACTGTATGTAATAAGTAGTTCATGCCTTGGTCTGGCAGAAATCCAAGGCATTTTAAAATGTAAAATGAGCTGTAAACTGGCATGTAGTCTGATGAGGAGAATATGGTTGAAGCAGTTCATTTTCAGAATACAGCCATGCTTTTATTGCAGTTTAGGATGTCTAATCTAGAGACTTGTGTCAATATATGAGATCAGAATAATCTGTGTAAGGGAAAGATCTGTGCTGGGATTTCAAGACGTGGTACCTAGGATGCAGCTTTCCATTCCAGACAAGGGTTTCCTGATTGATAGTCACCTTATTGTTCAGTAGTGCAGAACTGTGCTACAGGGTAGTGAGGGTTTAAGGTGATGAGTGTATAAGCTGTGCTCAGTGGGCATATCCTGTTTATATGAGTCTGTTGTGCATTTCTGTACACTACCTTGCATGGAATATTTGGGTAGTATGGTGATATCATGGTTGCCCATACTAAAAAAATCTGTGCTGAGCATTGTATGGAGGTGATTTTCTTGATTGTCCATACTAAATAACATCTGTGTTGAACAGTGTTTGGAGATGATTATCATGATTGTCCATACTAAACAACATCTGTGCTGAACAGTGTATGGAATGTCTGACTGTATGCAGTTAACAGCTGCATTGCGCCTTTGTATTCCTATGAAATAATCTGTGCATGAAGAAGCAGAGCAGCTTCACCATACCAGACTGAAAATCCAGGTAAGTAGCATAAGTATGATTGTGTGTGTGGAGAGAAGGGGGATGTCTGGGTACAGGGACAGTGTTTGAATGGGTATTGTGATCAGATATGCATGACTCATTAGTATGAGTGTTCATATGTGTATGTCTGTTTGTGTTGAATGACTGCTGAATAATGCTGGCATGGATGTGGACATCATGAATGCAGAGTGTGCTGGCACTGGATGTATGCATAACTGTGTTCATATATTTTTGAGCATGTGTGTGGGGATGCACGTGTCTTTGTGTGTGTGTTGGTATGTAGGTGGGTACATTATGCTATCTAACAAAGAAGGCTCAGTTGGACAGAATGACAAACTTTAGCATTTCTTCTGTGTTCAGCCTCCTCTATCAGATAGCTATTGGGGTAGGTAAATTATGCAGTATGTGTCTGCACGTGCACGCGCTTGTGTGTGTGTGTGTGTGTGTGTGTGTGTGTGTGTGTGTGTGTGTGTGTGTGTGTCTGTCTGTCTGTCTGTCTGTCTGTGAGACAGAGACTTGGTACTTCTATGTGTATATGTCTTTGTGTGTGTGCATACATGTGTATATTTTTGGGGGTCCCTGTGTATGTGGTCTACTAAAAAGCCATCTCCCTGCACAGAATGGTATTACAGTCAGATGAGAAGTAGTTTAAACTGTTGAGGGAAGGGTTAACAGTCACACAAACTGAGTAACAATTGGAAATACCACTGTTGTAAATGAGCAATACTATAAACCACATTTTAGCATAGCAGCATAACTTTTCTTCTGTATATGTTGCATGTTGTGGTGTTGCACTAGGTTCTATAAATTCCACTCCTGATTTGCCACAACATTCTCATGAGTTGTTAAAAGTTGTAAATGGCAGGGATCCAGCATCGATTTGAGTCACAATTCTGATGATAAACATTAACAAACAGCAGGCTACTTTTCTTACCTGCAAGGTATCTTGAAATAAGGTTGAAACTGCACTTTGAATATCAGCTTACATTAGATGTCTGAGGATATGTGTGTAAGACTGACTATACTGAAAGCTTTGGAAAGATCTTGAAATAGTACATCAGCGCCTCTAGTCTTGTATGTCTGTGTTAAGGTTGTTGCAATTGGGTGTTTGTATAAAAGTTATAAATACTTTATTGCTAGAGTAAAAACCAAGTGAAGAGTCTGAGACAATCTTATTTATTAGTAAGGTATAGAATTAACGCTATGTGGTAACAAGTCAAGAGTCTGAAGGCATATCATTTCTAGTAGGGTAGGTTGTTAACAGGATGGGATAACAAAGTCAAGAATCTAACAAAATATGATTTCTATTACAATACAATGTTTACAGATATGGACTAACTTCCCAAGTTGTATGATTCTTGAGTTTAATGATAATGTAATAAATGAAGTGCTGCAGTTCTGCTCCACAAATGTTTAAATAGTAACACGCAATACTGAAACTCATACATAAGAACTTCCCGCTTGACAAATTTTGCAAGTTTACTCACAGAGCAAAAAAAGGAACACAAAATGAAAAAACGTGCAACTTTAAATGCAGAAGTACTGCTAAGTCAGTTGTAGCTTATATCACTGAGAATTGTAAGTGAAGGTTTAGAGATGTGGAATTGGCAAACTTTGCACTGAGGCATTTTAAACTGTGCTGACCAAATTTGTTTAATAATACAGTAGTTAAATTGCAAGCATTCACACACAGACATTGAATCATCAAATCCATCAAAAATCATCATTATTCTGAGCATTACTTGATAACTAATAAGAACCAAATGATTTGATTTACAGCTAATAAGCATTTAGGAACATAAATATGTTGCTAATCTGGTATCTTATTTAAAGATTCTTAAAAAATCTGTGCATACTGTATGAATCAGTAATCAAGGATCATCAATCCTCACCACTGGCAACAGTGGGGGACATTCACTGAGAAGGTAAAAGGTACACACACAGCATTTCCAGATGCAGCTCTCTGCATCAAGTGCAGTTTCCCTTAAGAGCACAGAGACCACAGTCTCTCCACTCCAGATTCAGCCATAGAGTTGAGATCACAGCTGAGTGACCAAGCCAAGACCTCCAGCAACCAGTGCTTTGTGTCCCTGCCCAAGTAGCTGACACACACACACTCTTTGAGTTTTGATTTACACACACACCTGGGAAAGGTTGACATAGGTTTACTAGCTATGCCCCCTTCTGCCCAGACTATAAGGTAGTTTTCACTGCCACCAGTCACTCCTTATCAGCTACTTTAGGGCCATTAGCAAAGGGAATCCAATCTTACTGTGTAATATTAATATTAATTCAAATGGCAGTTTGACCAAGAACAAGGCAGTTAGGTGTGGCCCACACAGTGTCACCAAATAAATATGTAAGTACTCTCAAAACTTAAATATTTCTACACAGAACAGCCACAATGAAAGCTTTAAATATATTTAATAATAACTAATAAAATTACAAGACAATATTAAATATATATTGACAGTGACATCAAAGTTCAAAATCACAGGTTGTTGTTGTTTGTCTTTTTGGCTTTTCCTGGTTAGGGGTCGCCACAGCGGAACGCCGGTCTGCTAATGATTGGCAGTAGATTTATATGGTGCCCAGTTGCAGTTGAGAATCGAACAAGAGAATCTCTTGTTGTGAGGCAACAACATTTACTTAATTAGAACAAGGCAGATCTGATTAATTGTTCTTGTTGTCAAGTGAAAGACAGAATACAGAATGCTCTGTCTCACTCAGAGACTTCTCAAAATAATATCTAAAATATTACTGAATTTAACATCTAACTGTTTTGCTCAGATCTTTAAACAATACAGAAGGCTTCCTAGTACAGACTTTGTGGTATAAAGATATTTAATTTCAAATATTTTTCTAAAGTTTGCTGGACTGTGGTTAACCTCCTGAAATATATACATTTAAACACTTAAAATACTGCATGTACATTTCTGTTCTCTTCCGAAGAGCAGTTATATATACTCATGACATACAGTTCTAATGCATTTGTAACACAATCATCTTATATAAATTAGTTTGATATTCACAAATGACATATAATTATCAGTTTGTCAAGTTACCATTGAGAAACATTGCTTGAGAGAGATAAGCCTGTCTGGGCATACATAACTCCATACCCTGTCCTGAGATCCCAGCTGCCTTGGCATGGCTTACCTCAGTAAGTACTTCACTGTCATATCATATGCCTGAAATATTAAGCTCCACCATAGTAACTTGGGATTTTGCTGACTGGCCTATCATGGTAGGGTTTCATCATGTTAACATGGTACAGTTTGTGCCCCTGTCACCTGCCTAGCAGTTCTATCATGTAGTTAACATCACTGACCTTCCTTACCATTTTGAAGGGTTCCTCCCAAGATGCCTGCAGCTTATTATGTCTGACAGGAATGAGAACCATAACCTGCTGTCCCACAGCATATTCTCTGGCTCAAGCATTCCTGTCATACCAGACCATTTTTTCTGCTGTTGGGCTCCTGACAGGTTCTCCTGGACCAAGCCCATGAGTTCCCTGAGCCTTGTCTTGAGGTTTAGAACATATGCCACAACAGACTCCTTGTGGAGTTCATAAATCAAATCTAGAGGTCCCCTCACCCTATGCCCATACAGCAACTCAAAAGGTGAGAAACCTGTAGATTCCTGGGGCATCTCTGTAAGCAAACAACAGATGGTGCAAATATTTGTCCCACTCCCTCCTAAAATGATCTGCAAATGCTTGTAGCATGGTCTTTAGTGTAAAGTTTAATCTCTCCACCAGACTATTAGTCTGAGGATGGTAGGGGTGGTCTTTAGGTGCTTTACCCCACAGTGCTTCCACAGACAAGGCAGCAGGTCTGACATGAAATTGTCACCTTTGTCAGTCAGTATTTATTTTGGGAAACCCACCCTGCTGAAAATCTATACCAAAGTATTTGCCACCTTTTCTGCTTCATGGGGCACAGGCCCACCACCTCAGAGTATCTGGTAGTATAATTTACTACCACTAGGATATATTTCTTCCCTGTGGAACTTGAGATACTCAGAGGCCCCACAATATCCATAGCTACAATCTGAAACAGCTCCTCAATCACAGGTAAAGGCATCAAAGGAGCTTTGAATTTGTTGCCTGCCTTGCCTACCATTTGGCAATGCTCACAGGACCTGCAGTACCCTGTTACATCCCTGGAAATCCCAGGTCAATAAAAGTTCTGCATAATATGTCTCTTGGTATGCTTTATGCCCATATGGCCTGCAAGAGGAATGTCATGGGCTATGGCTAGAAGTGCCAGATGGTAGGCTCTGAGCATTACCAACCGCTGTATTCTCTCATCCTCTAGCCCTCCCTCAGGGGTCCACTCTCTATACTGTAACCCTTTGTTCCAGAATACAGATTCCTATTTTCCTTGAATATCAGGTGCTTCCCTAGCTTTCTCCCTCAACCCTTGTAATGTAAGGTCTGCGAGCTTAACCTGTCTCAACTCTCTTTGTAACCCTTCCCAGCTCCCCTTCCATAGGAGGTCTGGTATTCTCTGACAGTGGTGCCTCACTGTCAGCCTGAATACTACTACTCACCTCTGCCCTTGTAGTCACTCTGCCTAAGGGAACATCAGTACCCACCAGCAGCTGGGGCAAACCTTCAGTCTCACTGCTACAGGGTAGCTCCCTCTCTGAAGTAACCACCTCACCAGTCTTGGCTTCAAGTGTGTGGTCTGTCTGGGTCCCCCCAGGCTACCAGACCCACATGCCTGTCTCCAAGCCTGACTGCGTGTAACTGCATGCAGTAGCATTATCAAAATCATTCCCTATCAGGAAATCTGCAGGGTTAGCCTCAAACAAACCTACTTGCTTGCTTCCTTTTCCACCATCCCGGTCAAGGTGAACCCTATCCAAAAGTACCTGTAATGGGGCCCCTCTTAAACCTCTGACTGGAGTAGACTGCCCAAGCAAGTAGTGCTCCTCTTTAACCATTGCAGGTTTCACAGTAGTTAGGTCAGAGGCTGTGTCTGTCTTAGCAGTAGCCCGCTTGCCATCTAAAAAGATAGGATATAACCTGTTGTGGTAGTTTAGTACCCTTGTTGTCTCCGGACAACTTACCACTGTCATTCTGTCATCCCCACTTACTGGCTCTCCCACCTTTTGTTCCCCATCTTGCCTCCATGGACATCTATATGCTACATGGCCCCACTGGTTTCATTTAAAACATTTAACCCTTGAGCATGGCCATGTACCTGAACTAGTGGCTTCCCCTCTTACTAGAGGATACTGTTGGGGCAGTTTAGGCTGCCCACCATGAGTTCCCTTACACCCCTGTGCAGCACTGAGCATCTCTTTCCTGTGCAGTGATGCCCTGCTTGCTAGGTATAGGTCTCCCTTTTTCCCCAACTCATCTGTAGTGTTGCATTCTCTATCTGCCAGTCAGATTCTCATGTCCTCAGGTAAAGTGCTAAGGCCTTTTCCCTCACCAAAAGGTCTGCCAGCTCTTCAAAGGTAGTAACCTGACACCTACTCACCCATCTATGAAAATAAGTGCTTAACTCAGCAATGTAATCACACACACTTTCATCTGTCTTGTGCCTATGCTCATGAAACTTTTCTATAAGCTTCAGTTGTTAACTTAAAGTATTCCAATAAACAATTTTAACTGTATTATAATTTAAGCAATCAGTATCAGACAATTTAGAAACAACAGTTACAGCTTTACCATGCAGTAAGGGGGTCAGAAACCATACTCAAAGCCCTTGGTCAATATTAGACTCTTTACAAACCCTTTAAAACATATGAATAAAACTATCAAAATGATTACCCTCTGTAAACTATGGAATAAATTTACTGACCTTTATTGCTTCTGAGGTTCGGTTATTCCCTTCCCCATTACCTCCATGATCCTGGTGAAGAGTCAGCATCTCATTTTAATGTTGCCTCTGCCTCTCATTTTCTTCTGCTTCCAGATGTCTTTCTGCTGATTCTAATTAAATTTGTTTCTCCTTTTTTTCAGCCTCTAAATGCTGCAGTCTCTCTGCTGATTTTAGTTCCAAATGTTTCACCTCCAGTTCAAATCTCTTTAATGCCAGACAGATTATTAATTCCTCTGAGGCAAAGTTGAACTGTCTGTCTTGTACATCCCCAAGGCCAGTCTGGCTATCTTCCTAATTGCTGGTCTGTGATGCAGCTGTGGCTAAGGCTGCAATAATTTCCACTTCAGCCAGGTTAGAATGTACCAGTGCTTTGGCTTGGCAAATCTCAGCAAACTGGCTTCTGGTCAGTTTGCCATAATCCTCTGCTGACATCCTTGCCTGATCTCCTTGACTAACTAAGCTAACAAAAAATACATAAAACTATTGTGATATGAAATTCTGAATGTCTACTGTGTGGCTACTTGAGAGTACAAACACCTTCTTTAGTGACCACTGTTTACAGGCTACAGCAGTTCAATATCCACACCACTGAATCACAATTTGTGATGTGGTGATCCCACCACTGCCAGCCAATTAATATGTGATGTGGATATCCCACCACTGCCCACCAATTAATATGTGATGACCTGCCATTGCTAACCAGTAATCAAGGAGCCTCAGTCCTCACCACTGGCAACAGTGGGGGGCATTCACTGAGAGGATAACAGGTAAACATACAGTATTTCCAGATGCAGCTCTCTGCATCAAGTGCAATTTCCATTAAGAGCACACAGAGACCACAGTCAGTCTGAGGCTGGTTTCTCACTCTTTCTCCCGATCCCCAATAAGACTCCCTACTGGCACAGCTATAGAGTTGAGATCTCAGCTGAGTGACCAAGCCAGACCTTCAGCATCTTCTCTGTCCAACCAGTGCTTCATGTTCCTGCCCAAGTAGCTGACACATGCACTCTTTGAGGTTTGATTTACACACACACACACACACACACACACACACACACACACACACACACACACACACACACACACACACACACACACACACACACACACACACACACACACACACACACACACACACACACACACACACACACACACACACACACACACACACACACACTTGGGAAAGGCTGGCACAGGTTTAGTAGCTATGCCCCTTCTGCCCAGACTATAAGGTAGTTTTCACTGCCACCAATCAGTCCTTATCAGCTAATTTAGGGCTCTTAACAAAGGGCATCCAATCTTACTGTGTAATATTAATATGAATACAAATTGTAGTTTGACCAAGAGCAAGGTTGTTAGATGTGGCCCACACAGTGTCACCAAATAAATATGCAAGTACTCTCAAAACTTAAAAATCTCTACACAGATGAGCCACAATGACAGGTATAATATATTTAATAATAACTAATAAAAGAACAAGGCAATACTAAATATATATTGACATTGACATCAGAGTTCAAAATCACAGGAAATATTTAAAATAACATTGGAGTACAGACTCACACAAATAAAGGAAAACAAAATTTAAACTAAGCTTTGCTATATTCCTGCCTGTATCTAAGAGAGCTACTATACCCTAGCAACTTATTTAATTAGAGCAAGGTAAATGGTTCTTGTTGTCAGATCCAAGCCAGAATACAAAATGTTCTGTCACAATCAGAGACTTCTCAAAATAATATCTAAAATATTACTGCTGGTATAGTTTGTAGAATGACATCACTTCTTGTCCTCTGACTTCTGCATCCCAGGCAACCCCCCACACTGCTGAAGCTGGCACTATTTAGCGTCTACCTATAAAAGTACTCAAACAAGGGCTTTTGCTCACCTCTTTGGCAGATGCCAGAAGTCATAATACAATTACATTACTTCATGCTTCCAAGGTAGCAATTAGTTCACCCTAAAGACAATACAGAAATCTTCCTGGTACAGACTTAGTGTCTTTAGCTGCATTGAAAACTTGAGAGATAGCCTCTTTATGGCGTAGCCTATAAAGTGATTTAATTTCAAATATTTTTCTAAACTTTGCTGGACTGAGATTAACCTCCTGTATTCCAGTTTCCACTCTTAAAATATATACATTTAAACATTTACAACAGTGCATCTACATTTGTGTTCTCTTCCAGTAGGGCACACTGTGGATACATTTTAAACACAGCACTTTACAAATACCTTTTCAACACAAACATCTGTACAGAATAGTTTGATATACACATGACCTACAGTTCTAATACATTTGTAACACAAGCATATTATATAAATTAGCTTGTTATTCACAAATGATATATAATTATTTACAAAATTCCAGCTAGCTGTGCTGGCAGTACCTCTTTTCATCGCATATAGTATTATCCATGAACTACATAGAGGATTATGAGTGGGTTTCCAAAAAAAACAGCTGATTATGAGTCTGAGACACAGATGCCAAGAGATTCATCTTAAGTCTGCAGCTTAAGAGGTGAATGTTGGCATCCATGTCGAGAACACATAATAAAGGGTTAAGACTGGAAACCTGCTCATAAATCTATGTAGTGCATGAATCTTTATCTCCTCCATGTACTACTAGTTATAGAAAAAAAATTGTGAGGTGTTTTACTGGCTTTCAAAGCCATAAAGCACTTAGCAAGTGCTGTCAGAACAACAATTTAAGACATTCTGTTATGATAAAAAAGTCATGGACACATTAACAGAACAGACAGCAGGCAAAAACAAATATGTTTTTTAGTCTACCACTGTTGATTACTGGCCAGTACTGGCAGGTTTAAGTACCTAGTTAACAACTGAAGCAAGGGATGCTTAATATTTGTTAAAACTGGGTGTCCTGCTATAGAAGCCCTTAACTGATTTGACTTTTTCCAGATATCAGACCACAACATTCCTTGCACTGCAAAGAAATTTTAATCAGGAAGATCAAGTCACTGATCATAACTTCACTTTATTACCTGTTCTCAAAATGGATTTCAAGAAATTCATGTTTTACACTTCTCACTTGAAGTGAATTTCCTGAAATGTAATTTAGAATCACATAACAAAGTAATTATGGATGATGACCATATCATAACCATGTATGCAATACAATGACTGCTGATGTTATGTTTTGACTCCAGTTTATATATTGGAAATAATGTGGAATGCCGCCCATAGGTTTGGGACTATAGATTCCTTTAAAGTTCTGTTTATTAAGATAATGATGAATTTTACAGTGCAGCCGATGAGTAGGTAGATAAACGTGTCAAAAAATAATTTGCAGCAGACATTTCTATCTGTTTGCCTTTCTTAGTAACTTCTTAATAACCTTTTTGTTGATTGGTCTGAAATTAAAAGAGGGTATTCTGGGTACATGAAATGGGAGGTGAAGTCCTTCTGATCATTGTATGATAGTAGGAACCTTTCTTGACATTTGTCATAGTATCGCCCAAATGCCAACTGACATCCTCTGGGACTCCAGAGAGACAGAAATAGACAGATAGACAGACAGAGAAAGACAAAGACAGAGAGAGAGAGAGAGGGAGGAATAGAGACAGAGAGAAGGATGGAGGGAGGCACAATAAATAAAATAATATCTATTTCCTACAAATCTCCGACAAAATTTCAGCAAATATATTCAATTTATTGAATAGATTCCTAGATATTGCATGGTTGTTCAGTTTTATGACCATTTAAACTTTGCCTATACCTCCCTCAGCCAATACCACTCAATGCTGGAGTAAACCTATGAATACTCATACAGTCATCTAGATAATATTTAAAGTTAGATACTGAGTCGTGCTGCTTAACATGCAGGGGAAGTTTACTCCAGAGGTTTGACAGGTGCTGAGTTCTAAACCTGTCCCCCCACCAGCTTTTATTTTACTGTTGATGAAGTTTTATGTCCTTGGTTCTAGTACTGGTAGAGCCATTGAATTTGTAGAGATACAGGAGGTCCACAGCAATTGAAGTTAAATTAAATTATATACATACACATTTCTTCATCACACCTATACAATCTATAGAGCATATCTGTTGCAATTTGAATTCTCAAAAAAGTTGTCAAATGTCTTCTTATCATAACTCTGCATTTTAATTATATTTATTAATATTGCATTAATACCTTCATCTCGTCATATATCTTTATATTTAATATAAGTTTAATTTGAATATCCATTTTATTTGTATATAATTTGTTTTTTTTTTTGTGTGGTTACCTCAGTTTCCTTAGGTCCACTCGGAAAATAGTTTTGGCCCAACAGTATGGTTAACCAATCAACAAAATGTAAGTACAAACAAACAGATAAACAAACAAATAAGCAAATAAACTAAGTTATGTTGTGGAAATTTTAATTCAGAAGACAATCTATTCATTTCTAAAATTTGTTAAGATTAGCCTGTAATTTCCAGAAAGAATCACCTTTTCTTACTTGCTTGCTACGGAGCATTTGTTTCACACATACCTGTATAGCACTATATATCAGATGACAGAACAGTCTGTGTGCATTGATCTTTTTACCTGTGTTTTATGTATTGTATAGACCATTTCTAGCCTCTGGCTTTACTATTAAATTGTCTTGGTGATACATGCAGCTGAGAGTGCAGTGAAAGCTGCCCATAAAATATTCCAGGGTCTGAACAACTGCATTTAGCTAATTTACTTATTTTAAACTGATATGGCAAGCACCTGCCACCTATATGTACACCGTCAGTAAAGGTGTCTAACAACAGAGGATAAGCAGCAAGCAATTCTAATGAAAAATAGGAAAGTGGTGACTTTTAACTGGTTCTAGTTAACAGCTTAGCCTATAGATAGGAGCATGGCATGAATGCGTGAGGCAAAAACACATTTTCAGCCATCAAAATATATGCTTCTGTTTAAGCAGTTTCGTGTAATATAGTAGCAAACATAGTGGTCTCATATATATTTAATGACTCTTACCATGTGCTAGAGTTAAGCATATGGAGGTCATCAGGCTAACATACCTCTCTATCTCTCACTCTCTGTCTCTCACAGAAATACTGTACACTGCAAATCAAAAATGAAACATTGTTTCAGCTGTGCAAACCAATGCCTGTTAACTTTTCTGAATTAGTTGTATTTCCTGGATTTGTTAATTATTCAGTTGCTTTTATTTTATTTTATTTTATTCCTTTTTTAACTTCTCCTACATTATATATTGTATATTTTGTAATGAAAGTCAATGCAGATGTCACTCACTTGTGAATGGATTTGTATCTTTCATTAGGGAACAAATGAACTAAAGATAGTTTCACAGAATACTTTCAGTCACCGTCCTCTGCTTTGACACTTAGCTTAATGTAATCAGGGTTCCTCTATATGATAGCTAATCACGAGCATGACTCTAAAAGAAAATCCATTCAGTCATTTCAGAACAAT
This sequence comes from Protopterus annectens, assembly GCF_019279795.1. Classification (NCBI taxonomy): domain Eukaryota; kingdom Metazoa; phylum Chordata; order Ceratodontiformes; family Protopteridae; genus Protopterus; species Protopterus annectens. The sequence continues at coordinate 797,736,979 of NC_056744.1, forward strand.
CATAGTTAACGACATCTTAACATAGAAGGACACCAGTCTGCCATCTTGGATATGATGTGCAACAAAATGTAATCAGTGTAGTTTTATCTAAAGCTTAATCATTCAGCAAGTCTTAAAGGAAAGCAAATCAGCCACTTTGGAACAATTGGAGTAATGAGAGTCTAACAGACGATCAGCAGTCAGCCGTCACAGATCCAAAGTCAGCCAAAATGTAATCAGCTTGTCTTCATATAAGGTTTTGAAATTCAATAAAATCTGGGGAAAAAAAGTGCTCTTTCCTTCACTGTCTCCAACTATCTCCATTAGCAAGAAATAAAGCTACGTAATACTATAGCACCTTTAGCCTGAAACAATCTAGGCAAATACAGAATGTGGAAATAGTTTTAAAATAAACATATTTCTTGCTAATTGCAATTTAAAAGCAAATCATGCTATCAGAGATAATGGTCATAAGATTATAAAGGAAAAATAACACTTCTGGAGCATCTGCTATAGAATGTTAGTCTATTTTTTTAAGAACAGAATAGATCATCTACTTTAATAAAATTAGAACCAAAGTGAATTTTGCTCATTAGTGGTTTGTTCTCACTGACATTGTTAAATTAATTTGGAGTATCAGACAATGTATTATTTACGAGTAGGAGGTTCCTTTCAAACCCTTTGTAATATGCTTTTGACCAAAGGGAAATATGTTACACAGCTAAGCAAAAAAAAAAAAAAACATCATTTATTGTAATGCATTGTTGATGGCAATGCATGAGTTAAAGTTGAAAATCAGTAAACTTGGCTAAAAGAAGTAAAGTAACACTACCTCCGGGATTCATGAAGCTCGGCGCAAGGATGGGTGCGGCGTAGAGATGGCACAGCAGCACCATATGCATATTAATTAAGGTGCACTGCTGCATCATCCACGTGCACAGGAAACATGCACAAGTGAAGGGGGCGTGTTTAAGCGCTGCACGGAGCTGTGAACATGTCGGCTACAGTCACGCAACCTAAAATGCTGACTAGTACAGCCTGCCTCTAATAGTAATCACTCCTGTCACTCCTGTCAATGTCCGTGGATACTGAAATGTATGGAAAGCATACAAGAGAGTTCCGTGAACACCAAAATAAAATCACAGGTGTAAACACACAAGCATGTAGCTGAATGTTAAGCCCCCATCCCTCGAACAATGACATTTAAAATGCTGTGTCCGTATTTAATTTTAGTGTTGATTTTTATACCAATAATATACTAATAATAATACTAAGCCTAGCCCAATGGTCAGAGCATTCGCTTAATATCTGACCATTCGCTGTCCGAGTTGTCCTTGTCTGTCCGGGCCAAAAATGAATGGGTATAACCTGGGTCAACCTACCATGTCATGAAAGATAAGTATTTGCGTGTACCTATGTGCGTGAAGTACAGCATGTGGAAGACCAAATATGCTAAGGTTGGCCTCAAAACCATAATTGTACCAGAGATATGTAGAGTAGGCAATGTGTACCACTGTGTGTGCCATGGGCTAACAACCAGAGTAGGGATGGATGGTGTGTATGTGGATTTTGGGGGGGGGGTGATAGGTAATGTAATAATCTGCCAAGGGGAGACTGGGTCGGACGTATAAAAAGTGAACTGGAGGTGTACGAGGGTGCAGTGGGAGAATCCAAAAGGACATTAATGAACATACATTCACATCCCCAATACACCCTGTCAGGTCATATTGCAGAACACAATCCCACAAACATATGAAAATTAAAATGTATGATGCATATGTACAGAAACGGTACCGGCTCACACCACATAATGATTTGGCTTGAACTGAGCCATCCAACCCCTACACACCTGGATACATAATTGAATACCCATCATCCCCTTCACAGCACACCCCCCCTTGCTGAACGTCCACCCAAACCACCTATACTCGGGCTGCTAACTTGTGCCAGCCATATCTGCACATAGTGCCTCCTACCCACATCTAGTAGGCAGTCTGACCCTAAGCAGTCCCAAGCCTGCAAACTGGGTATCCCAAGCATGTATAACCCTCCCTCCTTTTCATAAAGCCAAAAGAATGGTGTCAATGGCGTTCACAATTTTTGGACATCCCTCCTGGGATAAGTGTCTGTTCTCAAGATTAGACATGGTGGCACAACACGATCTCCCCCCGTTGACATCTGGACACAAGTCAGATTAGCAGTACCTGTCCACAACCCTGCTCAGCCTCCACCCGGTCCAGCAGAACTTATGACACAGGATTAAATACCTGACTGTGATGCACATCTCCCCGGTACATTACCGAGAATATATACCTTTCACATGTTCCCAAGAAGCTTCCCATAGCCATCTTCCAAATAGTGCACATCCACAAATTGTATACCCTGTGCAGGTTCCATGTCATAATGATGCACACAACCCCTGTATACAAACGGTACAGGTCCCTCCCTGATGCGGGTGTACATATACATGGGCATGTATAACCCCAGATATGTAGTCATATATCTATAAATGTACATATTTATATTCGTATTGCTACACATCACACATGCATGCATATAAATAGTTGTCAAGTATGTGTCCTATTCATAAATATGTATACTTGCAAATGTATACATATGTCTCTCAGAAACATATAAACATTAACATGTACTATACATATGTACACCAACCGACTGTCACATTTGTTGCCAGTAGTGTGGAATGCCTATACATCCGCGGTGGTGCAGCGGTAGTGTTGTTGCCTCACAACAAGAGGTTCTCCCGTTCGATTCTCGGCTGGAGTGCAGGGAGTGCCTTCTGTGTGAAGTCTGCATGTCCTCCCCATGGTCGAGTGGCGTTCCGAAAGACATGCGTGAATGGGCGTGCCTTCGTTGAAGGTTGGGCATCGAGCTAGCAACTCGGCACCATAAAAAATCTACTGCCAATCATTAGCAGACTAGAGTTCCGCTGTGGCGATCCCTAACCGGGAAAAGCCGAAAGACAAACAACAACAAAGTGTGGAATGCCTGTAGTAAAGTCATATATCCTAACTACCATCCATGCAGAATGCATCATGGATGGTTTAGTGGTCAAACCAGTGACTATGGTGTTTCTGTTCCTGGGTCCAAGCCATGTAAGGGCTGCTAATTTTATATGATACCCAGAATAATGGCTGTTGGATATAGGGTGAGTAAAGCACATTCAAGCAGACGTAAGTGGGTATGTGTGGTGGTAAGTGGCGGTCATTTAACAGTATGGGAAATGTAAATAAGCATGTAGGTGCATATGCAAGTGTATGCACAGACAAATATATATATATATATATATATATATATATATATATATATATATATATATCCATGAAGAATGAACATGGTCACAATAAAGCATTTCTAACGAATGCAAAGGAAAACAGCAGTGGAACACCTGTATTATTTAGTGCTGTCATATCAAGCTGGCCAGAGGTAAGCAAACCGCCTGCGTCTCCAACTACAGGTAGAATTCTTACAGTGGGACTATCTTTGTCCACGTGCTAAGTCTAACTTTCAAACAGGTACAGGGCAGTCCCAGTCTCCAGTCAGATGAGCCGAAAACCGGAAGACTATTTGAAAACCCTGACCATTATATGAACGTATGTTCCAGGACTATAAGCTTGGGACGTCTGAATATACTTGGAGTGAGTCAACATGTGGGACAGGTCTAGAGCAGTAGGGAGTGGCGCATGTGTAGTGGTGTGGTTTTTCCAGCTGGAGAATGGATGACTGCTGTGTTAGTGACATGTTGAGGTGTGTGTTTGAGTAACTATGAACCATGAGTATACATCAAAATAAAGCAGCACACCAATAGTGTAGTGGTTAGAGCATCCACCTAACGAACAGGCATTCACAGTTCAAGTTCAACTATAGCACATACCATTTTTCATGTGGAATGAATGTTGGTCTGCTGTAAAACCGACATAACATGTACAAGTGAACTTGAGTATCTCATGGGACTTTTATCCAAATCCATTCAATCAAAGTGGTACTGTCATAATGAATAAGGCACAAGTAAGCACAAATAAGCAGCAGTAAACATATATAACAAGCAGTAAGCAAATCTGAGTGCGCTTGCGCAGGTGTAAGCAGTGCCCAGCATAGGGAATGTATATAAGTATGTACAGATGCAATATATATATATATGTATATATATATATATATATATATATATATATATATATATATGAAGAATGAACATTGTAACAATAAAGCATAGAAAAGGAATGAGAAGGGAATCAACAGCAACCCCAGTATTATGTAGCGCTGTCAGCTTATGTCATATCAAGCTGGCCAGGAGTGAGCAAAGCACTGCTACTCACACCACAGGCAGGGATTTACCAGTGGGAGTAACATTGTTGATCTGTAAGTCTACTTTACAAACAATCAGAGGGTAGTCCCCAGTGGGACTATCAAAAATTGACAGCATATTTGGATCTCCGTCTATTACACAAGCAAGGGCTGGTATGTTCAAGGGCTAAATGGTGGGAGAGCATGATAATACATGTGTTGGGACAACATACGTGTAGGGCCCCTAACACTGGGGGGAGGGCAATGTGTGGAGGTGTGTCATGCCCGTGAAAGCAACTGGATAATGGATGGATTGCGTGTATGTCAAACTTGGGTGGGGTCGGGGAACCATAGGTATGTGATTATGGATCCAGGCGTGTCATGATTGGATGGCCTGGTTCTAACTGGACCGCCTTGTGGAGGCCAGCGAGTCAGTTATAAGTATGTATGCATACACACATGCATACATCTATATGTAGATGTACATTCCCTGTAACATGTCCATTCCATTTGCAAGACATAAACACATGAGTATGCCCTCACAAACCTTGACAGTAGATAGAATAATAGGTAGTGCATAAGACAGAAGGGCCGAAATTCCTAAAACGCAGAAGTGTGTACAATGTCCGAAGTCAGTGCTGTGCTGAATAAATCAAATGTGAGGACTCTCTCACACAGGTAATTATTCCTGTGATCTGCCTGCAACGGCAACTCCAAATATTAAACCGGTCTATTTGTAAATGAAACACGCAGAACACGTACATAATTAGTTCTCATGTGTAACATGTACATTACCATATAGTCAGACTAATTAATTCATTGTAGTGTCATGTGAACGGGAGTAAGTATGTAAGGAAGTAAGAGTCTAATCTTGACTTATAGACAACTGTGTCCCATGTGGGATAACGCAAATATTGTGATTAGTGTTCTATTAGTCACTCATGTCACCAATGTTTGTGGACTAAACATTAGGGATTCCTGAGGATACGTGTAGTGAGTCAACTGATGGGATGGGTCTACAGGGGTAGGGAGTGACCAATGTGTACTGGTGTGGATACACCGCGAATCCAACTGGAGAATGGATGACTGCAGTGTTAGTGAAGTGTTGGGGTGGGTGATTGGGGAAGTAGGAGGCATGGGTATATGGGTATATATGCAACTGAAGCAGCACAGCAATAGTGTATTGGTCAGAGAATTCGCCTAATGGACAGGTATTCACGGTCCGAGTCCCAAACTAGCACATATTACTTACCATGTGGAATGTGTATATAAACATATTTACACATCATATTGCTGTACAACCTACATAAGAACATGTACATGTGAACTGGAGTACTGCATGAAATGTGTAATTAATGTAATTCAATCTCAGTGTTTGTGACATAATGAAAAGGTTACTATTAAGCAGGTGTAAGCACAAATATGCAGTAGTAAACATATCTAAGCACCAGTAAGCATGTTTAAGTGCGTTTGTGAGGGGGTACATGTCCGTTAACAGGGCAACACTGTTAATGCGGTTGCTGACCTCCGAATCCAGTGAGAAACTGCATATTTGTGTTAGTCTTAATGTGTGTGTAAAATGTAGAAGTTACAGTTGTTCTCAGTTTGTGTGTAAATTTTATCCATTTAAGTGATTTATGCACAACTGTTAACATTAACATCCAAACCACATGGCTTGAAGTTGGAGTCGTTGCTGAGCACCCGCATTGAAAGTGTTTGCCCGAAAGCAGCATAGTCCATAAAAAAAGACAAAAGCCTACTATTACAGCAGTCTAGCCATTATAGGGAAAGCAGGCATTGTAGAAAACGTTTTCATTGTCAAATATCCATCCTCAACATCTCTAATTATACTAACTTGGCTTCTTTAAGCTGCGTGGATGCGATTACAATCAGTAAACAGTGATCGTTTGTTTGTTAAGAGTATCAGGCATGGATTTAGGAAGGCATCGCTGAACCCAGAAATAACTGTTGCTAATGTACAAGGCTTTTACATAATTAATACAAGCTGAAGCCTAATCCTAACAACTTGTGTCTTGTAAGCCCTTCACGGCAAACATATACATAGCAATTTCACTGTCTTTTAATCATCATTTCACAGGCCTCACAGAGGACTGAAACTGTCTGATTACAAATGGTCAGCATGACTACGTCTTTGTAAAATGTAAGCACAGGCAGTTACTTCATGTTGGGCATTTCATGCAGTGTACATATCACCATGTCATGCTAATTAACAGAAGAAAGGAATGTCATGTTATTTGCAAGTATTTCCTTATTACTGATTTCCTGTCTGTGTGACTTACCGGGGTGATCGCTCCACTGTAATGCAGTACCTTAACACGTCTGTAAAGCAGACGTGTGTAAAATTAGACTAGTCACTTGGTTAAACATTTAATTATTAACACAAGCATTTTATACTAACATGTGCTCAACAGGCATGTTAATGTGCTGCATTATACCTGAATGATTGCATTACTTGTGTCGCCCCTATAACGGAAATGTACCCATTTAACAGTATAGCACATGTATTTAATTACGTAGATGTATGTGTGTTAATATCCATATATATATATATATATATATATATATATATATATATATATATATATATATACATACATAGATATAGATTATATATCCCAAGAACAAACCTCGTGACACCAAAGCATTAGAAAAGAATGAAAAGGAAACCACCAGCAGCTCCTGTATTATGTTTTGGTGTTAATCTCAAGGCAAGTGTGTTTCTGTCCAACACATGGGTTCAAACTGTAGTCTGGGTAATAATAGGGTTGCTGACGTTACTCACCAGGCCTATTGCCAAATGTATGGGTATGTCTTGCCAACCCAGTCACTTGGCTGATTGTGACATATATGGCCACTATATAGGAAACTACAAAACACGCTCCCCAACACATCCAGTGACTAGACACTCACAGCCACCAACACACAGGGTATGACTGACAAACACGCACACCTGCTATGCCTCAGAATAGAACACCTACCTAACTACTTTAACACACTACAGCATTACGCAGTTACTGAACACGCTACCAAGATTACTGGGTTACAGCAGTCCGAGAGGTGTATTTCTAGGTGGGTGACCAGTGAGCCATATATATATGCAGCCTTGCCAAAATTGAGTATATGAATTGTACAGATTGAGAGTAGCCTAAAAAGCATTTCTCTCTACACAGTCTGAGACAGACAGACACACACACAATCACACACAAACACAGTTGTCAAGTCTGGGGTTAGAACTACTACCTAACTAGTTTATCACTACAGCAGTATGCAGTAATGGGACGTGCCATGGAGATTACTGAGCTACAGCTCTCCCAAAGGTGTATTTCACATCGGATGACCTCAGCAGGCTTGTCATAATACTGCTATGGGGAGGGCAGTGCGTGCATGGGCCACAACCCATTCATGTAGGGGTTGACATGCCACATGCAGGCACACATGGGGTCTTATGTCGCAGGTATGTGTATACAGCTACTAGATGGCTACTTCCTTGTACAGTCATGTTGCACAGCTGGCACGTGCACCACATAGTCTGTCATGCTGACAGATGCTGGTGGCTAGTATCTGCAGTGAATGACATCTGCACCTCATGTGTTTGGGGCCCTTTGGCTGTGTGCTGGGTGAGACAGGCCCGGATGGCTCATTGTCACGGTCACCCTCTTCCGCACATCTATGTCCGTCTACCTTTGGCTTATTATAGTGTGTTGTCCTTACATATATGCCTGTATTCCTATCCACTGTGTGTGCAAGGCAGGGGTGGTGCATACTGATATGTGTCTGCACTAAGAGCTGCGACTGCCAGATATGTCTGGACCAATGGTGTTTGCAGACATGGCCTTCATGTGTTTAAGTGTATGAGCATTCCCAGTATGACCTTTCAGTATGTTGCTGACTGACATTGCCTTTATACCTTCAAGTGTGTGAGCATGCCCAATATGTCCATCTGTATCGCATGTGTGGAACCGGTCCAAGTAGTTTGTACTGCGGTGCCGACCTTTCTGTTGTACACCGACAGGTTGCATGCTGAGTCTGCAGGGTATCCATCGGTCATTTGGCATTGACTGTTGCTACATGTCTGCATAGCGGGGGGGGGCACCTGACTGTATCTACATTCCTACACAGGAGTGGGGGGGCACACCTGACTGTTGCTATAAGTGTGTGTTGGATGGGGTAGCACACCTGACACCTGTACACATTTGCTAGGACTGTACTGGTATGTCAGGTACTCCATTTCAGTGTGTAGTCTTACTTATTGAGCTGGCTAGAGGCATACCAATGTACTACAGATCTTAGCTTTAATTACCAACATATTAGTGTCTGACTTCCTAGCCTTCACAACTTACATCCAACTGGCTGCCCTACTGTAGTCTGTCTGTGTGGGTCTGGGGGAGGGGTTACCCATAGGGCACAGTCAGAGGCCATAGTACAGCATTTGTTTGTGTCTGTCTACACCTGTCCTGCTGGCTGAGACTTGTGTGGGTCTTGTGGACACAGATGTTGCTCAGCCCATTACCTGTACTGGGTTTTGCACCCTGTGTAGTACAGGCTACTATGGTGACTCCAGTATGTATTACAGATGTCATGGTGCCACTATGGGTGTCTACTGTTTGCTGCCTTAACATTTGGCCTCCCAATTCCCTTGCATGCTCACATCCATACCATAGCTACAAATAACAAAACATTCTACTCCATTTGGCACTTGGTAGGTTGATTGACTTACCTTGAGGGTGTGCCAGACTTGAGGATGGTGCTGGAGGGCTGCCTATGTCGAATGCACATAGTACACTCCCTATACATGGTTGAGCAAAGGTAGTGTCATGTTTGGCATCCCTTTTACTGTCTGTGTGAGTCAGAGAGGGTGTAATTCCCTGGATCCCTACTGTGTCAGTGCATATGCTATGTGTTGCCTCTTTGCCAAGGTCAGGTCATACTGGGCACGCCTCCTTCTGCCTACTGGGGCAGGCTCAGGTTGTTCCCCCTCTGAGTCACTCTGTGCCTGTACAGGCCTTGGCATTGGTGGGGGGCTGTGTGGCCCTGCCCCATGCTGTTCCAGCTGCAGCTGTTTCTTCAGGATCATATTATGTAGCATAGCACATACCATAACAATTTGGGTGCATGTAGCTGGTCAATACTGCAAGGCTCCACCGAATGTGCCCAGACACTGGAACCATGTCCTGAGCATCCCAAATACATGCTCTATTATATGTCTGGCCTGTGTGTGTGCCTCATTATGGCATTGTTTTTCAGGCATGTGTGCATTTCTGATGGGTGTCATCAGCCGTGGCTCCAGTGGGTACCCAGCATCCCCCACTAGGTGACCATGGGGGATGTCTATATTGGCAAATCTGTGGTACAGCTGCATCAGATGCCATATTTCAAATCATCATAGCTTCTAGGGCAGCCAGCACACACATTCATTATAATGCCCTGGGCTTCACGTACAACCTGGCAGTTGATGGAGGGGATGCCCCTGCGGTTGATGTAGGCCCTATCCTGCACACCGGGTGGTGCTTTGATGCATACGTGCGTGCAGTCTATAGCACTCACTACCCCAGGGTAGTCTGCTATTTGGTGGAAGAGACACATATTACTGGTCAACACCTCACGTATATTAAGGAAATATACGTGCTCACTGGCATGTGCTGACATGGCATCCAGGAACTGGTGGAATACTCTGGATGCTGATGTCTGTGATATCCCCATGATATCGCCAGTTGTGCTTTGGGAGGTACCTGTGGCTAGTATACCTAGGCCTACACATACCTTGGTATCCACTGGGATGGGTTCCCCTCGGCCTGTTTGATGTGTCAGGTGTGGCCGGCACAACTCAAGAATTTGCTGTAGGAGGTCTCTGTCCACCCTATAGCGCTCCACCATCTCCAACTCATGTAGCCCCTGGTAGGATAGCGTGGGTCTGTACACTCTTCTCTCTCTCCTCACTGTGGGTTGTTTGGCAGCATTCACATCCTCACCACCCTCAGCCTCTTGCACATGTTGTTCTATGTTGCCTGCTGCAGCCCTTCTCATTTTGTAGGTTTGTTTGTTAAAATTTCCCCGCTTGTATACACCGATGGTGTAGAGTGTGGAAAAACCAGAGAGGAAGGTGTTTTCTTAGTTTATAGTAGTGTTCTGGGCAGGTCTGGTCTACTGCCTCTTTAATTGGTTGATCCTGATACAGTTCACCTGTCAGCTCAGCTAGTTCTCCTTGATTACTTTCCTACTGCTGTTACCCCTTCTGATTGCCCTAGGCAGGTTTAGACACACCCATAGCTTAGCTGTGCTAAGCTGGGAGCAATCCCGAGCCACAGGGCTCCAATCACTTACAGTATGCCTGACACCGCCCCCCCATGATGTCACCTATATCCAAGTCTTGCACCCGGCTATCTATACTCTTACACTTTGGGACCTGCCTCACACCCTGGGGCAAACTGGGATTCATTATCCTTCACCTCATTCACATAGGATTGCCTGCTAATGCATAGTTACATGTCCCATACTGAGCCTCCCCTAAACTAACCGCTGCTTACCGTCGCGCAAATCCGCACACACCCACTCACAACAGCTTAAAAGTGCCTTACTCACTCCGTATCCAATGGCCCTTGTTCTGCCCAGCAGCAAGATAACCAGCCTCTGCAAGGCTCAAAACCAGGACCCTGCACACCACAACCAATGTGCTTTACCACTAAGCCATGGCAGATATATAAACAAATCATTCGGCATAGTCATTCAACAGTATAAGACATGTATTCCATTACGTAGATGTATGTGTGTTAATGTCTATATATATATATATATATATATATATATATATATATATATATATATATATATATATATATATATATATATATATACATACATAGATATAGATTATATATCCCAAAAACAAACCTCATGACACCAAAGCATTAGAAAAGAATGAAAAGTTAAACACCAGCAGCTCCTGTTTTATGTACTGGTGTTAATCCCAGGGAAAGTGTGTTTTCTGTCTGACACATGGTTTCAAACTGTATTCTGGGTAATATTAGGGTTGCTGACTTTACTCATCAGGCCTATTGCCAAATGTATGGGTGTGTCTTGCCAACCCAGTCACTTGGCTGATTGTGACTTATATGGCCACTATACAAGGAAACTACAAAACACTCTCCTCAACACATCCAGTGGCTAGACACTCACAGCCTCCAACACATAGGGTATGACTGACAAACACACACCTGCTATGCCTTGTAATAGAACACCTACCTGACTACTTTAACACACTACAGCATTACACACTTACAGAATGTGCTATCGAGATTACTGGGTCACAACAATCCCAGAGATGTATTCCTAGGTGGGTGACATCAGCAGCCTTGCCAAAGTTGAGTATAGGAATTGTACAGAATGTGAGTACTCTAAAAAGCATTGTTCTGTCCACCGGCAGACGGACACACACACTCACACTCACACTTGGCATGTCGGGGATTAGAACACCGACCTAACTACTTTATCACACTACAGCATTACGCAGTTACAGAACATGCTATCGAGATTACTGGATCACAGCAATCCCAGAGGTAGATTCCTAGGTGGGTGACATCATCAGTCTTGCCAAAGTTGAGTATAGGAATTGTACGGAGTGTGAGTACTCTAAAAAGCATTGTTCTATCCACCGGCAGAAGGATACACGCAAACACACACTTGGCATGTCTGGGATTAGAACAACGACCTAACTACTTTATCACACTGCAGCATTACACAGTTACTGAACGTGCTATCGAGATTACTGGGTCACGGCACTCCCAGAGTTGTATTCCTAGGTGGGTGACATCATCAGCCTTGCCAAAGTTGAGTATAGGAATTATACGGAGTGTGAGTACTCTAAAAAGCATTGGTCTGTCCACCGGCAGACGGACACACACACACACACACACACACACACAATTGACATGTCTTGGATTAGAACACCAACCTAACTACTTTATCACACTTCAGCATTATGCAGTTACAGAACGCGCTATCAAGATTATTGGGTCATAGTAATCCCAGAGGTGTATTCCAAGGTGGGTGACATCATCAGCCTTGCCAAAGTTGAGTGTAGGAATTGTACGGAGTGTGGGTACTCTAAAATTCTGTCCACCGGCAGACAGACACACACACACACTTGGCATGTCTGTGATTAGAACACCCACCTAAATACTTTATCACACTACAGCATTACACAGTTACAGAACACACTATCGAGATTCCTTGGTCACAGCAATCCCAGAGGTGTATTCTTAGGTGGGTGACATCATCAGCCTTGCCAAAGTTGAGTATTAGAATGGTACGGAGTGTGAGTACTCTAGAAAATATTGTTCTGTCCACCGGCAGATGGACAGACACACACACACACACACACACACACACACACACACACACACACACACACACACACACACACACACACACACACACACACACACACACCAGTGATGGGATCAGAACACCTGCCTATCTACAGATCACTATTACAGTACTATGCAGTTATGAGTTGCACCACAGAGATTACACATTCCAAGGCAATCATCATGACCTTCTGGAATTGTGGACATCCACAGGGATGCTGACAGTTAAGATGGACATAGCTGTGAACCTGTGTATGCCCTTTTGTGATATGGATGACTACTATCACTATACAGGGTTACAATCGTCATACTCATACATATAGAAGCACATAACTTACACAAGGTGTCAGTGGGCATGCTCACACACTTAGTAGCACAGGGCTGTTTGGAATGCACTATGAGTCCAAATACATAAGGTTATACTGGGCATGCTCATACACTTAGTAGCACACGACTGTTTAGGATGCACTCTGATTCTAAACACGGAAGGTCACAGTGGCCATGCTCATACAGTAAGACGTACACAACATGTTGTAATGGTCTCCAGTGTTAGCAGTTGTCATTGTTAGCAGGAACGCTGCACTACATGTATCTGACACTGGTCATCTACACATCTGCTGCTGTCCGTCACTTTAGATGTATCAGTCTATACCAAGCACAATACTACCTCTCGCAGTGATTTCATGCTAGGAATGGCAATTGCTTGACCAACACAGTGAGCCAATGTCCTGCTGTAATTACGAGATTGTCCATTGTCTGTCAGTCTGGGATGACATGACTGACAGAAGACAAGCCTTTGTCACAGATCACATGTATCCATGATTCAAGGGAGTGGTGATAATACCTCATTCGCATTTGCCCATATAGTGCCATTCCAAGGCAAATTACCTAAACACAGGATAACACCCTGACACCTAGAAGACAATTGCATTGTATGCTTATGCTAACCAGTGCTAGATGTGGTGCTGTCGTAATCACAGCTGCTCACTGTTGAACCTACAATGGGGAATACTGACATCTGTGCAGTGAGGAACACCTGGCTGAAGGCTCTGTTGTACACAATGGCACTACCACCATATAACTCAGAACCAGACATGTGGGCCATAACACTGGTACAGACCACTCCAGGTGGTGGTGTCCCCACATTCATAATGGCTACTCACATGTACAGACCAGTACTCCAACATAAGTCATCACAGATGAGCCAGGTGCAGGTCACCGTGTCAAAAGCTGCATTCTAGGATGTAATCCTCAGACACCACCATGTCCTCAGACCACCAACACAATTCCATGCATGTGGTATGACATGTAATGGTACAACACCAAGTAACCTTTCACTGGTGGACTGTACCTAGCCCTAGAACAACTGTGCAGAGTAGCCATGTACTGACACAGTTGCATTATGTGTTATGCAATGCAATAATACCGCTGTTTGTAACCAGGTCAGCTGTACACATGCCAGGGTCCCTCGTATATTGACAACATTAACAGATGACTGTTGCTGTGCACCATTCAGTGTGTACACAGCCTGACATGAAGCTATGATTGTACGAGATGTTTATGTGGGAATGAGATTGTTTTGACATTTGTGTAGGATATAACCTGGAATGTGAACAGGTCCCATGCAGCCTGTAAGTATGGCATTAGAGAGTGCAGCTTGTACCTGCATAGTTGTTATTACAGGGGCTCTGTAGTGTTGGGGGGACATTGTGTTTATGTTATCCAAGACCCTATCTGGCTGAACAGGTGCTATTTCTGTCGGTGCAGTACTTCTCATGCCATAGTGCTGTGAAGCACAGCAGGTCTTGTTGTTGCCATTATGTTTCACAACACAGCTATGGAATCCTCTGTGTTTGGCCTCATAATATGTGGATGAGTAGTTTCACAGTAGCTTTGCCTGGCATCATATGGTGTATCTGCATCTTACTGAGGCTGACCATGGATCAACTTCTACTCATGTGTGTTGACCCTTGCAACAGTTACTACCTTCTGTGGTACAGTTTAAGGCAGGGTACCACCGGTTTGCCTTCATGGTTGTGTTTGTTTGAATCCTGTTTCTGTTTCAATGGCATGATCACTGCACATATGTGAGTGCCTAAAGTGCATTTGTGTAGGACCCAGCATTTGCACATGCATTGTACATCTGCATGGGTGCTATGACAGTCACCACTTCACTCTTAAGGAGCATAACGTTGGCTTTGAAGACTGACCATGTGTGGCATACTGTTAGCCCCATTGGTGTGACTATCGTGATCCAGGTCATTGGTGTTGATGACATCCAACATGCATTAAGCACATGTTTTGCTACATGATGAGTCTTCGTGGTTCATAATGGGATAGCTGAGTGGCCATGATTATGGTGTCCTGTCTCATGGTTCATAATGGGATAGCTGAGTGGCCATGATTATGGTGTCCTGTCTCACAACTGGTATTCCCTATTACAGCACAATGACAGTTGGGATTTCTGAGGCATGGTGGATGATCTGTCACAAGGTGCAATTTGGATTACACTTTGGCACAAAGGTAGTTACTCAGCATAATGCATCTTACGTTGTGCAAGTGCAACTTGCATGGGAGTGTACATGTCCCTCAGGAAGTTGGACACACCTGTGGCCTATGTGTTCCAATAAAGGATGTTGGCCAAGAGGTGAGGTATGTGTTATAACATGGTCATGCAGGGGTGCTCTCCAAAGCTTTTAACCATATTTCAATCACTGCACAAATATGTTCTCCATGTTTCAGATTGCCATAAGTGAGTCCATATTGAGTACCTGATTTGTAACATTGAGTAGCAAGACCCATAGTTTATTTCTTGGCTGTCTCTGTTGCACCAGTGGACTTTTATTTGAACCTGGCATGATGAGGGCACTATAGGGGAAGCATGGGCCATTGCCAGTATCCAGATTCTCATGGGTGACAGGTGCAGGCCCTGTCTGGCAAAGCTTCATGGTCTGTCAACCATGTTATCCCAGGCAGAAAGATGCCGGATACTCTTTGAATTACACCAGTACATTTCACAGTTGTGGAATACAATCCTTGTCCCTGTACTGCTGCATCATTCTGGCCACTGGCAGAATGCTACCCAGGACTTGGGACATACCCGCATGGGCTACATGACCTGACAGTTCCTACATGTGTTTCCATGCAGTCCAGGCTACTGCATCACAGGTCCTGCACAACAACATAGCATATGCCAGAGACATGTGTATAGTTCTAAAGGTGATCGGAGTGTATGGGTATGTGGCTAATCATGGCAGACAGGCAGTTAACAGTATGTTTGTCTTCATATAGCTTGGTGTGTAATATAGTGCTAGGGTTTGCATTATCAAATGAGCACTGTTGGCCATGTTTCCGGCCACGTGCTCTGAGGTGTGACACTATTATGCAAACTATGTCGTACAGTCTTTGTATTCTGTTGTCTGTCTATTCCAACTTGGGAGGCTTCTTGCTTGGCAAGATACTTAGAGGCCTCTGTGGATGCGTGTGATATCTGGTGGAATGTGTGTGTCTCCTTACTGTGTTACACCAAAAGCTGAAACGCTGTAGGAAAACTCGCAAACCACCAAAACAGCAAATCCAGTCCGGAGACCACCACAACAAATAGCAGGACTCACAATAAGGTGAACTTAAACCACAATTTATTAACGTGCAAAAAATATATATAAAATCCCACACACGTTTTCGTCGATCAACACGACTTCCTCAGATGAAATCTCAAAGCACACTGCAATTTAAATAATACACATGCTAACGAGCAGGTAGTCAATCAATTATACAATAATGCAGTTAATCAAAATATAAAAGAGATATCTTAAAAAATACCCATAAAATACAATAGTATACATAATACTTATTGGATACTAAAATAAACAACCATACTGAATGGCAATACTACATATTGTTGATCTCTCTTAATCACAGCTGTATAGCAAGTATTTTTATATATATATAATATAAAACCATGAACCAAAAATAAATAAATGAATTATTCCTTGGTTCAAAACATAAATTTCTATAATATTAAAGGTGATTAAAATATGTATAATATTTATAATAAAACATATATTAAATACGCCTTGCTTTAAGCTTCAGATAAGGTACAATTGTAATAAAATCATTCAGCCCTGGAGCTTTATTGGACTCTAAGAGGATCTGCCAATAGGTCTCCCTATGAGCTAACCTAGCCTCCCAGGGTCCACCTCTTATGTCCTTGGGAACAGTTTCTACTACAAAATACAGAAAACTGGCTCCCTCACATTCAATAGTATGCTTATATAATGCATTTTTAGTATTAGATTTAACTATATCGTATTGATGTTCGTATATACGTCTTTTTAATTGTCGCTCGGTTTTGCCGATGTAGAACGCCGGACATAATTGGCATATAGCCAGGTATACTACTCCGGTGGACAAACAATTGGAGTATCCTGTGGCCTTGATGTCCCTATTTCTACTCTCCAGGTATACATGGTGGTCCTGGGCTATGTATTTACAAGATGAACAATGCCCACATTTGTATGTTCCTGTTCTCTTACGAGAGGACTGAAATGTAAGCTCATGCTGTTCCAGGACCCTTTTCATGTTAAATCCTCTTCTAAATATAGTCTTTAATTCCTTGCCCTTGAATGAACTTAAATCTGTAAGTTCCTGAAACGATTGCCATTTTTTCTCCACTATATTCCTAATGTGAGAAGCATTGATGCTGAAATCAGTGATAAAGGTAAAATTACCAGAAAACATCCCCTCTATATTCTTACGGGGACAACTATCAGCCTCCCTAGACCTCTTTCCCAAAATGGGACTAAATCTAGTATCACGTGCAGCCATGACTTCATCCTGTACTGATTGCACCAGATCAATGGGGTAACCTCTTTCTAAAAATAAAGATCTCAAAATATCACATTCTAATCTAAAGTTCACATCCAAAGAGGTCATCCGTGAAATTCTGACAAACTGTCCTTTCATGATTCCTCTTTTTTGGAAACGTGGGTGCGAACTCTGGAAATGTAGATAACCATTGGAGAAAGTAGGTTTTCTATAAATACAGGATTTTACCCCTTCCCCTTCCTTAGTGAGTGTCACATCCAAGTAGTTGACACTATGATGAGATATTTGATGGGTGAATTTTAGGAAGGTCGTGGTGGTGTGTATGTACTCAATGAAGCTTTCAATACCCTCCACTGGTCCATTCCAAAAAATGCATATGTCATCCAAGAATCTGCAATAATAGTTCCAATTTGTGGAAAAGGAACTATTCATTACAAATTTCTTCTCCCACATGTACATGACAATGTCAGCATAAGTGGGGGCACAACTGGCCCCCATAGAAACTCCAGACGTCTGTTGAAAATATTCGCCTGCAAAGAAAACAAAATTGTTTTTTAAAACCAATCCCAATAGTTCAGTAACTGTATGGACATCATTGGTGGTATTATCAGGACACTTCCACAAGGCTTCCTCTACCCACTCCAACCCTATGTCGCTAGGAATGACTGAAAAGAGATCAACAACATCAATGGTTAGGAATACTATTTCTTTTTCAAATAAATGGGTATTGATGTTACGTAGAAAAGCCCATGAATCTTTGAGAATATAGTCTTGCCTTCCCCACAATTCCTTGAGTTTCCAATCTAAATATTTGGAGATGTTATGTGTCTTAGACCCTTGTGCGGCTACAGTGGGTCTCAAGGGCGGGTCCTGAGGATTTTTATGTATCTTGGGCACCCCAAAAATTGAGGGTACCCTGGGATCGGGGTTGTTGAGATATGTATAGATATCCATTTCTATAACCTCCTGATCAACCAAATCTTTAATGGCCAAGTCTATTTTGTGATAGGACAAATTTATTTTGTTGATTGAAGCAGATGTGTATTTGTCGTAATCATGTAGGATGTTATACATCTTGGCCTGATACAAATTTTGATCCATTAATATGGTTCCACTGCCCTTATCTGGTTCCATAACTCTCAAGGATGAGTCTTTACTAAGTTCTTGTAATAGTGTGCTTTCTTCCAGGCTTAAATTGGCCACATATTTATCTTTGGCCAATTCCTTCCTAAATTGTGTCTCAGTTCTGTGCTCCAAGTTCTTAAGCTGTGGGTGGAGTGGGGGGTTAAAAGTGCTAGATTTTCTTAAATGCAAGCTGGGGGTCCCAGATGTAGCTCCCAATAAATTTTCTAAATTAAGCTTGCGAATAAACAGTTTCAAATCCAGAATGGTATGTACTAAATTGCTGCGTCTGTTAGGGACAAATTTAAAGCCCTTGGTAAAGATCTGGAAACAAGCATCAGAAACTGGGAAGTCACTATAGTTGTAAATGTGATAGTTGTCCTTAGTATGCATGGAATATTCACCTAAAGGGGTTACAACATGATGTACTGCTTCTACCAGTCCTGTCTCCTGGTTTTCTTCCATGCTCGTGCAGGCCCCCCCCCTCCTCCTCTCTGCTCCTGTGGGGCTCTGTCTAAAGGGTGAAGGTTCTCTGTAGAATAGTGTCCCTACTGTCGTATACATTCAGACCTGCGGGGTAAAAATTCCCCCTCATAACCCTCGCCTTGTAATGGTTCTGTAGAAAACACCTCCCCCTCCTGGTCATCCAGGATAATAGGTTCTGGAACATTGCTATTGACTTGATATTCACTATTATAATTAACAGTGTGCCATCTATTGTGTGGGGGGTTAGGGTACTGCCGACCTTCTTGATATTCTAAAATATCCCTCCTTAATTTCTTATATTTATGATTAAGCACTGTTTCACAATGTTGGTCAACCCCCCTCCTTATATCATAATATTTGGCAACATCAAATAATAAATCCTCAGTAACACATTTATGGTAGTTAGAAATATCATGTTGTAATTTTAAAATTCCCTTACTATTTTTCTTAACAATAGCCTTAACAATATTCAATCCACATTGGTCAAAAGCTGTAATTAAATCCTTGTGAAATTCACTACCAGGATGTACCTGGTTAGGATATTTATACACTCTCAAACCTTTAGGCACAATTCCTTTACTGAGGCATTCAGTCAGATACAGATTGTCCAGCTCCAACGTTTTGTATCTGTAAAGAGCGTTTTCGAGAAGGCGCTGGGTTTCTAAATAGTTGTGCCTGACCCCTGCATTGCAGCTCCCCTGCTCGTTGTATAGGAATTTGGGTTTGGTGTGCATCCATTCCAAAAAAGTCGATGTGGGTTGAATATTCCCCTTGTTGGAACACCGAGGTGGATCCTTGGGTGAATGTAAAGCAGTTTCACGTAAAACTGCTGGAGTACGATGAAAGTCAGTTCCGTTGCTGTTTTCTTTCACCCTGTTGGGATTAGAGCAGTCTGTACCAAGTGATTCAATAGCTACAGGTGGAGGCATTTTTGAATTAGTAACTATTTTCAAAATTTCTCGTTGTTCCATGATAATATTGTTTATACCTTGACCCAAAGGTGTTAAAAGATTGATGAGGGCTGTAAGTTGACCCGTGAGCTGCCCAAAACTGTCCTTGTCGGACCTGTGTATGTCGGCAGAGTTAGACCTCTGTCCATCGCACAAAGTGGAAGAGCCCGGAGTGGCTTCCATAACTGAATACACCAAAAGCTGAAACACTGTAGGAAAACTCGCAAACCACCAAAACAGCAAATCCAGTCCGGAGACCACCACAACAAATAGCAGGACTCACAATAAGGTGAACTTAAACCACAATTTATTAACGTGCAAAAAATATATATAAAATCCCACACACGTTTTTGTCAATCAACACGACTTCCTCAGATGAAATCTCAAAGCACACTGCAATTTAAATAATACACATGCTAACGAGCAGGTAGTCAATCAATTATACAATAATGCAGTTAATCAAAATATAAAAGAGATATCTTAAAAAATACCCATAAAATACAATAGTATACATAATACTTATTGGATACTAAAATAAACAACCATACTGAATGGCAATACTACATATTGTTGATCTCTCTTAATCACAGCTGTATAGCAAGTATTTTTATATATATCTGTCTATTCCAACTTGGGAGGCTTCTTGTTGGCAAGATACTTAGAGGCCTCTGTGGATGCGTGTGATATCTGGTGGAATGTGTGTGTCTCCTTACTGTGTTCTGGTAAGGGTATGTGTTGGTTGTGGTGATGAGATGCATGTGTTAACCTACATCTCTTGACTGGCTAGTCCAGTCATGGGTGTAGTATGGACTGCCTCCAAGATCACCCCTGTAGCTGCATCCCAGACAATGTGTGGGGTGTGCTGTTAGGCAGGTTTGGTAGTGTACATGGCATAGAGATTGCATTCCCCCAGGATGGTCACATACACAAAGCTGACATTAGTAAACACCAGTAGCTGAGTAGTGGACATGCATGTATGAGCATTCAGTACTACAAGTACCACATACTGTATTTAGTATACTTACTGCTTATGAAGATGTTTTAGACAGTGATGCTCACATGTAAATATCTGAGTCATGGATGTGGCAACACTAGCAATTACAGGAACATGGTAGCTACCTTTAGTAGCAATTCCCCTCTGAGGGCCACATCACATCCTGATAGTTGATTACAGATGATGCAAGTGTGAACAGGGCTGTATCCTTGTCTGGGTATATACTCACATACCCAGCAGAACCATGAGCTCTGTTGGGCACAGACACCCACTCCCCACACAGAGTCAAATATCAATAGACTCTGCTGCCACTATCAACATGATCAGGATATAATCAGATAGTGTACGCCATCACCTATGAAGCATCTATTACACATGGGCAGCAGTTTCCTACATCTTACATGCCTACTGCAGATGTCACACTGGAGTTAAAGATGATATGCACCCTGTTTCATTACCAGTACTGTCAACATATTTCCAAGCAGCTGTTATTCTAGCAATGAGAGGTTAGGCTACACAAATCTACATGTTCAGCCAGTGTGTCTCTACTGTCAATATCCACTCTATGTAGGTGTGCACATAGCCATTTGACACAGCCCTGTAACAAGGGTCAGTACACATTTGCAGAACATGTACACATGCACAGCTGTCATTGCTTGCAAACAATAGTAGAGAGGTTTATATTAGGCAAGGTTGACTTTTAGGCAAGGCTCATAAGACAAACCTACCACCGTACACAGCACAAGTAACCAGACACTGAGGGTATTGCTACTCAATGCCAGAAGTCTAAACCTCAAATTGCACATGCACGAGGCACTCCTCAGTATGGAGAACATCAATATCTGTGCAGTAACAGACACCCGGTTTAAGGCTCCAGAGAGCACCCCAGCACCACCAGGCTATAACTCATACCACACCTTTCGGCCACAGAACCCGGACCGGAACAGAAAAGGTGGGGGTGTATCCATATTCATCAAGGATACTCACACCTCCAGGTTAGTGGCACAGCACGATGCATCAGAGATCATCCAAGTGCAACTGACAATGGCAACACTGCAATCCAAATTGTAGCTTGCTACAGATCACCCACCATGACCCAGGACCCACATTCCACATTTCCGGGGACACTGGGAAATATGCGGGTCCTACCAAACACCCTAATACTGGGTGATTTCAACTACCTAAACATTAACTGGGGGAGCTACTTGAGTACTAACTCCCTTGCCCAGCACTTCCTAGAATTTCTCGACTCAAACGCCCTGGAACAACTGGTCTACACCCCCACCAGAGGGAACAATATATTGGACCTGGTCATCACCAACATGGGTGACCGGTGTTCCACACCCAACGTCAACCCCTCACTGGTTAGATCAGACCATAGACTAATCACTCTAGATATTCTCATTCCACCCACAACCCCAAACAAGGAAACCACTGTGAATATCTTTTCCAAAGCAGACTTCATGTTGCTTATGTCCGAGGTGGAACGGTTCACAGCCCCCACTCCAATGGACAATGCTGTCCAAGATGCTGAAACCTATACAAAGGCACTCTATGATCATCTGCAGGAATGCATGGATCGTGTTATCCCAAGTCTAACCTAGACTCACTCTTCCAAGAACAGGAAACCGGTCTGGTGGACTCCTGCCATACACAGGCTCTACAATAATAGGAGGTAACAGATAAGAGCAAAATCCCTAGGACAGACATCCCTGATCAGTATCAGCAAGAAACTATGATCCCTCATGAAATCATCCAAGGCTAGCTTCAAAAGACAATTTCCCAAGGACCCTACAGACATACACAAAGCGTTCTTTAGCTATGTCAAGAACATAAGTGGGAACTCTCAGATCTGCTCAGAGTTGGTGCAGACTGGCACAAAAAACACTGAACCGACTGATATTGCCAACATTTTGGCAGACAGGTTCAGTGCAAACTTCACACCCCTCTCAACCCCTAAACGGCCCTTAACCATACCTAAAGAATGTATGGCACCGGCAATCACCGACACATAGATAAAACAGCCCTATCCAAAGCCACAAATACAGCCTCAATGGGACTGGACAGTGTCCCAGGCTGTGTCTTACATGAGCTCCAAATGAACTAACCCCTCACCTAAACACACTGTTCAAACACAGACTCTCTACAGGCTACATACCCACAGAGTGGCACACAGCAACAGTTATCCCACTCCACAAAGGTGGCACCACAATGGACCCCAGGAACTATTGCCCTATAAGCCTGTCTAGCCTGGTCTGCAAGGCTATGGAGCGCATCATCATGGAACTCATTAATAGAGACATTGGGAACCACCGGACACTCGACCCAACCCAGGTCTGCTTGATTGAGTGCAGATCATGCCTACTAAAACTGTTTGATGTCTTACAGTCACTTAGACTTTAGGTGTGGGATGTGGTAGTTCACACATACTACCTGGACCTTGCCAAGGATTATGACACCATTCCCCACTCAGGTATTGTTTATAAACTCTCCATCCAGTGCATACACCCATACATCACAGGTTGGCTTGCCAACAGGCTTACACACAGAACCCACATGGTAAGCCTAGCAGCCTCCAGGTCCAACTCTTAACCAGTTACAACTGGTGTCCCACAGGACTCAGTCCTGGGACCCCTACTGTTTGCCATATACTTCTCAGAGGTACAGGCAAACACACGTTGACCACAGCAGACCGTGTTTAGCGATTACTGCAAACTGGGAGCCATAACTGACAGTCCAGCTGTCACAGACATCCTTCAAGGAGCCTCACATAGACCAACACAGGGTGTCACAGTCATGGCCTCCAGCTAAAGACCATTAACTGCATGGTCATTCCATGTTGGGAAAACTAAACACCCACATATTAACACATGAGTGGCAGCCACTTTAATACAGACGAGGTAATGGGTATGTGGGGACTACATTAGATAGTGATCTCTCCTTTGACAATCATATCTCCAAAGTAATTAGGCCATCCTTCTATGTAGGTCATCTGATTACTTAAGGGTTTGCATCTAGACATACTGAGGTTATTGTGCCCCTTTGCTCATCATCATCAATCCCATCATCGAGTATGATAACCCATTTGAGATGTACCTCAGAAGACACATCCAACAGCTGGAGGGTCCATGAACATACCTCGCCAAGAGCATTACTGGCCTCAGACATGTGTCCTATGCTGCCAGACTGTATGAACTCTTGCATTACTCAGTGGCATCTCATTTACTCAGAGATGATCTTTGCTGCCCAACAAAGCCATGTCCAAGTCAGGCTTAATGGATATGCTCCACCTATTGGAATCCATGTCACAGTGAGCCACACACTGTGATGAGCTAAACCTTGCCACAACCATAACTGGAAGATGCTGGTGTGACAAATTCCTGTCACAGGTACTCCCCATGTTTTGGAACTACATCCCTGATTACATTATATGGAGCTCCTCACTAACACTCCAGGGACACCTTGCAGAGTTGATGGGGAACAGTGGGTACACCCCAGGGATCCCACAATTGGCTCTGCTCTACAGATGGACAGTTAGTTAATCAATGGGGTGGCAACAGCTGACATATTTCGGCTAGGTGTATGCATGGCCTTGGGCAGTTAGCCAAGTACCTACCTATGTACCTATGAACCTATACATACAGTATCAGCACATGCTGATAGCTTAATTTACTGTTCAGGTGTTGACTTACCTTGTGCCAATAGGAGCTGTGTATGCAATAGTTGAGGGCTGCCTATGTAGGATGCACACAATAGACCAACTATACATGACAATTTACAGGTGGTCTTGTGTGTGTGCCATCCATGTTTACTGTGTGTGCAGGTGGAGAAGGGTGTCAGTCCATAGGCGCCTACACTGTCAGTGTGTGTGCTATACATTCCCTCTTTGCCAAGGCATGGACATACTGGGTACGCCTCCGTCTGCCTACTGGGGCTGGCTCAGGGTGTTTGTGGGTACCTCTGTGCCTGTGGGGCCCTTGGCAATGGTAGTGGACTGTGAGGGCCTTCACCATTCTGTCCCTGCTGCAGCTGTTTCCACAGGACCATATTGTGTAGCATGGCACATACAATGAAGATGTGGGCACATGTGCCTGGAGAGTAATGCAAGGCTCCACCAGATATGTCCAAGCAACGAAACTGTGATTTCAGCATTCCAAACACATGCTCTATGATGATTCTGGCTTGTGCATGTGCCTTATTATGGCGTTCTTGCATGGGTGTGTGTGCATTTCTGATGGGAGTCGTCATCCATGGTTCCAGTGCATAGCCAGCATCCCCCACTAGGTGGCCATATGGGCTGTCCCCCCTAGCAAATACCTGATACAACTGTGAGGCATGCCAGATGTGGGAGTCGTGATAGCTTCCAGGGCTGCCAGCACACACATCCATGATAATGCCCTGGGCATTGCACATGATCTGGCAGTTGATGGAGGAGTATCCCTTGTGGTTTATGTAGCGCCTACCCTGCTCACCGGGTGGTGACTTGATGTGTATGTGTGTGCAGTCTATTGCACCCAGTACCTCCAGGTATTCTGCCACACTGTGGAAGAGAAGCATATTGCTGGCTAACTCCTGCCTTTGGAGGAAATATATGTGCTCATTGGCATGTGGTAACATGGCATCCAGGAACTGGTGGAGTACCCTGGATGCTGATGCCTGTGAGACCCCAGGATATCCCCAGTTGGCCTTTGAAAGGTACCTGTGGCTAGTATTCTCAAGCTTACACATACCTTCGTGTCCACTGGGATGGGTTCCCCTCTGTTATTTCTCGCACTGAGGCATGGCCAGCACAGCTCAACAAGTTGCTGTATGGTGTCCCTGTCCACCCTGTAACACTCTACTATCTCCAGATCATTTAGCCCCTGGTAGGTTACCCTTGGTCTGAACACTCTTCTCCTCCTCCGGTGCCTGAGGTGGTTGTCAGCACCATCCTCCACACCACCCCTAACATGTACATTTTAAAAGTTCCCCGTCTGTTTACACCGATGGTGCAGAGAGTATGGGAATACACAAGTGTGTGTGTGAAGTGCTTTCACACTTTATACTATTGTGCTATGGATGCTGCTGATGTCATTGGGTGTGTATGTGCAATTCCAGCTGCAGGGTATCTTAATTAGGGTTTTACAGCAAGTACTGCAATTGTGGGGTCTTTGGTGTTGAATTATGCTTGCCTGCTGTGATTTATCTGTTGCCCTTTATTTCACTTTTCAACCCGAATTCCATCCCATTGACAGGCATGCATCCAGCTGCCGGCTTCCTTGTTTTGTACTTTCCCTACCCAGGAATGTGTTGTGAAATGTGTTATGTAGCTGATCTACTGCAATTTTGCTTTGTTCTGCTGTGACAGTTCTGTTTTCTTTGCAGTACAGCACCTCCCCTTTCCTGTTCTGCAGGTAGCTGCTAGCAGCCTTGTTAGCTGTTGTCAATGGCCCACTGTGGGTTCCTTGGTGTTAATAAATCATTTGTACTCCTATTTCCATGCTTCAGCATTTCCTTATTTTTTTCCGATATCCTTCCTGTTTCTGCTATGGTGCACGCCGCTCACAGCCATTTACCGGTTTACAGCACGTTTTCATCCACTTTCACATGCACATTCGGTTACCTTGTGTGCTCTCAGCTAAGCAAAGCTATGGCTACTTCAACACACCCCTATCCTGCAGCTTTGCTTAGCAACAGGCAAACCGGGTTAGCAATGCTCCAATGTGCTTACAGCAATGGCGACACACCCCTCTCTTGATGTCATTTTTATCTCAAGGGCTCACCTTGGTGTTATAACGCTATGCTGTTTTGTGCATCCTTACACCAGCGGGAAATCTGCGATTCACTATTACTCCTGTCATTTGCATGGCATTGCCTACTAATTCCTAGCTACTGTGCATAACATTGTCACTGCCCCTTAGCAACCCTTGCGCCATGAGTATGGTGTAACATGCCTACCATTGACTATTATGGGGAATTTGTGATATGTGTTTCATTGTGGTTTTATTCTATATTTTCATATATTCCTTGCGATCCCCTTTGCACACCGATGCCCTGCGCTTTAACTTCACGTTAGTGTGGGCATAATATTAAATGTTCTTTTTCTTATTTTGTGCATGTTGTTTTATGCCAATGGCTATATATTTAGCCATTGGCATATATTAACAGTATCATACATGAGTTTGGTCCACTGTCATGGCTCCGATTTTATGTTTGAAAATATAAACCATTTTTTTCGGTTTGCATTTCTGCATGCTTACACTATGCCTGCACCACTTCCTGAATCGCTATATACCTTCATTTGCATAGTACACTACTGCACATGGGGTGATTAGCATACAGGCGCCGGGAGCTGTGCGGGCGTAGCGTACGCAGGTTGTGCATGTGGAAAGAGCTCGTACCTGAATCACTCGACGGCCATATTTGGTGAAAGATCACCTACGCTACGCCTGCACCTGGCACAAGCTTCATGAATCCCGGGGTACATGGTTAACAGACAGAGAGAAACATTAAAACTTAAACTAACATCGTATAATGATCAAAATGTTAGGACCTGCTTAGTGAGTCCCATAATACGGAGAAAGGCCGAAAAAATGGGCTGACATTTACCAAGTCAGAGATGGCCATTTCTCAGAATATTCCTTTTTTCCCAAGGTATGACAATTTTGGTGATGGTATGCATAAATCTGAGGGTGTAAGTGGCTTGCTCCTCACATCAGATGGAGTAGGCAATAAAAACAAATTTAAAGGAGAATAGAATTGTTTGAAATTCTCCCTTTTCCTGCATTGTCATTCTTTTTTTTCGGTATGTTGGCAATCAGATTACAAGTGCTGACATTTCAATAGGAAGCCTTGTATAATGAGTTTCGTACTTGAATTTCCTTAAAAACAGTTTGTTACATTCTTTATTTTATCAGTTTATTATTTTGGAGCGGAAAGTTTATGTGAAAGTGTGTAGTGTGCACCCTAATCTATTTCACTCCAGAAGTAAATATTGTATTTAATGATAGATCCAGTTTTCTTTGATGGGTTTACTTTCTGTTTCTCCCCATTCTGAGTCACTGTCTTAAAGACCTGTCATTTCACTGAATTGTATTACTTTGTTTATTTGATTTGTACGCATTGGTGTAGCCGTGCATGTGACTGGAAGATGACTGATGTCGTCTTTCACAAGTTTGTATGTTTCTAAGATTTCATTACTTTTTTTTTTATTTTAGAAAAGTCTACTAGTGGGAGTGCAGCATCAGTACCCATTTTTAAAGGTGTGTAAATGTATCTCATTGTCATTAGAGAACAGTGCTTGAAAAAAATATCCAGGATCCATAATGCTCACATTCATACAAATAAACTTAAGGTTACTAATGACTCTAAGTTGAAGTATGCATTTTTAGAACAGGTATAATCACATCAGTTCAGTTCATGTTAATTTGTTGAGTCATCCAGTGAAGACAGTATCCTTTTTCAGAGACACTAGGCAGGCATAACAGATTGAAGAGGCACATTTCATTCATTCTGATACACAATGTTGTGAGTGTGGAAAACAGAAACAAAACTTTAATGGGTATGAGGGGCATAACTAACTGTATTTCTTATCTGAATGTTTACTTATAACACTGGAATAGAGTCAACAGATACAGCTAAGAAACTAGATTATATATATGGAACAAATTTACTGCCACAAAGAGAAGCCCGTCCACTCATTCTTCCTGTAACATTACCCCATCTGAAATTACACACACAAAACACTCATCACTGCTGTTAGTAAGACATTTGTCAACATGTACTTTATGGACATTTTATTTGTCTGGAAGGTTATAGCTAAGAATCTGAAGTAATTTGAAAAAAATAATGAAATTACAGCTTTTCTGCAGTCTGAATATGTGTGAGATCAACATCAGATTAATTATTTAGATGTCACTATTTACAAAGAGATAAGAAAGCCCACTTTGATTCCTTAATTTGTGTAAAAAGAAATAAATTAAAATCAGTTTCAGGAAAATGCATCCTTACCACATTAAAGTCAATGTAGTTTAAGGGACAATTCTTGGGATCTTTCAGACTTACCATAGAGGATAAGATTTATTAAGACAAAGCAAAAGAATTGCTTTGGCCCTTTATAGACAGGGACTGCAGTAAGAAGATATTGGAGAAGGCCTGGGATGCAGTTTTAGTTGAAAGAAATGATAAATATTATCCCATTCCAGCCATAGGATGGGGTGTCAACATAAGAAAGTCTGGCGGAATTTTCTTAATGAATGCAGATAATGAAGATAGTGAAGACAGAAAAATAAACTGTTATCAGAAACCATTAGAAGATTACTATGGGGAATGAAACCCCAGTCAAAGCAGTAGGTAATCAACCCTAGTTTTGTCTAGAAGAAAAATAGAATCTGAAGTGCTTATTTGAAAATAATAATAGAAAAATGGACAACTGACGTGAAACTGGGAATAATAACACCAAAGTTAGGGGTACTTTACTTGCATCCTGCATAAGTCTTATAGACTATCATGTAGTTGTACATACACTGTAATCTTGTCACTGGTTGGAATTTGGTGGCAAAAATAAATGTTCCTGTCTCACTACGTATGTACTCTGTATAGCACAGTTAATATAGATTATAGTGCATGTGATGTCTGGCTAATATTCCACCAGACTGCCACCAATTCATGTATCGTCCCACAATTAAAGCCCGGGTCAGTAACTAAGGAGCCTCAATCCTCACTGCTGACACTAGTCAGGGACCATCATGGAAAATAGTAGAGCACAGAGCACACAAGAGTAAAATGTTACAATTTCCCTTAAGAGCACAACAGGAACAAGCTCGTTTTTCCTGGGACTGGACTATATACCTCTGTCCACCCCAAATGCAATCCCTTATCATACACTTCAGAGCAATGTGTTCCAGTTTAAGACCACTGATTCACACTCAAAATAAATTTAAATCTCACACACTCAAACACTTATGGGAAGCCTGACATAGGTTTCCATCTGTGTCCCCTCCCCAATACAAATGGTAATGCTGCCACAAGAGTCAGACAGGTCAACACACCCTTCAAATGGTGATCAATTATTCAGAATTAAATATCAAAAATAAATGATAGCTATGACCAGAAGCAGCCAGGCATGAGTAACCTGGGAAGTGTCAGACATTAAACTCCTGCACGCAAACCAAATTTCCCTCCTTCCCAAACTCTCACTTGTCCTTGGATGACACACATTTAGCTCTCTCCTCCGTCGCCTTCCTATCATGCAAATCCCTACTGTATTAACTCATACCTGTTTATATCATTTATAACCGATGTCTTTTTTTCTGTTATCTCTCTGCATGTTATATCTAAACCTTACCTCTCCTTTACCATTTTTAGTAACCCAGGACACATTCTAGGGCCAACTGAGTCTCCTGTCCCTTAGCAAGTCTTGGGCAAACAAGGACACATCCTGCTAGAGTCCCGGACTCCCTCAGTCTTGACCATTAAACAAGGACTCAATCTGTGTAGGTGCTCAAACACCACTTAATTTTTGGCTAATTTGGGAACAGCTTGGCTAAAGATAGTTCTGCTAAGCATTCCACTGTTAGAATTGTTTACTGGTGACCCTCAGCCAAGAGCAGCAGCTGCACACCTCTCTCTATCTTATACTTCCCCCTTAAATGGAGCCGTTTCTACTAGGAAGACTGTAAAAGAAGTTGGGCCAGATATTGATTATTACAATAATGGTAAAACAGGAGCAAATTATCAGTTAACCTAGCTATTCCTTGGGCTTCTAAATTCAACCTTAACATCTCTTGCTCCTCTGTGTGGTATAGGCCCTATCTCTTCTTCTCTAAAACACACAGAATAACAACAACAAATGTGAATAAAACTGATACCTGTTTGCAGGAATTACTGATTTTGCTTTTCCCTCACACATCTCGACCTGGGTTAGCCCCGGTCCATTCGCCCTCGCTACGCTCGGGCTCACTTTGCTGCCCTGCCCTACCCCCATTCCCACCCATTCCCAGTTCAATTACATTTACTCTCACCCTAACTCCACCCCTCATTCACCCTCAGCCAATCACCAGACTTTCATTAATCAGAATGTCACTTATAATTAAATTAACACCATTCAGTTTCCTGTTATCCCTAATCCTCCTACTACAGTGTACCCCATTACAAATTAATAATATCTACCACAAGCCCACAATCTCCACTGACACCATACCTCTCATCACCTTCTCTAACATTTCTGGTAACCTATACACTACACAAGATATTCTCAGTTTTAAAGTAAAGATCCTGCCCTTAAATGATAGAACTAACATAAAGCATAACACTTACCTCCACCAAAACATAAAAAAGAAAAAGGAATCCACTACAGTCCTACTTAAATACTCTAAACTATCATTAAGTGGAGATATCCATCCCAACACAAGTCCCCTCTCCACATCTCACAAGCTACCTAGCCCCTATAAATCTCTAAACCTAACTACAATAACCTACAAAGTATTCAAAACAAAATCTCCGGCTTCTATGCCTGGATAACACATAACAAGACCAACCTTATCCTAACCACATAAACATGGCTAAAACCATACCTCAAAAGTTCAGAATTCCTTCCTCCTGTCTTTAGATGCCTTCGCTCAGATAGGCCACACAAAAAAGGTGGAGGGGTAGCACTGATCTACTCTAACTCCTTCAACATAGTCCCATGCAACAAAACCATATCCAACTTCTCCACCGCAGAAATCTTAATAACCTTCCTAAAATTTAATGACAACAAAAACATCTGCATCATTGTCGTCTACATTCCCCCCAACAGCAGTTCCCATACTAGAGGAAATCTTAGCTTGGACATCAAACAACATAACTTCAGAAACAATAATTCTTGGAGACGTTAATATTAATTGGTGAGATGTCTCCCAGCAACACTCCCCAACAAACATTAACCTCTACAACTACAGCCAGCTAATCACTGATATTACCAGACCTAACAGAAACAACAGCAGTCGGAGAATCCTAGATTGGATCATGGTCTCCGACCCCAATAAAATATCCAACACAGGAACCCTCCCAAACAGTATCAGTGAACACTTACCTGCCTATATAATTTGTAAAACCAGACCCCCATTAAACAGATATCAATGTAGTAGCACCAGAAACTTATCACATTTTTGAACCACTACCTTTAACAACTCTTTAAAAGGATTAACTGGGATCCTTTAAAACTACTTCCCCTTGATGAAGCAGTTGAATTTTTCAAGTCTACTTTCCTTAACATGTTAAACAACCTCTCTCCCCCTCAGCTAAAATGCATAAAAACTAGACACGCCCCATGGCTGATAAGAGCAAACAAACAAATCATGGCTTCTAGAGACAAACCCTGGAAGCTTTGGCATAAGCACAAAAATCCTTCTGACCTTATAACCTACAGATAACTTCACAACCAAGTAAAGCACCTAGTTTGTAAGGACAAAAAAGACTACTACCATAATCTACAAAACCAAAACAACCCAAAACAATTCTGGAGCTCAATCAACTACCTACTTTCTCCTGGATCAAACAATAACCCCTGCCCAAATCCAGAAAAAAAAACATTGAAATAGCCACACTGTTCAACATATATTTCATAGACATCATTGTTAGTCTTACCACCAATTTCCTTCATAACCAGCCTAAACTATCAGAGCCCCCATTTACAAATACCTCCTTTCCCCACTCATATAACTTCTCTCTAGCACCTATCCCTACTGCCACAGTAAAGAAACTATTTCTCAAACTATAAACTTGTACTATTGCCCCTGACAACCTGACCCCAGAATTCCTTCAAATAGCTGCAAACTCCATTGCCTATCCTGTCAGCTTACTTCTTAATAGGTCCATTAAAGAATCTTATGTTCCCTCCATTTGGAAAAAGGCATTCATCCTCCCACCGCACAAAGATGGTAACAACACAGACATCACCAACTTTAGACCCCATTGCCATTCTTTCTCCCATATCAAAAATCCTGGAAAAATGTATTCACAACCAACTCCAAAACGTTTTACTCAGTAATAACCTACTATCACCAACCCAGCATGGCGTTAGACCTGGGCATAGTACCACTACAGCTCTCATATCTTTCTGTGACTCTATCAACCAGGCTAGAGACACCTGGAAACTTGTCTCCTCTCTATTTCTTGACCTTTCCAAAGCCTTTGATACTATCTGAAATGGCTTAGTGGTAAATCACTTTGGCTATGGTGTTCATGGTCCTGGGTTTGATACTAGCAAAAGGCTGCTTATTTAGGGGTGGGAGGCTGGCCTAATGGTTAAGGTACTTACCTTACAGACACAAGGTGCAGAGTTTGATTCTCACAGGGGGGTAATTGGCTAGGCTTAAAATGGCCCATAAGGGCAGTTAGTCTAGTATGAACCTATCTCCCATTCTCTTCTTCTTATAAAACTGCCCAACTTAGGAATCTCTCCTTCCACCCTACACTGGTTCACTAACTACATCACAGACAGGCAACAAGCCACTACATGGCTACACTCTTTCTCTTCTTTCCTCAACACCACCACTGGAGTACCCCAAGGATCCATCCTAGGGCCTCTGCTCTTCAGCATTTTTATCAATGACTTCCACTCTACTCTAACCCACGGTACAGTCATCCAATACGCAGATGACTCCACTATCATCTGCACTGCTAATTCTTCACCCAAACTCCTGAAACATACCCAGTCAGCTCTTATCTCCACCAAAATATGGATGGCTAACAACAACTTTGCCTTAAACCCTAAGAAAATCAAATTAATGCTATTTTCCACTAACAAGTCCACTACTATAAACAAACACTCTTTTACTGTTCTCTCTCAAGATAACACTACCATCGAGGTATTCACACATGCTAAACCCCTAGGGGTCACTATAGAGGAACACCTAACCTTTGACTTGCACATACACAGCAACATTAAAAAACACACCAAAAATGAGGTATGCTATACCTCCACAAAACTTTCCTAAATTACTCCTCAAAACTATACATTGCCTCCTTCTTCTTGCTCCCATCACTTTTCTATGGTTCTCCTCCCTTCACCAACATACAGGCCAGTCTTAAATCCAAATCCAAACTAGACTCATGCTATAATAAAACTGCCAAGTTCATCACAAATAGATGACATTTCTCACACCACTGCATCTCCCTGCAACTACTAACTGGCTGGAACTTTCTCATCATCTTACATACATACAACTAACAACTGCCCACAAACTAATATCTACCTGCCCTTCCCTTTCTTCTCTATTCATCTTATACCACCCTAACAGACCTCTCTGCTCTGAAAATCAAATGCTTTTACAAGTAGGAGAACCTAATCTTTCCGCTGGTCAAATGCTCCACTCCATTTCCACTGCTAGACCATGGAACTGTCTCCCTCCTCAGCCCAGATCCATTACTAATGCTTCCTTCTTCAAAAAAATCTTTGTGACAACATCTCTCCTCCAAATGCCTTTGCTCATGTACTAGCTCCTTACAACCTATTAGCTGACCACATCTCTCTCCTGCTATTCCATTCCTTCAGTAAAAAAGGTAGTGTTTGACTGCACTAAAACAATATACTGTGAAATCTGTTGTAGTATTCTATTCTGCTGCTGTTTACTATTCAAATATATGCATTGTTTTAAATCATTGTTCTTAATGTTTTCTATTCTAATGTATGTATTATTCATTGTGGAGCTTTTCTCCCCGGACCTCCACTGAAAATGGGTACCTTTTGGCCAAGTGGACCTTCCTGGTAAACAAATGCAAATAAATAAATAAATAATAAATAAGCACTCTCTAATCTCTAAAGAACACACTGATTGTCCAGCCACAATGTAAAATAATGAAAAACATTTAATAATAAGTAAAATGATTACAAGAATGTAAATCAATAACTTTCAATAAACACCAGAATTCAATCACCAGAAATGTAAAATTAAACTGTAGGATAGAACCCATCATCCTAGAAAAACTCTATCTAAATAACTAAACTTGCCTAATCTATCTAGAAAATACTCTCTGTGATCTAATCTAAAACATAACAGCAAGGCAAAGGCAGACTTACAGTTCTGGTGAGTCCTTTTAATGGGTATCTTCTGCACGGCACTGTAACTGACTATAACTCTCAACTAACTGCTACTCTTCACAAACTGCTCAACAACTGACTTCGGCAGACTCTTTTATGTAGTCCAAATTAACAGTCTCAACTCTCTTATATTAAAAATAACAGTCAGCTGTTTAAAAAAGTTATTTTTCTTGTCAATCATCTAGCATCCAGGAATATTGTAATGACATCACCAACTGTCCAGCTGATTCTCTACAGACAGTTTGTATTTTAGAATTTCCCTCATAAACATCTGCAATTAGAAATGTATCAAAACACTGACAGATTTCTTAAACAGTCCGTACAGGCAGGGAGATACTCAACACTATATAAATGTATTTACTGTACATCTTCACAATTAGCATGCTGGCATACAATACAAGTTAATCTGACAACATACACAAATCTCCTGCCAGACATGCTAACACAGATGACAGTGTTTTCATTTTCTTCACAGTGTATTTGGAGCACATCCATGTACAGACTGTTAGTGAAACATTTTAAGCACCCTAAAGAGCACCCCCTCAATACCTGGGAATTGTGCATACCTTTCATTTTGACCAGATGGAAACTGTGGTAATATATCCATATTTGTTAGAGAGCACAATACCTCAAGACAGGTATATAGAGACCAGCAAACAGAGCTTACCAAGAGCTACATTACACTAAATAAGTAACTATCAGTTCATAGCAAGTTGCAGAATCCTCTCCATCTTTACAGAAAATCATACAATATTCCTAAATTATTCTGGATGATCTCCCCTTAAACAGTAGCATTGTTATTCTAGGTGATTTTAACTACCCAGTGATTAACTGGGGGGGGGGGGGGGGGAGACACCTATACCATCAACATAGGAGATGCACAAAATTCTTAGATTTTGCAAACAAAAACTCCCTGGACCCGAATGTTGAAGAACTGGATCTTAAGAAATCTAAAATCTATAGGGACGAAAGCCCTTATCCCAATAAAACTTATAGAATGAATTATCTGGAGACAGTCTCTTTTTTGAAGACATAGGATTTAGAACTGGATTTATTTTGTCTTTAGAAATAAAATTATTTAGATGAAAGGTTTGCTGTAAATACATGGACTCTTTACAATTCTGTATTGGAATTTTGGTTTGTATTGATGCACATTGTATAAGACAAGGCTGGATTGGAGTTACTGGAGTCCGCACATATGAGTGACTTTGATTGCTCTTATTGGTCAGCTCAGGCCACAAACTAGTAACCTTTTCCATTAGAATCTCCAAAATTCCAGAAATAAATATTTCAGAGTTCAAGGGCTTCAGACATACAAGTGTCCAATAATTCTAGGATGAAGTCTCTAAATTCAAATATAACAGTATTACCCAAAATGTTGATACTGCAAGAAGTTACTCAGAAAAGATCTACTTAGACCTGGACAAAAGTATTCCTTTGGTAGTCCCCAGCTAGATCCAAGCAAATATGGAGGTCTAAAAGCAAACTAATTTGGTGGTCCTCAAGCACAAATAAACTGTGTAACAAGAGGAAGAAACTCCTTGACCTATATAACAGAACAAATGACCTTGAAATTAAGAAGAACATCAGACAGCTAGATAAGCAAATAAAGAACGACATAAGAAAAACAAAGGCATCCCATGAGCACAGACTAGCTGCAAATAGCAAGAAAATTACAAATCCTTCTTTAGTTACATCAAGAAAATAAGAAAATATACCTAATATTGCTCGGAGCGTATTCATAGTAGTACCAACTACTCCGATATTGCCAACACAGTGATTAATGCATTTAGTGCTAACGTCTCCACAGAGACATTACTAACACACTTATCCCTAAGAAATCAATGCATCAATCATCACAAAAGAGCAGGTAATAAAGATACTCTCCAAAAAAAAAAAGATTACCTTATTAATGGGGCCTGACACAATACCCGTTTGTCTAATTAACAAAATACCCAGTTGTCTAATTAATTGCACTCAGTATGTATTGGCAGAGCCACTTCTCAATCTTTTCATCCTGACTCTAGCAACAGGCTTTGTTCTACAGGAGTGACACACAGCTGGTGTGATGCCACTCCACAAGGGTGGCCCCACCACAGACCCCTGGCATTACAGACCCATCAGTATTATATGCAAAGCCAACTGATTTAAGTAACTAACTATTATATCAAAAATCCTATCAGACCTGACCCTCAGCAGTTCAGCTTTGTCAGATAGAGCCTACCTAATGAATCTAGTAAACGTCTTTGACAGAGTTACTTAAGCTATGGACAAGCTGTGCTTTTATGTGGTTAACAGCTCTAAAGCATTACAGGTGAGAGTGCTACAAGCACATCACTGTTATTAAAATGAAAGACTGTGGTAAAATCTTATATTGCCACAAAGTGGTATGTCAAAATCTTATTAAATAGGAACTTCATGTCCTAGAAAAGTTAGTAACTGAGACAAGAGGAAGAGATATTAAAATGATATTATAGAAACAAAAAGTATATTGGCAATTTGTATTAAATTCTACAACATTTCCATATAGGAATGAAACCATAAGTATGTTTATCTGTGCTGAAATCCAAACCTTTAGTATAATAATTACCTTAAGCACCAGAGTTGTATGCATGCTTTGAGTGCAGATAGTTAAGCACTTTTTATTAAACATAGCTACTTGTCCGTTACTTCTAGTTTTATGTGTTTTTATGCATAAGAATGCTTGCCAAACATTTGGCTTTCTTTTTTATTGGAACTGAAAATAGTTTTCTGTATTTATGACAAAGAACAGAGGAAACATTTTTGTTTTAAATATAGATACATGATTAATTAGGGTAGTCGTGTGGTTAATTTAACCTAATTAAGCAAAATTTATGTTTTTTTACTGTGTCTGTTGAAATTCTCCTGGAATGAACAAAAGAGTTAATGTTGTATGTTTTTAACATTTATTAAAGTCCTTGGCATGCCTTCACTGTAATGCAGTAATTTTTTACTAATCTTTCTGCATTATTTATGGCAGTTCTTTGGCTATTTATATAGCTTTCCCCATACAGAAAGCAAAGATTGCTAAACATAGATTATTTCCCTTTTAAGAGAGCTGTAGAAGTCTAATGCAGAATGTGCCTATCCCATCATTCTATGAAAATCTGTAACAAAGGCTAGTATCACAACAAGGGAGTTAAAATTAAGAGCCTGGTGAACTAACTGCACTGTTACGACTGAATTACATGGTAGTTTTATAAGGAAATGCTTTTCCCCTGTCAACACAGAAACATTTATAACCAAAAATGGAAGCATCATGATTTTTTTCATGTCAGCATCCCAGATGTGCCTGTAGAGGAGACATGGCAGTGTTAAGCATCCCTAAGCTCACAATACTGGTGTACTTCTTGAATGTGTTACTGACGATAGAAAATCCCAGCCTTTTGCATTCCCAGCAAAGACATGGGATGTTGCATCCAGCTCATTTCCCAAACCCAGGCCTTTTCTAGGTGTCAGGGGCTTTTCAGTCTCCACAGACAGGGGCAATAGTAACTTCTCCGTGGCAGAGAGGGTGGTCTGCAAAGGGTAGATCCCCATTTGTGGCCATCCTTTCCAGTGCAATGGAATGTGGTTTCTGGTAGACATGTGGGATCATGTCAGTGACTCTGTAGTGGAAACAAATAAAAAAACAATACTGACTCTACAGTGGACTTGATGAGCTGCCCTGTTGTGGCTACTGACCACATTAACATCCTCCGACAGCTCTTACCATGCTTGTTCATGGAAGGTCCCATTGCTCCTGTCTGCTCAGTATCTGTTGTCCATGCTCACGGATACCCTACATTAGAGCTTTTTTGAAGTGCTCATTCTCCTTGAGTGCCATGTAGGTACCTGTAAGTGTGGACATACAGCCATTATCAAGAAGTGGGCACATTCACCCAATCAGCAGCCTACAAGCACAGCCCCTACTCCACCTTAGTAATGAGTGCTAACCCTAACCCTAATCCAAACCCTAACTCCATCCCTGCCCATGACCGTACATCTTACCCTGAAAAAAAACAAGACAGTTTGCACACTTGCCACATACATACACCACTAATTTAACCCCTAACCCAACCCTTTTTCTAACCTAACCTGCAAACACTGGCATACAAAGTAAATCAATTCCTTTACCTTACTTTTACACTAACCCAAATCAGCAAACACTTGCACATATAATAAACCTACTCCCTTACCTAACTCTTTCTCTAACCCTAAATCACCAGCACTCTCATGCACATTCAGTCTCCTTACCTAACCCTAACTGAAACCATAAGCTGGTAACACTTTCACATGCACACTCTCCTACTTCAATATACACCCACTTTTCTCTTTCAACAAAAACACATTTGGTTAAACACACTGTCATACAAGCCATAGTTTGCACACACTATCCAGAAATTCACTTTGTTGCATAAAGCAATGCTCAGGAAAATGAATTGCACTCATCTATGTTGTTGTTGTTTTTTGTGTTTCGGCTTTTCCCGGTTAGGGGTCGCCACAGCAGAACTCTGGTCCACTAATGATTGGCAGTAGATTTTCATGAATGCTGAGATGCCAGCTCGACGTCCAACCTTCAACGAAGCACGCCCATTTACGCATGACTTTCGAACACCACCCAACCGTGGAGAGGACATGCAGACTCCACACAGAAGGCACTCCCCGCACTCCAGCCGAGAATCGAAAGGGAGAACCTTTTGCTGTGAGGTAACAATGCTACCACTGCACCACCACGGATATAACTGCACTCATCTACATAGATATATATTCCTGGCGTAACTGCTGGAAAACGCTTTAAAGGCTCCTAGGCATCCTGAGTTTGAATTTCTTCTACACTGAATAAAATGTATATATATTTAATTATTTTGTTTTGCTAACTAGGTAAGTGAACTGATCCTTCTTGGACCCTTTTGGAAATCAAACTCACAAAAAATATATACATACATACAGATATATAATGTGTGTGTGTATAATATCATCAAATAGCAAAACAAACAAAGGTGACCATTTTAGAGTAACCAACTGTGAGATCACACAACAGTGGAGTAAGGGCAAATTATCTGACCTCACTACAACATGATCTCACATAAAAAGCAACTGGATGAAACACGATTAAATACAGTGTTTGCTTTTCCCTTATAGCAACATAAATGTTTTTTTTTTATCATGTATGTCACAGGCAAAGTACATCGTTGTGCTTATATGACAAGAGTATGAGTACTTATATGTTTCATTCAAGATTCAGTAATTGTGAAAATTTGTATTTTCTAGAGGCTATATGCAATTGTTTTCATATCTGCTGTTGTGAAATTGCTTATAGTTTCATAAGTTCATAGGTAAATACTCAGCAGTCAGTCTCAGACCATTAACCTAGCCAGAATACTTAACATCAAAAGTTAGATCCTGCATCAAGGAGATTACAGAAGAAAGGCTCAATGAGAACTTCTGAGCTCACAACTAACTTTCTAGGTTAGTCTTGAGTCTACAGTAGCTAAGGATCTATTTTACTTAATATGCAGGGGTAGTTTATTACATACTGTGGATTATATGCTGTGGTAAAAACCTATTGTACTAGCATGTGCTGTGAATTTCTTGATAGAGAGTGATTGAGGTCCTTTGTACATGTGTGTAAGAAACTATCAGCTCTGTGAGGTATAATAGGTCTCAGAGAGTGTGGTCTTTCATGGCCCAAAAAGACCAAATATGGCTCATCGGGGTGAAGTCTGTAGGGAAGCAGAATATAGAAAGTGGCAATCAATAGGTCTAGATAACTAGACTGGATGGAGATAATTTAAATGGGGTGGATAATATTGTTGACGATGACATCAACTTTTGTTCAACAGTCATCATACCATTCAGCCAGGATGTCTTTGACATAAAACAAATTTTATTTAAAAATTGGAGTCTGATTACATCTGATGAGTCATTAAGTAGTAGATGTGAGCAGAGACCTAGATTTATTTTTAAAAGGGGTCAGACCTTAAAGAATTTATTTGAATCAAGGAAGCAAAATTTTGTGAGACAACCAGGGATGTACAAATGTGATGCATGTCCATACTGTAAATACATTGATGTAGAGAATACCTTTTTGATTAGAGGACATAAAAATAAGTGCAGGGGCTATTGAGCTATTCCTCAATTCAACAATGCAGAATTAATAATAGGCCTACTTCGATTAAATAAACACAAAAATATATGCATAGCCTCACTACATTCCCCCTGGCAACAATATCCCCACACTAGAAGATATCCTCTCCTGGTTATCTTCCAATATTTCTAACGAAACCATCATCATGGGAGACACTAACATCAATTGGTCCACCATTCAATCCCATACCCCTTCCATTAACATCAACCTGTATAACTTCACTCAACTCATCAACTCCACTACTAGGCCCTCTAAAGACTTCTCTTCTGGCAGTATTATAGACTGGATATTAGTCTCTCACCCCCACAATTACCCTGATAGTGGAACTCTTCCTGACTCCCGAAGCGACCACCTTCCCATCTTTGCCACACGCCTCTCGTTTCCCTACAAGTTTCTCATAACTACATCACTTTCAGAGACCAAAAAACTTCAACCCAGAAGCCTTCTCTAACTCCCTAAAATGCCTTAACTGTTACCCACTAAAAACTCTTCCCCTGGAAAGTGCTATCATTCACTTTAATTCCACTTTCTTAAACCTGTTAGATACACATGCTCCCTTAAAAACCAGAAGAATAAAAAACAAAAGTACCCCTTTGCTAACTAAAAATACACTAACAACCATGCGACTAAGAGATAAAGCCTGGGCGCGCTATCTGAAGCACAAATCTCCTACTACTCTTAATGACTACAAAACTCTTCATAACTCAGTAAAAAAGCTTATCACAACAGACCGTCACAATCATTACTCTTCTCTTCAAAGTAAATACAAAAATGACCCACAAAATTTCTGGAGAGGTATAACCTCCCTCTTAAAACCCAGTACAACTGAAAACCCAAACCCCAACCCAAGCGTACAAGACAATGACCTTGCCACCAAGTTTAACTCTTTTTTCACTGACTGCATTTCCAAACTAACCTCTTCCTTCTCCTCCAACCATCCACCTGCAACTTCCTCCTGTCCTCCCCCTACTCCTCCTCCTTCTCCACTCTGTCATCCTACTACCTCTCAACCACTTAGATTCTCCCTGGAACCAATCCCTACTTCCACTATCAAAAAACTCCTGAAAAATCTAAAACCTTGCACCAATGCCCCCGATAACATCCCCTCACACTTCCTCAGTATAGCTGCAGATGCTATCGCCCTGCCAATTAGTATCCTAATCAACCGCTCCATCCAAGATAGTCACGTTCCTCAAATCTGGAAAAAGGCTTTTATAATTCCCCGTCATAAAGGAGGAAATAATACTAGTATTACCAACTTCCGGCCCATCGCTATCCTCTCTCCTATTTCTAAAATTCTAGAGAAATGTATTCACCTTCAACTCCTTCCCTACCTACTAGACAACAACCTACTAACTTCTACTCAACACGGTTTCCGTCCCAATCACAGCACTATGACAGCCCTCCTATCATTCCTTGAAAATGTGAATAAGGCTAGAGACTCTGGTCTCACTGTACCTACCATCCTACTTGATCTATCCAAAGCTCTTGACACTATCTCCCATAACTTACTACTAACTAAACTCTCTAAGCTGAACCTTTCACCTTCTGCTCTTAATTGGTTCACCAGCTATCTCTCAGACAGGCAACAAGCTGTTAAGTGGAAAAAATCCTTCTCCTCTTTCCTAAACACCCCCACAGGTGTTCCACAAGGTTCCATATCAGGACCCCTTCTCTTTAATATTTTTGTAAATGACTACTATCACTATATCCCTTATGCTGACATCATCCAATATGCAGATGATTCTACAATCATCTGTGCTTCATCTTCCATTCCAACTCTCCAAAAGCTGACTCAGGATGCCTTCTCCACCACAGAACAGTGGATGAAAAACAACCATCTTGCACTTAATGCAGCTAAATCAAAACTAATGATATTCACCCCCTCTAAAACCAACACATTGGATCAACAACCATTATTCATCACCAGTCAAAATAATAACCCAGTTGAACTGGTAACAGAAACCAAGCTTCTAGGAGTCCAAATTGATAATAACCTTACTTTCAAGTCCCATCTACTACAAAACTTTAAAAAAAACACCAAAAACTAGGCCTGCTGTACTGTCACAAACAATTCCTCTCACCTACTACCAAACTCACTCTCTCTACCACATTTCTCTTACCCTCCCTCCTTTATGGTGCCCCTCTTTTAACTAATCTACAATCATCTCTCAAAACAAAACTTTCAACCTGTTATAATAAAATAGCCAAATTTGCCACTAGCAATAAATCTTCAACCCATCACTGTGTACCACTCCACAAACTAAATTGGCTTGAACTTCCCAACTACCTCTCCTACACTCAACTAACATATGCACACAAACTCATTTTTCAACCATCCTTCTGTCCCTCCCTGTTCAC
The DNA here is from genome assembly GCF_019279795.1 of Protopterus annectens. NCBI lineage: Eukaryota > Metazoa > Chordata > Ceratodontiformes > Protopteridae > Protopterus > Protopterus annectens. Next base: position 797,780,597 of record NC_056744.1, read on the forward strand.
TACCTTTAAAATCCACCACACTCAAAGACTTCTCAGATGTACTAATCAAAACCTAATAGAAGTCTATAGACCCCATCGTCCCCCAGGACATAACCTCCTCTCCTTTTCACTAGCACGCCTATGGAACTCCCTCCCACCCACCATTCGTACCATCACTAGCCTTCCTACCTTTAAAAAATCACTCCACTCCTACCTATCATCCACATGGGAATGCTCCTGCTCCTACCCCACATAATATTTCTATACTCTCTACTGTATTTCACCTTTTACTCTCTCTATCTCAGCCAGTAACCTATTCCTTAATAGTTCCTATCCTCCTGAAATCCTTATGCATCTATCTACTCACTTCCTTATCCTTGTGCCTATTATATTATTTGGTTTCAACTTTAATATGTTTTATTATTTGATTGTATTAATGCTTAACTTTACTCATTGTAACCACTGTACCTCGTGATGTCATGTACAATAATGTGTATGTAAATCTCTATAATATGTAATCTGCATATAAATCTCTGTAATATGTAATCTGTAATGGAGCTTTTCTCCCCAGGACTCCATTGAAAACGGGTTCTCTTGGCCCAATGGACTATCCTGGTTAACCAACAGCAAATAAATAAATAAAATAAAAATATAACTGCAATGGAAGAAGTGTTGTTTATTTAGTTAAATGTCATTTATGCCCCTGTTTTTAAATAGGAAAGACAGATCATAAACTAAGGGAATGACTGCATGAGTATTTGTACAGCATTAGGAAGGGTAAACTAGAGAACGCACTAGCGAAACACTTAGTAGGTCATCCAGGGAATTCCTTTTTGTTTAAGGTAATAGATCATGTAGAGAATGATGAGAGAGGAGGTCCGCTGTCATTAAGTTTAGAACAACAAGAGTTGTTCTGGCAATTCAGGTTGTATGCATATGGTCACCCTGGGTTGAACAATGTATGTTCTATAGCTTGCACGTTGAAGTTGAGAAGCCTATCAAGGTGATAAACTTTTAAAAGTAATGTAAAAAATTTCTAAGAAAATGGTTAATGTTGTATATACTTTTATTTGTTGATATGTATTTTTGGTTGGAAGAGGAGGGGTTGTTGAATGTAGAACTAATGAATAATTGAAATGTATTGTCATGTGACGACTTTCATGATCATGTGATTTTTGAACAATTATTTATTCATTTCATTTTTGTTACTGCTTTTGTCTGTAGAAGTTTAGTTATTAAACTTTAGGAAAAAGTTCATTGGCTAGTTTCTTGTCATTGCCTAATTCATTTTTCAGCCTAACCCATAATCCCAATTGCCCAATTTAAGTGATTTTTCTCAAGGTCACATAGTAAACAAATGAAGGTGGAAAAATTCAAACCATACATCCTTGCACAATTGACAGCACAAGAGCATTTAAAAATGCACAATGTAGATATGACTGTATCACAGTAATTTGTAATAATGACTGCATAAAGGATATTAAAGATCAGATGGTTCTGATCATCAATCCAAATAATGCAGACTATATTACCTGACAAATGTCAACTCCTATGTATTTGCTGGAGGCTGTAAAGGTGGTACTGCAAAAATATACTACTAAAATGAATCACATTTAGACTATAGTATACAATCCAAGCCTATTAATGAATTAATTAATTGTTTAGTGCAATGAATAAAACAAAATAAAGACAATATAGATGCTACTGCAGCCTTTGTTCAAAAATACACAGAGGTTAAATAAAATCAGAATATTACTGCATACATTTTGGGGGGGTTACATGCCTGCAGGACACCTACATCTCATTTCTGATCTCTGTATGTCTTTCCTGTCATCAAGAAAAGCTATCACCTCTAATATCACTTGTTAGAGGTCTGGCCTCCCTGAATGGCTGATGCTGTCATATTGTTGCAACATATGCCTCCAGAGCCAAGAGAGCTGCATTGTGCTGAAATGGGGCCCTGTGCAGGGTAATGAACCATGCCAGTGCCACCCATACCAGTACCCCATTACTTGTCTGTCTTTCTCCAAGTAACATAAAAGACTGTTCAAATCTGTAGTATGCATACTATATTTTTTGTTACTTTTACAATTATCACACAGATTTGGATTTCATTTAAAACTTTTATTTCAAATTTACGGCATAAACACTGACAGACATTTTCTAAACAAAACAAAACATTCTCACATTGAAAACACAGTTAGCATGAGAAAAAGTAAATGCTTTTCCTCCTAAAACTCACATTTAGTGAAAATGCATCTGGCAACCCATTATACTATAAGAGATATGTCAGAATTCATAATCAAATAGCATATAGTGAAGCACTAAATAGGAGTTATCTGAAGGGTGCTTGAATTCAAAAGACAAATGTGTAATGCATTTGTTAACAGTCTGGGATAGCCCACTGGGCATAAGTGTCCATTTTCATAAGCAACTCAACAATTCTGTCTGGTGATGTAACTTAATCAGAGTCATACGGAAAACAAAAGAAGGCAGGGGAAATGAAACACTGTACTACAGGAATCAGCTCTTGAACACCTCATAGCCTTACTCATCTCCACTAAGTGCTAGTCAAACTGTTGTTTCCCAATCACTGTGCATTTCACAGATGTATGCCTGCAAAAACAAGCTAAAATAAAAATGGATTCACAGTTAAAGTATTAACTTTAAACTCGTATACTGAATACTATCAAATTTATTCACAGCTAAATAATAAACAAATTGTCAGCATTCAACAAACAAGGATCATACCCAAAGAACATGGCTCATGTTATAATATTTCTTTTTACTACAATCAGTCTCCATCCTTTACACCATAACTGCTCAGGTTCATAGGTAGTTACTAAACTTACAGTCCAGGGACCATTGAAGCTAAATAAGCAAATGGGGACTGGGGGAATCAAGCCCTCTACCAAAGGAACTACAGCACACAGCTTTAACACTCTGCACCAACTGCCACACTCAGAAAGGAAGAAAAAAAGGGAGAGGAAGGATGGACAGGAAACATCAGACACATAACCCAGTATGCTAATTTATAAGTTACGAGTAGAATAGTGGATACAGGAACCAAGTATTTATACAGACACATACAGATATAACTATCAATTGCAGCTTGCTCAAAGTCATACAGTAGGCAAATGGAAGTGAAAGAGTTCAAACCCTGTGCTAATATCACACAGAGCTTACATTCAGTAATTTATCAGAAAATGAATTGTATGAATGTCTGGCAGCTATGCAAAGGAGTAAGGCTCAAAGCTCTTAATAACCTGCTTCCTATAGTCAAGGATCAATGGATTGATTACTTCTACTTCCATTCACCTCCAGTGTGATTCTGAACAAGTAACTTAACCAGACAGCATTCCTGATGATGCTAAATAACTCTGTTTTAATATTTACATTTCAAATGCCAGATGTTAGACCATTACCATCTGGCGCAAACACATACACTTACTTGTACAAGGGAGAAATCCTGAGATCAGTGCTCCAACAAAATTTCACTCCCAGCCATTCCTCCACATTTACACTAATGCTAGCAGCCACTTTCAAGCTGCAAACACTTCCCATGCTCACTGATTCAAAACTGCCAATCCACTTCCTGCACTATGTACTTCCTGTTCCTGTACTGTGCTATCTGGTCCAAGAAAGAATTTTGGTCACAATATAGGTGCAAAGCTATGTGCCCTATGTAATCTCCTGTTTTGCCCCTATAATAATCTGCCACTGAGTAACATACCTTCCCTCTGTCCACAGCCTAGGTGACATATAGGTTGTTCTCTCTTTAACAAAGAGCTCACCACTTATCAAAATTAGGTAGCAGCTTAACTGAGATATAGTCTAACAGACCTTAACACTTCCCCCGGCCTATCTGGCAAATAAGCTGTTTTCCTTCTAACTTAGCTGTCATCTTCTGTCAGAGGTAGGCAGAGCCTAGCAATGCCCATAACATTTTAACTCTGTTGTCAGTGGGGGCAGATAGGTCTGTCTTTCTTCTAGCCAAATCTCATCTTTTCAACACTAGGTGGCAACAGGGCTTTTTTCTGCAGGTACATGTAGGTACAACATACCAGCACCTCAGCCACTGTAGCGGTGCCTTCTCCTTTAAAGAGAACCATGCAGGTGTCGCATGCTAATGAGGATGTAAAAACACGTGGAATTTAAACTAGCCATTCCAAGAAGGTGTGTGTGTGTGTGTGTGTGTGTGTGTGTGTGTGTGTGTGTGTGTGTGTGTGTGTGTGTGTGTGTGTGTGTTTGTGTGTGTGTATAATTTAAGCTAGTAGTTCTGTTTGTATCTATATGGCATATATATATATGTATGGAAGTTAAACTAGCTGCTCAGTTCGTTTGTGAGATAATGTGTGTGTGTGTTGTGTGAGATTGTAGGTGTGTGTATGTATATATAATTTAAACTAGTGGTTCTGTTTGTTTCTGTGTGAGAATGAAAGTGTGTGCATGCATATTTATGTATGTAATTTAAACTAGCTGTTCTGTGAGGTGTGTGTGTGTGTGTGTGTGTGTGTGTGTGTGTGTGTGTGTGTGTGTGTGTGTGTGTGTGTGTAAGAAGCTAGGTGTGTGTGTGTGTATACCTCTCAACCTCTTAAGTAGAAGAAATCTGGACACCGCCTGACATAATGGGGGGACAAAAATAGAGACAGATTTTAAATATTGCTCTTATAAACTTAGAGAGTTGCTAGAATAATAGCATTTGTGTTAACATTCATTTTCTGAAGGATATAATGTCTGAAACTCAATTTATGCAATTATTTAGTGACTGCAATCCTTAGATCTTCCTAGTTATTTGCCAGAAAACTACAAATTTTACTAGGAACAGTCCAAAAATATGAGGGAAAAATCTAAACATTCTGTGAAAATCTGGACAGTTGAGTGTGTGTGTGTTGCTGCATGAGAAAGAGTAGGGGTGTGTGCATGTGTGTTGGTGTGTGAGAGGTATGGTATGTAATGTTCTAGTCTGGGGGTCAGTTTAGTCAATTAACTTGATCAGGCTTGACCCTGTAACTTGGTTACAAGAGACAAGAGCCTGAATCCTCCACATTAACTACTAGACTACTGAAGGAATTGTGAGCTTCAGTGGAGACAAGAGCCTGAATCCTCTACACCAACTATCAAGTTGCTGAGGAAACTGGGAGCTTCATTGGAGGCAAGAGCCTGAATCCTCTACACCAACTTCTAGACTGCTGACAAAATTGTGACTTTGAGTTTCAGTAAATTTTCAGGGAATTATGAGTTTCTATGTATTTTCAAGGGATTGCGTTTTAGTGCATTTTCATGGAACTGTGAGTTTCAAAGGAAGATAAATTTACTGTTGCTCATACTAAGTCTTTTTTCAATGTGTAACTGTTTTGTTTAGCAAATGGCAATCACTGTTTGTGCTGTAGAACTTGAAAGGAGTGTTAGTAGCATAATTACTTGCTGTTGGTTTGTCAATCATTCCCTATTGCAATATTATCAGCTTACCAATTTTTTTAATGTAACACAGTATAGGCAATTAATTCTTCTAACCCAGCAGGCACTATATTTGTAGATGAAACACTGAAACGTAAAGTTGTTTGTTAGTAGCAACCTCTTTGTTAGATACAGATCTTTTGAATGTGGAATTATTTGGATGACTTACTTCTGCGGAGATTGTGCTTATTGACTGATTTTGGTGGATTGTAATGACAGAAGTTTGAGTGGCTTTTTATGGTTGAAATATTCTGAAACTGGTAGTTTTGTCATTATTAGTTCATACATTTTGTTTCATTGCTTACTGGAAAAATGTTCAAAACTACAAATTTAAAACACATTCTAACAAATGTGTGCAAGGAGCCTATAATTTGAAAACAGACCAAAGGTAAACTTAATCTTCCACTGGCCAGATGCATTTTCTTTGAATGTGGGTATTAATGCCATTTAAATGAATGTGAGCTTCAATGGCAGAGAAGTTTACTGCTCATTATAACTTTGTATTGTTTAGGAAACAGTTATCAGTGTTTTTGTTATTTTATTTCAATATCTGTAATCATTGTAGAAGTAAATAAAACAAGATGCATACTCATAAGTTTGAACTGTGTTTATGGTAATTGGGGAGAAATAGCCAAGTAATGGAACACTAGAATGACTGGGCAGGGAGCTACTGTGTGTGTGTGTGTGTGTGTGTGTGTGTGTGTGTGTGTGTGTGTGTGTGTGTGTGTGTGTGTGTGTGTGTGTGTGTGTGTTGGGGGGCATGTAGGACATTATATATATATATTTTTATTCTTAGCCTAATTAACCTCTCTTATACCACTGATTACTCATAGTATATCTGCAAGGTTTGCAACTAAACACAGAAAATCTCAAATGTCCTTCACCTCAAAACCCTGTCTTAATTTCCTACTTTTCATTTCCTAGGTTACTTCATTATTATTATTATTATTATTATTATTATTTCTGTCTGTATTGTATGTATATTCAGAATGTCATAAAGGGTGCATCTCGTGATTTATGGGCAATGATTTCACAAATTGCAAAAATCATGGAACTTTTATTCACTTTGTAAACTAGTTAATTACACTGTGTGTGATCAAAGAGGGAAAGGAGAGAGGGCATTAGCACATCCATTTAAAAAGAGCACAAATAATTATATTAACTCAAGGATAATGCAGGTAAATTTTAAGATTTTTATCCACTATCATCCTTAATAATTTGCTGTGAGAAGTGACTTCAGTTGTATTACTAAGAGAGAAGATTTGATTTATTTATTTTTTCATGAAAGAGGATTTGGAGAAAAAAAAAGTATTTTAATTTTTTTTTGCAGGGCGGTTTACCCAAATGCAACATATGCTTTCCACCACCTTTTTGTTTACAAGCAAAGCACTGAGTGGCAGCTAACGTGAGGTGCACAAATGTACCCCTTCTCCTCAGTATAGCTGGCAGATAGGAGAATTCTTTGCCTAATTACTGCTCCTTTTTCACTCAGCTCAAATGACTGGTTGTAAATGCTCTTTTACACACACTTCTGTCTGCCTTAGGTGGCAGCCAGGCATATTATATTGTCTATTTTGGGCTATTTGATTTAAAATTCTGTATCTGCAAAATGGTTCAGAATTTATTCATAAATCTTTCAGAGAATGTTACTAGCACTCATGTTGATAACATACTATTGGACTCAGACTGCTACTCTCAAAGAAAATAATGGAACAGGCATCTTGAATTTTACTGGAAAAAATCAAATGTTTTATGTCATTTTTTGTCTCGGTGTTTACCAATATGAAACAACCCATTTAGGTCTGAAAGCACACCAACATTATATATTTATGTTTTTGGAAGCTTGCTTATTTTAGTCTGAAGAGAACTAAAGGCTACACCAACTGTTTCCAGATGATTATTTTATAAGAATCTCACTCTGCTAATTTACAAAGGTCATTCTTAGTTGAATTCCACCCTCACTCTAAACGAGAATCTCATTGTACTACTACAAAATATTTTTGAGAAATTTTCCAGACAAGACTCCTTTATAATCCCATCTTCATTTTGTTTTGCATAGTCCGAAAACGCTTACAAAAATAACCAAGAGAATCTCAGATATAGGTATCCCCCTCAGAACATGTAATATATAATAATAATGTTTTGTTAAAACATAGAAAAATTACAGAAAATATTACTTTCCCTTAGAAAAAGAGTATTATTTTTGGATCTCATTTCATATGAAAACACCAGTAAAGTAATTCTTATACATACCGAGTTTATCAGCATGAAAAAAATGCAAAATATACTTTTTTTATAAAACAGATGGCAACACCAGGCCATCAAAATGACTACTTGAGACTACTGGTGGCATCTACTAATAAAGGGCTATTTCTCCATAACTGTATTAACTATTAGGGCAAATTTCTCAGAATAATATATCATGACTGTCAGATACAAGATATACTTGGATGGTAATTCCAGCTGTAAAGATACATTCGCCACTTTAACTTCTTATAATACAATTTACTGCATGTGTCTAAATTGATGCAAGTCACAAGTCCAGTAACAATACACTTCTGTATTCAAGAGAAATAAATAGTTTTTTTAACTCATGATGCAATAATATCTCAGTAAATAATACTAGAAGCCATTGTTGTATGCAACATACTGAGTAGAAGAGCAGAATTTTACCTCAGAACCCACAGTAGAACATTAATATAATGCAAAATGTCAGACTGTGAGTAAAAGCACATGAACTAAAGCCACAAGAGTCCTGTCTTTGAGAGGCCATGTGTCTGTCACACTTTGAGATATCATTACAAAACATTCAGCTAACATCAAAAGTGTATTCAGCTACAAAACACACCTAAGGCTGAAATTCATGCCTTCTTGCTTCCAGTGCAGTACACCTCTGAATTTGACTCCACAGCTCTACTGGCTTGAAAACATAACACTGCATATGTTAACACTGAAAACATACATTTTAATAATGGTGAAATGCATGGGAATTTTAAGTCTGACATAGTGAAAACATAGTTCACAAATATATCGAGAAATAAGTTTTACCTGTTCTTTTATGCACAAATCAAATAGCCCTCAAGGTGAAACCATAGTGCCAGACTATAATAAGAAAAGCAACCTGAAAAACTGGATTCACTAGCTTTATATAAAAGAGGACACGTCAGTTATCCAATGGCAGGTCAAAATAAAAAGTTTAAGGACTTCTAATAAGATGCTTGGGTGCAAAACACATACATAGTGACCCAATGTAATATACTAATTATGAGATATTGCATTAACTTTTACAGTGAAGGGATCACTTATATGTAATGGGCACATTCCTCATTGACAGATACTGACCCCCGAAGTAATCCTGTAACTGCCATTTGCTTTCATACATCATCTGCAGCCATGAAAATGATACCCACATTCTGTATACTTCTGATGTTTCATCAAAAAGAGAATGAAAAAAACACAGTAATGCATTTCTACTTGCTGATGCATAGTGCCCCATCCCCACATCATTGGCATAAAAGCTAAATAAAAAAAAATAAATACACATGGTTGTGCTGGAGGCAGCATATATTGTTACTTTTTCTGTTAGGAAAAAGTGAAATAACATGAAATCACAGTAATGAGCTTCAACTTGGAACTTAGAGACACTACATTCTGTCCCACTCCAGCCAAGCCACAGTAGTGATCACTTTAATACAATCAGCCTCAACTTGACAATAGCTTTCTTCCTCTATCTGCCTTTCATAACTCTTATTCATCGATCTCAAAATGTGGAACACTACCCCTCACAAAGAATAGAACAAATGGACAAAACGTGGAACACTACCACTCACAAAGAATAGAACAAATGGACAAAACAAATGGACAAAACATGGAATACCGGAACACTTAAAAACAGCCTCAACTAGGATGTTAACAGCAAGGTTAACAACAGTTTCTTCACTTTTGTTAAAAAGGCTGTTTTGATGAGGTGATGGCACTTGATATTATTTACCATGGCTGTTTGTTAAAAAAAATCACAGCAGTAAATCTGTGACAGAACTCTTCATTGTGGAGCAGTGTGGAACATGGAGTTTTAAACGTTCAAAATGAGCAGCATTCCTCATAATATGGAACAGTTGAGAGCTATGCTTCCTCTCACCAGACAGAGTGTCACTGCTGGCAATCAGCTGTGATTGCCAAAAGAGGTAAAAAAATACCCACAGCAATGTGTGTTGCTACAGAAGGCTGAAGGCCCTACTACTGGGAATCATACATATCAACTGTCTGTGTACAGAATGTCCCTGATTTTGCCTGTTCTTGCCCTTTCCGTGACTTCCTGTTAAATCACTGAGGATCACAGATAAGTCAATAATGCCATACATTGCAGTTTCATAATTCTTATTATTCAGGAAATGGATGTCGATACAAAACTGATTGTTTAAACCATGGGGTGAACAACAGCCCTAGGGCGATGGATAGGGATGTTAGGGAAAGAACTGACAGTGAAGTTTTTTTAGATTCCCCTCCCCCAGTAAGGCAATCAGAATGGTGAGGAACCAGAAACCAGAACCAATGCCAAGCAGTATACAATGGGACAGGAGTGAGGAGACAAACAACATGGAGGAGGGGAAGGGGTGGTTACCACAACCAGAATCGGGGGGAGAGATAATCACCCAAAATGACTTTGCTGTGACATGCCAAGTGAACACTATTAATGTTGAGAGAAGTTTTAATGTGTGCAAACACTTACAGTCTGATGTTTTTTCAATTTTTAAGTACACTGACATGGACATTTGTTCTGATAATTTTTTCCCTTTTAAAAAAGGGTTTTACTTTCGTACCATTTTTCTTCCATGTTGTTGGTAAAGTATTGGTTAACCTAAAACTTTTTATTAGGCAGTTAAATTTAAAGATTTTTTTTCAAATAATGGCAACCCCCAAATTGATAATATTCTTTCCATAAAAAGAAAAAGTACTTTTATTCCACCATCAAATCCAAATGTTATGATATTTGAACAGTTGTGTGACCAGCAGATACAGAAACAAATAAATACTAAAAAGCACTTTGCACACAATTTAACGACCAATGAGAGAATTTGCTTGAAGCAGTTGACTAGCTCAAATGAATACAGGGTTATGAAGCCGGACAAGGGAGGGAGTGTAGTTATAATGTCCAATATTGATTATACATCTAGAATATACATCTTAAGTGACACAGATATATATATGAGAGGGTGCAAAAATTTTAAGTTTACAGAGCCTATTCTAAAATAGATTGGTTATTGTATGAATTTTTGTGTGAGTGGATTATTAATGAGACTGAGTGTAGATACTTAGTTGTGGATACTCCAGCTATCCCTTCAATTTTTGGAATCCCCAAAATTCACATAAATATAAACACACCCCCTTTTAGACCCATTGCTGTGGCGAGGTGAAGGGCTCAAAGACAGAACCCTTGGCATCATTTATTGATTTAAGCTACAAGAAAGTTCAGCTTGTTCACCGTTATACCCCATGATAGGGGTTTGGAATATTTTAACAAAAGTTTAACGAGGGTGGACAGTTTACACAATGCCAAGAGGAGTTTGATTTTGGATTTAATGGAAATTGTTTTGCTTAACAATTTTGTGTTTTTTTGAGGGGGAATATTATTGACAAATTTCAGGGGTTGCCATGGGGGCCAAATGGGCCCCAATTTATGTGAACCTGGTGCTGGCAGAGTGGGAGAGGAACTATGTTTTTAGTTCACATTATATGTCAAAGATTATTATATATTTATACTTTTTGGATGATATTTTAACAAGGAATCTGTTGCTAAATTTGTGGGCTATCTTAATAGTACCACTTTTTTGAGGTTTACGAGTAAGGACAATCATGACCAAATATTTTTTTTGGATATTTTGTTATATAAAAGTGAGAGTGATGGTAGATTGTGTTCAAATATTTTTCATAAAAAGACCTATTCCAACTCACTGCTTCATTTTAGTAGCTGCCACCCCTCTTACCAAAAAAAGAATGTAGTAAAAGGGCAGATGTTAAGACTTTCCAGGCTGATTAGTGAGGAAGGCATTTTCAAAAGGGAACTGTTCAACCTCATTGACATGTTTAGAAATAGGAGTATCCCCTGAAATTGTTGGTGAAAATTAGGAATGAAGTTATAAAGAGAAGGGCTGTGTCTTTTCCACCACTTTTAAGGACAAAGGTAGAGGTTAGCTCTATTGAGACTAATAAGAATAAGAGTGGAGCATTTGTGCTGCAATATAATGAGATGGCACCTGCTTTGAGAACTATAGTTCAATCTAATTGGGAATTAGTGTTTCCACTTGAGTTGAAAGAAATTATAGGAATAGAACCTCAGAATACATATAGCAGGGGCAGTAATATAAAGTAATTGTTAGAGAAAAAATTTCACTCTGGACAGCACTATGCCTCTAGGATGGCCAAATGTGGTATATGTAATAGCTGCAAGTTTATTAATGATGACCCCTATATCTCTATTCACCATTACAATAGGTCCATCAGATGTGTGGGCCATTGTAATTATAATACCAGTATGGTCGTGTATGTGTCCACCTGTTTAGGATTCTACATGGGTAAAACCACACGTAGATTAAAGTTGAGAATTATGGAGCACATAAGGGACATTAAAAATAAAAAGAACTCTAGTGCACTATACACACACAGTATGAAATGTAACAATTTCAAAAGGTTTTTATTTTTTGTTATTGACAAAGTGCCTGAAAATGAAAGGAGTGGTGACTCAAAAGCATTGTTGGAAGTAAGAGAATATCTTTGGCAACTAAGGCTTGATGCCACTATATTACCTGGCATCAATGAACGTTACTCTATTGCCAGTATTTTAAAATATAGGTCTAATTTTATATAACATCTCTTGAGTAATTGTAGCTTTGTAAGGTTTTTAATATGATTTACTGTTTATTATTAAACTGTGTTAGGATTTTTTGCGTGTTTAAAAAGTTTAATTTTACTTTGGAATTAAATGGTTAACTTACTGTGTTTCATGATTAGGGAAATGCTTAGCTTCTATTGGCTTAGGAATTTACTCCATTAACACTTACAATTAACTTGTGTATTATTTAAGTGAGAAGTTTTTTAGCTTAATTCACTCTGATGAAGCCCTGCTTGTGTTAGGGAGAAAGCGCTTAGTGAATGGTTTTATTTCCTTGTTAAATAAACTGGTCCAGTGGTTATAGCACATCTGTGGATTTATTTACTTATGTTTCTAGTCGGGTTACCCTGGTGGTACATTTTTTGTAAAATAATAGATATTCAAAAATATGTTTCACCAACAAATCTTTGATACATAAGGTCTTCTGTGTGAATTCCTTTAGTACCATGGCTGTACTATTCAGAGTTAACAGCATTTACTGCAGCATGTACAATGACTTCATTACAGCTAGTCTGTTTGTTGACATGACAAGGGTATTTGAAATTTTTTATCATTCCCTCCTCATTAATAACCTCAGAAAAGCTCAGTAAACTTTGTCACAAACACAATATTGTGGTTCAGAACCTTTCTTGTAAACAGACCTTTTTCAGGTAAATACTAACAATTCCTTCTCAGACCATGGTACCTTCTACACTGATATACTACAGAGGCTGGTACTGAACTCTCACTCTTTTCACTTTTTCTAAATGCTCTCACTTACAATCTCACTTATCTCAGTTTTAATCATGTACATAGATGAGCTGTTAATCACTGACTCTGGTAAAACTACCAACAAACCGCAGCATAACTTCAGAATAATTTTACTCAACTCTGCAAATCCATCCATTCTCAAACCTTTTCCCATTTTGCACATTGGGTCAGGGTGTCAATTCAGCAGTGACAACCATCTTGAGCCAAGGTTTATACTGCCAGGTGGCTAGCCCTGCCACTGTAGTTCATTTTTACCACTCACTCACTCACACACACACACCCCTACGACCAATTTAGAGTGTCCAATCCACATACTGCATGTCTTTGGAATGGAGGAAACCGAAGCACCTGGAGGAAATCCACGTGACCATAGGGAGGGCATGCAGACTCCACACAGAAGGCACCCCAGCTGAGAATCGAACCAGAGGACCTCTTGTTGCGAGGCGACAATGATAATCGCTGCACCACTGCAACCATCCTCAACTCTGCAAATGGCCTTGTAAAAACAGGTTAATATTCTACCCAGTAAATCCAGTGTTATATTATTTGCCTCTTCCCTAAAGCTAACCTACCTACTACCCACTAAAGGACAACAGGATTAAAATACTCTCCAGTATGTCAGAATAGAAATACCTTGATCTCACTTTCAACATATCCTAAACTTCCATACCACGTACAGACATGGTTGTCAGTGAAATGCTTGCCTTATAAAAGCTGCATTACAAGATATTCCATTGACTCCAGCCAATTGCCTACTGAACAGTGGGCAGAAATTTTTTTCATTCCTAAAAGTGAGTACATTCTATTAGTAATAATCCTGTACTCTAACACAAACATACACAAGTTACTATTGACAGAAAACAAAGTTTGCAAGTTTGTATATGCCCCTCCCTTAGTCATGACCCGCTAAAAGATATTCACTTGCTCCCTATTCAGATTAGAGATAAATGCTAAGACATTCTTCTGTTTAAAATCATTAAATCTAGATAGTCCTCCCCCCCAAAAAACAAGTGAACTCTAATCTGTATATGTTAGTGCAAGAGAGACAGATACATGGGTTTTATTCCTAATGTACTTTCTCCAACTTAGTGTGACCATGCAGGAGTTAGACGTTGGGTGGTTGTGGAAGTTTTTCCACATCAGAGAATACAGGGAGTGCTTGCCTCCTTGTAAAAACACTTTTGTTTAACTTTTGCCAGTCATGAGTACAAGCATTTTCAAGCAACTGGTAGAGAATTGTTGGAACTCAAGTATTTGGGACTCAAGTTAATAAAGTTGAATATCGCATCCAAAAGAAATGAAACCAAATTGCCAACAAGGATACCATATGAAGTTCTCCTTTATTATACTGGTTTTGCTACTGCCATCAGCTTCATTAGTAATAGTGATACCACAGCAACAACTCAATTAAATAATAATCAGAAAATCACATGGTTGCAAATTAAACCTTTAATCAAATAAATCAGTAACAGCTATACTGCATCAATAATCTTGACATTTTTTAAAATAAATAAATATATATATGTATATATATATATATATATATATATATATATATATATATATATATATATATATATAGGAGCGCTACAGAATCCTGAAAGCCCAAAATCCTGAAGACCAAAATCCTGAAAGTTCAAAATCCTGAAAACTCAAAATCTTGAAAACTCAAAATCCTGAAAACACACAGGATACCAACACTTACTATATTCCAGCACAAGTACATACAGAAACATATTACCCTTCAACTATATGCAGGGGGATAAGCCCCCCTGCGCCCTACACACTCCTCTGCTACTTAAATATATCAACTCCGAGATTGCACTTAGTGTACTGAAGTGCAATATTGGAGTTGTTATATTTAAGTAGCAGGTGGTGTGGGGGGTGCAGGGGGGCTTGCCCCCCTGCATATAGTTGAAGGGTAATATGTTTCTGTATGTACTTGTGATGGAATATAGTAAGTGTTGGTATCATGTGCATTTTCAGGATTTTGAGTTTCAGGATTTTGGTCTCAGGATTTTGGGCTTCAGGATTTTGGGCTTTCAGGATTCTGTAGCGCTTATATATATATATATATATATATATATATATATATATAATGTCTATTCTTCTGAAGTTGCTTATATTAATATTTTATAATTACAAAAATAACCACTAAAATATTTAATAGCTGTAGTAGCTGTCGATACTTGACAAACAATGACATTTTAAATCTAGAAGAAATAATGCATCAGGGACAGTGATCCATAATTTATCTTTTTCATCCAACAACTTACTCAGATATAATTCTGAGATGTTTAATTCCTGTTTCACCATGCTTATACCCATAAAGGAAAAATTGCAGCCAGCATGATCTAAGGAATGTTTATAAAGAGTATTCCTCAGTTTTTACAACTCGCATAATTCAAGAGTGAGGAGAGTCTTCCTTTAAAAGTCCAAGAGGTACATCCTACATAAAAACAGCCACAGAGACATTGTACCAAATAAATCCACCATTTGTTGTTGGAGGTTATAAAACTCCTGATATAAAATGTTTATTGTTGGGGTGATGAAACTATCTGTACTTAGAATATGAACACATAAGCTACAATTTCCACAGGGAGGGCATCCCTTTAAACATGAAGGATCTCCTGATATAAAATGTTTATTGTTAGGGGTGATGAAACTATCTGTACTTAGCATATGAACACATAACCTATAATTTTCACAGGGAGGGCATCCCTTTAAGTACGATGCACTTTTAAATACATGACTTGTGTTGCACTCTGCTTTATGGTGGTTGAAATATGCCAAATTCTCATTATTTCTATAATTAAATTTATGCTTAGGTAACATTTTCACTAATACATTATTAGAAATAATTAATGTCGATGTTTATTGACAACTGGGGTGATTAAAAAAAGAATTGGCTCCATATGTGGTGGTTAACCTTATTGTCTAGCCCCTTCATATCTTTGTATATTAACAAAAATGAATGGGAAGTTATATCAGCCTCTTATATTAAACCTGTTTAGGTCACAGACCTTATAGCCCCTATGTTTAAAGCAATGTATCAAATCCTTACTATGTTTATTATATTCAGCTTCACTATTGCAAATTCATCTTATCCACATAAATTTGATTTGGGTATATTTGCTGCAATATGTTTTATATAACAACCATCTTTGGGGAAAAAAGTATTTTTTGAAAACTATTAATGAAAAAATAGTGGTGTCTAAGGAGCCATCCAAATTCTTAATAACCTTTACATCCAAAAACTCAGTAGAATTAGGATGCATCTCGATAATAAATTGTAAATCAAATTTATTAGCCTTTAAATAATTCAAATATTTTGTAATTCCATGTGACTCCCATCCCAAATGACCAAACATTCACGTTACAGTCTACGTCTAGTAAGAAAAGAGTTGTTTGTCCCATCATGGATATAGTTTATCTCAAAAGATCCCATAAAAATATCGGCATGCATGGCAGCAAATTCTGTGACCTTCATCAGCAGATAACATTTACTCTTGTAAAAAAAAAAAACATTCCTATTCAAGACTATTTCAGTTAGCTGTACCGCAAAGTCACAAAATTCAAAGGTGTAAAGATCAGTAAATTCAGGGTGTTATCACAATGCTTACAAACCACCATGTGGTATGGAAATATAAAATGAATTCACATCAAATGTGCATAATAAACTTGACTGTACAATTCTTACAGCAGAAATTACTCTCAAAAATATGGTGGTATGTTGTAGTCTTGATTCAATATATGGGAAAATGGGTTTTAAACAAACTTCTATAAACAAGTTTTTCTGCATAGCTGCCTAGCTTGAGCATTTTCTGGCTTGTTAAACTTGATTTCTGTATTAGTAGCTGTATTTAGAGCACAACCAAAAGCTGTTTGCTGAAATTACTGTTTGCACTTAATTTTAAATCGTTTTTTTCTTAAAACTTGCATATTTTCTGTCCTTGACCTAGCACTCTTGTGTGGGGTCATTTACTGCACTGTTATAACTTGATATTACTTGTGAACCTCTGCTATCTCTGTAAAAAACAAAACAAAAAAAAATCTTGCTTTTTCCCACTTTTCTGAGTTAAAAAGTTCAGTTACAGGCTTGCTGTTCCTGAACTGTTTGAAAGTTTCTGTGAGGCCATTTTGCTTGGGCTGGAGGAGGGTCTCTCTGTTGATCAGTGGCAGTGACTAACATTGAGCAGCTTCCCTGCCCCACATAGAGGTGGTTACTGACTTGAAACTGTAGTTTTATTGGCCACTAGGGGTCATTTCCATAACTCCTTCATCTTCCTCTCTTAAAACCCAGTTGCCTCGTGGTTTGGGCGTCTTTTCAGGCTTGTTGGCTGTTGGTGAAGCACCCTCCAAGAGGAAAAAACGCTGAGAGAAGAAGGGAGCCACTTTTGAGATTTTAAGTATTTTTCTCTGTTTATTTGCTAAGTTTTTCTGCATAGCTGCCTAGCTTGAGCATTTTCTGGCTTGTTAAACTTGATTTCTGTATTAGTAGCTGTATTTAGAGCACAACCAAAAGCTGTTTGCTGAAATTCCTGTTTGCACTTAATTTTAAATCGTTTTTCTTAAAACTTGCATATTTTCTGTCCTTGACCTAGCACTCTTGTGTGGGGTCATTTACTGCACTGTTATAACTTGATATTACTTGTGAACCTCTGCTATCTCTGTAAAGAACAAAAACAAAAAAAAAATCTTGCTTTTTTCCCACTTTTCAGAGAGTTAAAAAAGTTCAGTTACAGGCTTGCTGTTCCTGAACTGTTTGAAAGTTTCTCTGAGGCCATTTTTGCTTGGGCTGGAGGAGGGTCTCTCTGTTGATCAGTGGCAGTGACTAACATTGAGCAGCTTCCCTGCCCCCGTAGAGGTGGTTACTGACTTAAAACTGTAGTTTTATTTTTTTGGGTCTATTCCTGCTTCTTTCCAGCCCCTGCTATCAAGCACGCTTTAACGTGCTTTAGCGGTTGCCACTAGAGCAGCATCGTTAAACAAGGTTAAGCTCCTTCTCGCTCCAGAAAGTCTGTTCTTCAATTTTTCCCTTAGAACTGCTCTGTTAGGAACCTAAACAGTTTACACCTACACTAAAAAGTGCAGCACTTGTTCCAAATAGCTTTTTCTTCTTAAAAAGCTCAGCACTTGTCTTATAAGCATATCCCTTGTCTTATAAGCATTCTCTTTGCAGGTCAAGCACTCCTATATTATACAAATCTCTCACTAGCAAAACCCCCAGGAGTGCCCACTTCCTGCTAAGCCCATTACTTTTCTGTCTCATACCAACTCATAATTCTTTCTAGCATGTCGAAGGGTCAGATGCTGGCGTCCTCTCCTGCCCAGTTGGTGAATCTGGGAATTCTGAGACAATGTTACAATTGTCTCATGTACACGGACAACCCTCTCCTCCTTCCACGTAACACTAACACTTGTGAGAGATGCAGCTATTTAGCCAGACTGGAGGCTGAGCTCTCTCAACTCAGGACTGGCAAGACCAGGCAGGAGGAGAAGGCAACTACACACACCACAATACCAGTCTCACATAACTCAACCACACCACTGAATCAAACACATAAACACACTAAGACATACTCGGAGGCTCTGAGTAAAATTTACCTAAACAGCAGAGGCCTCCAAAGCAGACACCCAAGCAACTGCAAACTCAATACACCACACAAACAACACATAAACAACAAAATCAGTGTGCAAAGCAGTCACTGCCCTTAAGGCCAAATACAACACCAAACATACTTGTCATAGGTGACTCCATAGTCAGACACACTGACATCCCGCTCACCAGACTGAGTAAGGAGAAGGTCACAGTAAGCTGCCTGTCGGGCGCTAGAATCCGCCACATAACACAAGCACTCAGGTCTCTCAACAGCAGGTACAAGTATGACTCTGTCATTGTCCACGCTGGTGTCAACGACCTGAGATGTACCTCCTTGGACTACATGAAAAGAGACATTGAGGAGCTCTCTGATTATGTAGCCCAGGCAGGTATGACCCTGACCTTGAGCAGTATCCTACCTTCACCTAGAATGATGCCACAATACAGTGATAAGATGATCAGCTTTAATAATTGGCTTAAATTCTGGTGTCATTCAAAGGGATCCAATGTCTGTCTGCCTGGGATGACATGCTGGACAAGCGGCTTGCACCTGTCACCCTAGGCTTCCGGATATTGGCAAAGGCTCTTGCCACCCCCATAGTGCCTTTTTAGGCAAGGCTCAAATTCTAAACCTACCACCCTAGAACACAAAAAGTAAAAAACTAAGGGTAATGCTGCTCAATGCCAGGAGTCTCAATCTCAAGATGCATGCACTCGAGGCCCTTCTCAGTATGGAGAACATCGATGTCTGTGCTGTGACAGACACCTGGTTCAAGGCTCCTGAGAGCACCCCAGCACTAGCAGGTTTCACCTCATATCATGCGCCCCAAAATCCGGACAACACCAAGAAAGGAGGGGTGTCCATATTCATAAAGGACACCCACACCTCAAGGTTGGTGGCAACGGATGCATCGGAGACCATCCAGGTGCAATTAACCATAGGCAAGACTGCTCTGCAATTTGTAGCATGTTACAGGCCACCCTCTCAAACTCAGGAACCTCACATGGCCTTCCTGAAAACAATGGAGGGATAAATGTATCTCCAAACACCATCATACTAGGTGACTTCAACTACCCTAATATAGACTGGGAACACTACTCAAGCCCAAACACTCTAGCCCAAAGGTTCCTGGAGTTCATAAACTCAAATGCCATGGAACAACTAGTCACCATCCCCACAAGAGGAGAAAACATACTTGATCTCATCATCACGAACATGGGATCAAAATGCTCAACACCGAAGTATACCCCTCACTGGTGAGATCAGATCATAAACTAATCTCGCTGGAGGTCCTCATCCCGCCCCCACCTGAAATAAAAAAGACCACAGTGAAAAACTTCTCAAAAGCCGACTTCACACTTCTAAAAACGAATGTGGTCTCCTTTAAGGCCCCTGAGCCAGTGGTAAACATTACTCAAACCGCTGAATCACTTACAAATGCCTTCTACTAGCACCTACAGGACTGCATGGATCAGGCAATCCCAAACAAAACTAAGACTCTTTGTACCAAAGGCCAGTCTGGTGGACCCCAGCCATAAACAAGCTCTACAACAAAAGGAGGAAGCTACTACAAGATAGAGCAAAATCCTTGAAAGGTAAGACACCTTTGATCATTATAAGTAAAAAACTAAGAGCTCTCATAAAATCATCCAAGGCAAATTTTGAGAGAAAAATCGCCAAGGACTCAAAATACAATCATAAGGCCTTCTTTAGCTATGTTAGAAACCTAGGAGGAAACTCCCAGATATGCTCAGAATTAGTTCGAAATGATGTGAAGATTACTGAACCTACACACATTGCCAACATACTGGCTGACAGGTTCAGTGCAAACTTCTCCCCCCCCCCAAAAGGAGAGATATCTATACCAGAGGATTGTAGCCCCCAAACATCTCCAACGCCCAGGCGAGAACTGCCCTCTCCAAAGCAAAACACACAGCAGCCATGGGACCGGATGGTGTCCCCGGCTGTGTGCTCCATGAACTCAATGAGGAATTAAACCCGCAGTTAGGACAGCTGTTTAATCTTAGCCTCACCTCAGGATAGGAGTGGTACACGGTGACTGTGGTCCCACTTCACAAGGGCGGTGCCTCCACCGACCCTGGAAATTACCATCCCATTAGCTTGACAAGCCTTATCTGCAAAGCCATGGAGAGGATCATAATGGAACTCATAAATAAAGACATAGGGAACTTGCAGACTTTGGATCCAACCCAGTTTGGCTTTGTCAAAGGCAGATCATGCCTTTTAAACTTGGTTGACTTTTTCGAGACAGTCACCAAGGCCATTGATGAGGAAAGGCAGTCCATACAGCCTACCTTGACCTGGCAAAGGCCTTCGACACAATACCCCACTCAGGTATCATCGAAAAACTCATCAGCTTGAATGTAAACCCATACATCACAAGATGGGTTGCAAACTGGCTAAGTGACAGAACCCACAGGGTCAGAGTTGCTGGAGCCATGTCAGACTCAAAGCCTGTCACAAGTGGTGTCCCACAGGGATCAGTCCTGGGTCCACTCTTGTTCGGCATCTACTTTTCTGAAGTACAAGCAAACACAGGCGGGTTATGGCTGACAAAGTTTGCAGGTGACTGCAAACTATAGTCAAAACACATCTGACACAGATATCCTTCAGAAGGGCCTCACAGAAATGGATAACTGGTGCCAGAGCCATGGCATAAAGTTAAATGCCAAGAAATGCATAGTCATACCCTTCGGGGAAAACAAGGTTACCCCTAGCTACCATATAGGTGGCAATCCACTGAGCACAGAAGAAGTCATCAGGTATCTGGGGACCCAGGTTGACAGTAGCCTTTCGTTTGACACTCATGTTGCTAAAGTAGTTAGGAAAACCTTCTACATTGCCCACCTGATCATGAAGGGATTCACATCTAGATGAAGGGAGGTCATTGTCGCCCTGTACTCAACACTCATTAGACCTATGATTGAGTACAATGCCCCATTCGAATGTATCTGACCAGACACCTGCAGCAGCTGGAAAGGCCCCAAAAGTTCCTCACCAAAAGGATAAAGGGTCTCAAAAATATGTCTTATGCTGCCCGACTGAAAGAACTCCAGCTCTATTCAGTCTCATACCGCTTGCTCAGAGGTGACCTGTGCCTGACATATAAGGCCATGTCAAACCCTGATTTGATGAATATGCTTCACCTCAAAAATCTAGATCCCTCAGAACCACAAGGGCGGGAGACTTAAACCTTGACACGGTTATTAATAGAATGTGCTGGAGGGACAGATTCATCACCCAGAGACTCCTATGCTGTGGAACAAAATCCCGGTACATGTGAGGCAGAGCGCTGGCCTTGTTCAAGAGGAATCTTGACCAATGGATGGGGATCGTGATATACCCCAGGGATTACTTCAGTGTCACTGCTTGACAGAGGCACAGCAAAATAATAGGCATAGTTTTATTCAAACTAAGGGTGGAAAGCCAAATAACTATGGGCTAGGCTTATAAATGCCCTTGGGCAGATAGCCTAGTATGAACCTATGAACCTATGAACAAGAAACTGGTTCGGTTAAAGAACCCTGCCCTGAAACAATTAATTCCCTGGTGAATTCTGTACATTTTTATGATATTCTGGAAAAAATATAAAATATTTACAGTGCTGAGTCCTTCACTAACAGCTCATTATGTAAGTTATCAGAAATAATACCTACATGTGTTGGTGCTGTGGTAACGTTGTCTCCTCACACTAAGAAGTTGTCCTGTTCGATTCTCAGCTAGAGCGTCTTCTGTGTGGAGACATGCGTGAATGGGTGTACCTTCGTTAAAGGTTGTGCATCAGGGCCAGCAACTCGGCATGTAAAAATCTACTGCCAATCATTAGCGGACTGGAGTTCCGCTGTGGCGACCCCTAACCGGGAAAAGCCCAAAGACACAACAACATAATATTCTAAAAAGATTAGTTTCTTGTTTAAAAGTAATTGCTGAAGCCAAAGCCAATTTGCAATAAAAGTAGAATTAGATATTTGCCAAATTACTTCTGAATGAAACATTTTCATCTATAACAACTACAGCCAGACCTTTATCAGTACTGGCTATTACTAATTCTTATTTTTTGATAAATCTTAGATTATTTTCAAGAAATGCGACCTATGTGGTTGTTGGAAAACATGCTTTAAGAAATACAACTCCTTTAACAACATAGTTCAAAACATCCCCCGGGATTCATGAAGCTTGCGCCAGGTGCAGGTGTAGCATCAGCGTTCTAACAAAAAATATGGCCGTCGAGCGATTCAGGTACGAGCTGTTTCCACATGCACTACCTGTGTACGCTACACCCATACAACTCCCGAGCCTTGTATGCTAATTACCCCATGTGCAGCAGTGTAGCATGCAAATGAAGGTATGTAGCGATTCAGGAAGTGGTGCAGGCATAGTGTAAGCATGCAGAAATGTAAACAGCAGAAAATGGTTTACATTTTTGCAAACATAAAATCGGAGCCATGACAGCCAACCAAACACATGTATTATATTGTTAATATATACCAATGGCTAAATATATAGCCATTGGCATAAGAAAAATGTAAAAAATATAAAATTAAAATTTAATATATATAGTTGCACTATCGCGATGTGGAAGTGCAGGGCAGCAGTGCGCAAAGGGGATCGCAAGGAATATATAAAAATATAGAATAAAACCGCAATGAAACACATATCACAATTTCCCCATAATAGTCAATGACAGGCATGCTACACCATACTATGGTGCAAGGGTTGCTAAGGGGCAGTGACAGTGTTATGTGCAGTAGCTAGGAATTAGTAGGCAATGTCATGCAAATGAGAGGAGTAATAGTGAATCTCAGATTCCCCGCTGGTGTAAGGATGCACCTCACAACATAGCATTATAACACCGAGGTGTGCCCTTGAGATAAAGATGACATCAAGAGAGGGGTGTGTCGCCATTGCTGTAAGCACATTGGAGCATTGCTAAACTGGTTTGCCCCAGCTAGGAAAAGCTGCAGGATAGGGGTGTGTCGAATTGGCCATAGCTATGCTTAGCTGAGAGTACACAAGGTAACCGAGTATGCATGTGAACGTAGATGAAAACGCGTATAAACCTGGTAAACGGGTATGCGCGGCACGCACTGAAGCTGAAACAGGAAGGATATAGGAAAGAAATAAGGAAATGCTGCAGCAGTGAAATTGAAGTACAAATGACTAATTAACACCTAGAAGCCTACAATGGGCCATTGACAACAGCTAACAAGGCTGCAAGCAGCTACCTTCAGAACAGGAAAGGGTAGGGGCTATACTGCAAAGAAAACAGTAAAGTGTCAAAGCAGAACAAAGCTGACTTGCAGTATATCAGCTACAAGGCACATTTTGCCATGAGTGGGTAGGGAAAGTACAAAACAAGAAAGACGGCAGGTGGATGCATGCCTGATAATAGGATGGGATCCAGGTCTAAAAGTGAATTAAAGGGCAACAGATTAATCAAGGCAGGCAAGTAGATCTCCACAGTAAAGGCCCCACACTTGCAGTACTCATTGCAAAACCCATAATTAAGACACCATGCAGCTGGAATAGCTCATACACACCCACTGACATCCATAGCACAATACTATAAAATGTGAAAGCTCCTCACACACATTTGTGTATTCCCATACACTCTGCACCAGTGGTGTATACAGATAGGAAACTTTTATTATGTACATGTTAGGGGCTGCCATAGCTTTGATCCACCAGCATGTGTTGGAGACTGAAGGTGGTGTGGAGGATGATGCACATGACCACCTCAGGCACCAGAGGAGTAGGAGGAGAGGGTTCAGACCCAGGGTAACCTACCAGGGGCTACATGATCTGGAGATAGTAGAGCATTACAGGGTGGACAGGGACATCCTACAGCAACTTGTAGAGCTGTGCCGGCCACACCTCAGAGCCAGAACAAACAGAGGGAACCCATTCCAGTGAATATGAAGGTATGTGTAAGCCTGAGAATACTAGCTACAAATACCTTTTAAAGACCAACTTGGGATATCATGGGGATCTCACAGGCATCAGCATCCAGGGTACTACACCAGTTCCTGGATGCCACATGCCAATGAGCACATATACTTCCCCTGAACACAGGATGAGTTGGCCAGCAATATACGTCTCTTCCATCATGTGGCAGAATACCCTGAGGTACTGGGTGCAATAGACTGCACACACATACACATCAAGTCACCACCCGGTGAACTGGGTAGGTGCTACATAAACCGCAAGGGCTACCCCTCCATCAACTGCCAGGTGGTGTGCAACACCCATGGCATTATCATGGATGTGTGTGCTGGCAGCTCTGGAAGCTATCCCACATCTGGCATGCCTCACAGCTGTATTAGTTATTTGCCAGGGGGGACATCCCAAATGGCCACCTGGTGGGGGATGCTTGCTATGCACTGGAACCGTGGATGATGCCTCCCATCAGAAATGCACACACACCCATGCAGGAAAGCCATAATGAGGCACACGCACAAACCAGAATCATCATAGAGCATGTGTTTGGGATGCTGAAATCACGGTTCCATTGCTTGGACATATCTGGTGGAGCCTTGCAGTACTCTCCAGGCACATGTGCCCACATTTTCATAGTGTGTGCCATGCTACACAATATGGTCCTGTGGAAACAGCTGCAGCAGGGACAGAATGGTGAAGGCCCTCACAGCCCACCACCATTGCCAAGGGTCCCACAGGCACAGAGATACTCAGACCACGAACACCCTGAGCCAGCCTCAGTAGGCAGAAGGAGGCATGCCCAGTATGCCCATGCCTTGGCAAAGCGGGAACATATAGCACACACACTGACAATGTAGGCACCTAGGGACTGACACCTTTCTCCACCTGCACACACAGTAAAAATGGATGGCACACACACAAGACTACCTGCAAATTGTCATGTATAGGCAGTTAACTGTCTGCATCCAACATAGGCAGCCCTCAACTATTGCACACACAACTGCCACTGGCATAAGGTAAGTCAACACCTGAACAGTAAATTAAGCTATCAGCATATGCAGATATTGTATGTATAGATTCATAGGTAGGTGTTGGCCATCTGCCAGAGGCCATTCATAAGACCAGCCAAAATGTGTCAGCTTTTGCCACCCCATTGATTCATTAACTGTTCCTCTGTGGAGCAGAACCAATGGCAGGATCCCTGTGGTGCATCTACTGCTCCCCATCCACTCTTCAAGGTTTCTGTTGCAGGGTGTTAGTGAGGGGCTCTGTATAATGTATTAGGGATGTTATTCCAAAGTATGGGGAGTGTCTGTGACAGGAAGCTGTCCCTCCAGCATATTCCAGTTATTGTTGTGGCAAGGTTCAGCTCACTACAGTGTGTGGCTCACTGTGACATGGATTCCCATAGGTGGAGCATATCCATCAAGCCTGAGTTCGACATGGCTGTGTTGACCAGTGAAGATCATCTCTAGGTAAACGAGATGCCACTGAGTAAAGCAGGAGTTTATTCAGTCTGGCTGCATAGGCCATATGTTGGAGGCCAGTATTCCCCTTGGCGAGGTACATTCATGGACCTCCCATCTGTTGGAAGTGTCTTCTGAGGTACATCCCACATGGGTTATTATACCCTATGATGGGACTGATGAGTAATGAGTAAAAGGGCACTATAACCCAGTATGTCTAGATGGGAACCTTTAGTAATCAGATGGCCTACATAGAAGGCTGTCCTAACTACTGTGGAGATATGATTGTCAAAGGGGAGATCACTACCTACCTTAGTCCCCAGATACCCCATTACCTCATCCGTATTAAAGTGGCTGCCACTTATGTGTTAATATGTGGGTGCCAATTCCACAATGGAATGACCATACAGTTAGTGGCACTTGGCTGGAGGCCATGAAGTTGACACCCTGTGACGTTCTCTGTGAGGCCCATTGAGAGATGTCTGTGTCAGCTGGACTGTCAATCATGGCTCCCAGTTTGCAGTCATTGCCAAACATGGTCTGCCGTATACCACCTGTGTTTGCCTGTACCTCTGAGACGTATATGCCAAACAGTAGGGCTCCCAGGATTGAGTCCTGTGGGACACCAGTCATGACTGGTCAAGAGTTGGACCTGGATACCGCTAGTTGTACCATGTGGGTTCTGTGTGTAAGCCCGTTGGCAACCCAACCTGTGATGTATGGGTGTATGTACAAGCTGGTGTGTTTATCAGTAATACCTGAGTGGGGCATGGTGTCAAAAGCCTTGGTGAGATCCAGATAGTAGGTGTGAACCACCTCCCCCATCATCTAACGTCTTGGTGACTGTATGTAAGACATCAAACAGGTTCAGTAGGCATGAACTGCACTCAACCAAGCTGACCTGGGTTAAGTCACGTGTTCGGAGGTTATCAATGTCTTTGTTAATGAGTGCCATGAGGATGCGAACCATACCATTGCAGACCAGGCTAGTCAGGCTTATGGGGTGGTAGTTACCATAGTCAGTGGTGATTCCACCTTGATGGAGTGGAATAACCATTGCCACGCACCATTGTATGGGCATGTAGCCTGTGGAGAGGCTGAGGTAGGAAAGCTTAATTAGGTGGGGGGTCATATTGTCTTGTACAGTTTGCAAGATGCAGTCTGGGACAACATCTGCCTCCATTGACGCTGTGTTCTGCTGTTAGAGAGGGCCATTTCCACCTGTGTGTCTCTGATGTGTGGGATACTGTGCCTTTTGGGTAGTGTTGTGGGCTCTTTAGGAGGTGAAGTATGCACTGAATGTATCTGCAAGGATGTTGGCAATATCAGTAGGGTCAGCATATTTTGTGCTATATTTCAACGGCACAGTGCAAATCTGTGTGTCACCACGTAGATCCTTGACATAGCCAAAGAAGGCTTTGTGGTTATCTTTTAAATCCTTTTGCATTCTCCTGCTGATGTTAGCCTTAGATGATGTCATGAGGGACCTACGTATCATACTAACAGTGGTCACAGATGTCTGCCCTTCATGGGATTTGCTGTTTGTCTGGAACACTGTCCTACTTCTGTAGTATAGCCTGTTTATTGCAGAGGTCCACCAGACTGGTGTCCTTGTCTAGGAGAAGTGAGTCTTGGTTTACCAGTGATGGCATGATCCATACATCCGTGTTGGTGCTTATAGACTGCATTTGTAAATCTGCTGCTGTAAACAACACCAAGAATCAGTGCTTCGACACAAATGACACCATGTAGCCAGAAGAACTTTTTATTTCTCTAGCACCTCAGCTACAAATAGCCTTCAAGGAGTAAAATACACAAATTCAACAATCATTTTTTATAATACCAGCAACTTCAATCAATTAACAATTAAACAATAAAAACATCAAGGTTAAGGTGGACCATCCTATTATTCCTATTATCCAGGCTTAAACAATGTCGTGCCACTGAAGTCTGTGTTATAAAATAGCCATTTTAAGCTAAATTGATTAAGCTTACATTGGTAAGCGCTTCCAAAAAAGTCGCAGTACTAAGTTGAATTTGAGATGTGTGTTTCTCTTTTATATGACTGGGAGTCATTTGATAGCAATTATTTGTTTGGATGGGAGTGTCCTTTTAAACTAAGTTGAGAGAGCTCATTTTTAGATCTGATGAAGACTGTAGAGCCGAAAGCGCTCATCATTTAACAGAGCTCTTGTGACTTTTATTTTTATTTTTTATTTTTTATTTTCTTTTAGCAAGAAAATAAGGACGTTGTCTTCGTGGTGGTCTATTCCCAGGATTTTTGTTTCAGTAAATATATTTTTGTCTTTGGCTGCAACATGGTGTTTTTGTTCATTCTATTGATACATGACTCTGTTTGGAGAGTGGGTGTCTGTGCCCAACAGATCTCATGGTCCTGGTGGATATGTGAGTATATACCCAGACAAGGAAACAGACCTGAAGACACTTGCATCATCTGTAATCAACTAACAGGATGTGATGTGCTCCTCAGAGGAGGATTGCTGCTAAAGGTAGCTACAATGTGTCCGTAATAGCCAGTGTTGTCACGTCCATAACACAAATGTTTACATGTGAGCATCACTGTCTAAAACATCTTCATAAGCAATACGTAAACTAAATACAGTACTTGGTACTTGTAGTACTGAATGGCCATACAGGCATGTCTACTAGTCAGCTACTGGTGTTTACTAATGTCAGCTTTGTGTATGTGGCCATCTTGGGGGAATGTAATCTCTATGCCATGTATACTGCCAAACCCACCTAACACCATGCCCCACACATTGTTTGGGATGCAGCTACAGAGGTAAGCTGGAAGGCAGCCCAGTCTACAGCCATGACTGGACTGGACAGTCATGAGGTGTAGGTTAACACATGCAGCTCATCAACACAACCAACACATACCCTTACCAGAACACAGTAAGGACACCCAAACACACTACCAGAAATCACACACATTCACAGATGCTTCTAAGTATCTGGCCAAACAAGTGACCCCCCCCAAGCTGGAAGAGACAGACACCAAAATACACAAACTGTATGACATAGTTTGCATAATTGTGCCACACCTCAGAACACATGGCTGGAAACATACCCAACAGTACTCATTTGTGAATGCAAACTCTAGCACTATGTTACACACCAACCTATACAAGGGCATACATACTGTCAGCTGCCTGTCTGCCATGATTAGCCACATACCCATACACTCAGACCACCTTTTGAACTATACACATGGCTCTGGCATATTCCATGTTATTGTGCAGGACCTGTGATGCAGTAGCCTGGACTGCATGGAAACACATGTAGGAACTATCAGGTCTTGTAGCCCATGCAGGTATGTCCCAAGGCCTGGGTAGTATTCTGCCATTGGCCCAAATTATACTACAGTACAGGGACAAAAGGATTGTATTCCACAATTGTCTAGTGTAGTGGTGGAAGTCAAAGGGTATCCAGTATCTGTCTGCCTGGGATAACATGGTTGACAGACCATGATGCTTTGCCAGACAGGGCTTGCACATGTCACCCCTGGGAATCTGGATACTGCCTGGGGCTCATGCTTCTCCTATAGTGCCTTCATCATGCACAGTTCAAGGAAGGTCCACTGCTGTTACTGAGACAGCCAAGCAATAAACTGTGGGTCTCGCTTCACAATGATACATGTCAGAAACACTATATGGACACACATATGTCAATCCCTAACATGGAGAACATATCTGTGCAGTGGCTGAGACATGTTTCAATGCTCTGGATAGCACACCTGCATGACCATGTTATAACACATACCTCATCCCCTGCCCATTTTGTACACCCCCCACGCTAGTTGCATTTGCATAACCTCAGATGCATTATGCTGAGCAACTACCTTTGTGCCAAAGTGGAATTCAAACTGCACCTTGAGACAGATCACCCACCAGGCCACGGATTTCCCAACTGTCATAATGTGCTGTAATGGGGAAGATAAGGTCTGAGACATAACCATAACAATGGCTACTCTCAACTATTCCATTATGAACTGGGAAGACTCCTCATGTACCAACACCTGCACTCAATGCATGTTGGATTCCATCAACCCCACTGACCTGGATCACAGTAGTCACACAAACAGGGCTAACAGTATGCTACACATAGTTAGTCTCCAATGCCAATGTTATGTTTCCTAAGAGCAGAGTGGTGACTGTCATGGCACTCATGCAGATGGACAATGCATGTGCAAATGCTGAATCCTACACAAATGAACCTTAAGCAGTCACATATGCACAGTGATTGTGCCATTGATACAAAACCAGGATTCAACCCAACACAAACAAGAAGGCAAACTTGTGGTACCATGCTTTAAACTGTACCACAGATGGTAGTAACTGTTGCAAGAGTGAAAACATATGAGTGTAGGTGATCCCTGGTCAGCCTCAGTAAAATGCAGATACACCATATAAAACCACACAAAGCTACTGTGAAACTACTCAGCCACATATTATGAGGCCAAGCATAGAGCATTCTATAGCTGTGTCATTAATCATAATGGCAACGGCAAGACCTGCCATACTGCACAGCACTATGGCATGGGAAGTACTGCACCTACAGAAATAGCACCCATTCATCCAGATAGGGTCTTGGAGAACCTAAACCCACTCCCACCCCCCCAACAGGTACACGTAGTAATATATCCATGTACACTATAGGGCCCCTGTAATAACGACTATGCAGGTACAAGCTGCACTCTCTAAAGCCATACATACAGCTTTCATGGGACCTGTCAACATCCCAGGGTGTATCCTACACAAATGTAAGAACATTCAGCTATCCACATACACATCATGTTCAGTCATAGCTCCATGTCAGGCTGTTTACACATCGAATGGTGCACAGCAACAGTTATCACACCCCACAAAGGGGGAGATACCATTGATAATGGGAAATAGTGCACAACTACCCTGCTGAGTCCGGTCTGTAAGGCCATGAACTGTGATCAATGTATTTGATGTACTCGGTACAGATGTAGATGACAGTAGGATTGATTCACACTGCATATCATGACCTTGCCAGGTCATAGGACACCATCACCCATACTGTGTTCCAGCTACACTCAATAAACTAGGTGTATATTCCTATGTCACAGGAGTGGTTGGCAACTGGACTGCTGGCAGAACCAACACTACAGAAGGTGTCTGACTAATACACGCACATCAGACCAGTGCCAGCCACAGTAATACAGTGTTCATTCCTGGTACTCCCCATCTTTGTTATCTATACCACACAGACTAACACAGAAGGCATCAGCCTATTGATGTTTGC
The DNA here is from genome assembly GCF_019279795.1 of Protopterus annectens. Lineage (NCBI taxonomy): Eukaryota > Metazoa > Chordata > Ceratodontiformes > Protopteridae > Protopterus > Protopterus annectens. The sequence goes on from NC_056744.1 coordinate 797,811,994, forward strand.
AAATGACTATGAACTAGGAGCAATAGTCAACTCAATGTGTGCTGCATTCAACATACAGAAGGGCCTTAGTGTGTCAGATGTGTGGTGTGTGATGTATGGCCACAATCTGACAGCTAAGTATTGCATTGTCATCCCCTATGTTACAAACCCTGTACCCATGAACTACCACCTAGGCAGCGGTCAACATAATGGCAACTGTGTATATGGGATGCAGCTGGACAGTACTCTTTCCTTAACTTACAGACAGGTAGTCATATGTGGCACCCCTAATCATGACAGGGTGCCTTCCAGGAATATAGAGATAATTGCTCAGCCATACTCAACACCCATGTGACCAATAATAGATCACATATTTCCTTTAAGGGTTATTGCCCATGTGTAGATGGCCTACACTTCCCTTCCCAATCACTAGCTGCACTATGTAGCATGCAGCCTACCCTGAATAAAGCCATGTCCAACCCAGAAGTGGTGGGCATGCTACACTTAACACATCCTAATCCCAAATAAACACATACTTCATGGACATCCACCTTTCTAGTACAAGGATCACAACATGCCTGACAGATCTCTGTCCCACCTCTGTTACACTTAACATACTCTTGCCATACTATGCATCCCTGTCCAGTGATGCTGCACATTGCTCCTCTCTGTGACATGGTGTGTTGACTGCATGGCAAACATATCAGTAACCCTGTGGATCAGTTCTGTGGCACTACTTGACCTGGCCACTGAAACTTACCTGTATCTTGCCTACAGCTAGGTAACCTGTCTGCCTTGGCTCATAAATGGCCCAGGGCATATAGCCTACTAGATCACTATGACCATACATGATATAGTTGATATCCAACCCTGCAAATACCATCAAGCTAGCTATTGTCCCATGTGTTACACATGTGCAACACAGGCAATACATGGCAGGATGCTACACAGCTGTGCAGTGCCATGTAGATGTATATGGCAAAACACATACATGCTTGCAAGTCTGCAGGGTCACAGTTCATGTCCCTAACAGCTATGTATGACTATATATTTGACATATGCACAGCATTAAGGTTGATTGCATTAATGTGAACACATCCAGGCATGTGCTGATAGGTAAAGACACCAGTACAGGCAAACAGACATGCCCACATCAAGACAACATCCACATGGTGTATGAGCAATGTCATCACATGACACACACATATATGGCAATAACATCACATCACCAGTAAGTGTCAAATGTGTGTGACTTATACATGTCAGTGGTGTTAGTGTCATGTAGATTTGCAAAGACGTATTTGTAATCTTAATAAATGTGATACACATGTATGTTCAGCTGTACTGCTGTACTTCTCTGTGAGTTACTGTGACCTGTCTCCATCATTATGTCTTCCAGGTATGCCACATAGCAGACTGCCGGTGTACAGCCGCTTGGAGGATGAGGTCCTCATCCCATACCTCCTCGACAACCATACAACACTCTTCAGCCATGTGCCACAGGATGCACAGCAGCGGGATGCCCTGTGGGAGGAACTCTGCAGGAGGGTAAATGATGTTGGCAGTCACAATCGCACCTATCAGCAGGTGCACCAACACTGCACTGACCTCATAAGATGGGCAAAACAGCGTGCTAATGCAATCACCAGGGAACAAGGTGCAACAGGTGGGGGGCCACTCACCCAGCCCCCACTCACATGTACCAAGGAGCTACTGGCCAACCTAGGGACACCTGCAGACCTCCATCCACAAGCTTTAGCTGGTATTGTGGAGGTGGGTGTCTCTAAACCGCTGAGCCTGGAGTTGCCTGGTAAGTCACTACTGCACATATAACACAACTATATTTCACATAGTTACATGTGTTACTGTACAATATGTAATGTAACACCATATGCAAGGCATGTATGCACACATGCCACATACTATAGTCTGCTACTTTATGTATGCACAAATGTGCATACTCCATAGTATAGTGTATTGTACGGGCTTATGTAGTGCTAACATGGACATTGCACCCTGTAGCTATCACACAGGTGTGGATAATGATCTTACTGATGTGACACTCCTGTTTAGGTACCTCTGGCATTTTGCAGTGACAGCAGCCTGTGTCAGGTGAGATTGTTGTTATTTACCAGGCTTGATAATGCACGGAACATATTAATTGCATGCTATCTGCCATAACACATGTACACATAATGTATGGTGGCCCTGTTAATGGACACTGGTCAGACCTGCAATGCATCACAGTGTTTACCCATGTGAAACAATTGAAGACTATATGAAACACCTACACTAAACCTTCCAAACTGTCATTGCCAGATGTGTGGACAACAGTGAATACAACGGTGGAGGTGTGTTTCACTGTAGGGACAGGTACTACATATCAGCATTACACATGTTGGGAATACAAACAGTACTGTGCAGAGAGCATATGTGTGCACACACTCTAAATGTGTTGGAGCTGGAGTATGACCGGCTCACAGGATACACCCTTGTGGAGTATACCCTTGCTATGAATGTCACACAATGTCATGTGCTATCTGACATGTCCATGACATGTAGTGGGCTGACTGCAACACTGCTCAACTATCCTGCAAAACATGTCTCTTATCCCATACATACTACCCTTTGTCTGCATAGCCCTGTCCTCAGTGGAGCATATGACATCTATGGGTGTATGTCATATGGGATAACACTGACATGTGAAATAAGATGGCCATCACAACCATTGAACAGAATGTGTGTACACATGGCCATGGAGGATGGCCAGAGACATGAAGCAACACACACAGTAGAAGTGATGTACATGTGTGTACACCCTGTTGTACATTGGCTCGACACAATACAACTATGGCCTTTGTGTAATGGTGATATTGCAGATGTGAAACACTAAACATCATACAGGCCTGTTCACAGCTTGTGTAGGCATAACATGAAACCACCACATAACATGTCTTGAACATCTTGAGTATGTCACAACATGAAAGCATTCACCTATACAGTATCCAAATACATACATGTGTTACACAACATACACATACAACCACATCAGGCCACAGATACAGTACATTCACCTTGCTGGTGTCAGACATCACTGTCATGCCTGCTCCTCATGTGTGTGAGGTACACAGATGGCATGTGGGACATAGAGTACTGCTAAGTTAGCCATGTGTGTGCATAGTTGCCAGGCATCAGTAATATGATTGCAGATGTGCAGGGGTGTCATCCATATACCCTTCTGTGACCTGTGTCACACATTCCACATTAGGGTTTAGTGTGTATACACCTCAGTGACGTGGGTCACATTCCACATTAGATATTTATTGTATGTGAACATAGTCATGGCTATGAACTGTGTCAGTAGCTCACACTGTATAGCAATAGTGAGGTCACATGATGCTCTGCAATGGCTATGTACATCAGCTCAATGTGCAGTATGTCCTTGCATATTTGTAGTGTGGACAGACAACATTGCATCAGCTGAAGACCCATGCTAGTATAACATGTCCCTGCATTGGGACACCATTACTGTACTGTTGATTGGAAAGGAATCCATTGTGTTACACATGTATCCATGTTGTTCAACATGTCAGCAGAAGACATGTCATACTACATGTGATTGGCAAGGTCATATGCCACACAGCAGGCCGGTGTACTGTAAACCTGTTCTGGTCTCTGGCACCATTGCAAAGTAGGGACAGCCATGTCAAACATGTGTGTATAGCCACATGCACAATGTCTAGACTCAGCTCAGGGGTAAGCGGAATAATGTTGAACAGACATATACTGCTTTGGGGGAGATATGCAAGCTAGGGCTCAGGCAAACATAGTATGCAGTCGACATACCCTACTGCTCATGCCCTCACACATAGGGGCAGTGGCCAACACAAAGCATCAGTGGCAGATGTACATAGGTCAGCGATGGTCTGTTAAGATGTGGTGTATGTTGCACACACCATGGCAGTGCAGTGCAACAATGCAAAGTGCATGCATTGTGTTGCAGGTATGGGGCATAGGCTATTAACACAAATGGTGCAATACAGGTATGTATACTAAACACCACTATATTTGTGTAAGATGCATGCTGTCTGCTATAACCACATACATGCTGTTGTGTGCAACTCAGGAATGTATGATAACTACCACTATAATTGTCTAAGCTAAAACTATAATTGTCTAAGCTGAATGCCATCTGCCATATCACCTGCATTTAGTCTGTGTATCTCTGTGTCTGTGTGTGCCTGTGTGTGTGTCTGTGTGTGTGTGTGTGTGTGTGTGTGTGTGTGTGTGTGTGTGTGTGTGTCTGTGTGTGTGTGTCTGTGTCTGTGTCTGTGTCTGTGTCTGTGTCTGTGTCTGTGTGTGTCTGTGTCTGTCTGTGTGTCTGTGTCTGTGTGTGTCTCTGTCTGTGTGTCTCTTTCTGTCTGTGTATCTGGTATAACTTGTAATGTACAGTTCTTGTCTTCCCCTCACAGGTGTTGATGTAGGTACATTGCCCTCCTGCAGTCCACCTGATGTCAGTGTCCCCACAGACTCTAGCAGTGATGATGATAGTATGATTGAGGCACAGGTAGGGTTGTCAATGGCTGAATTTGTGCTATTGGTTGACATTCCACTTGTCTCCCCCTCATCCTCACACACAGTTCCCCTGCCTACACATACCCCATCACCACTGGGAATAGAGGAAGGACAGTTGGTGGGTGGTAGCATGGAACAGGAAAGTGTGGAGACTATGGAAGGTGTGCCTGCACACCATGATCCCAGTCAACTGACTGGTGATGTCCCATACAGGCATGTGCCCAGCACTGCTCGTAGGAGGATCACTGGCCAACTTGACTCTGAGAGACAAAGCACATGAGCTGGAGTCACCAGATGCATGTTTTGGGCTGTAATGGAGGCACAGGCATGTGCTGAATGGCACAACAGAGAAAGTCTGAGGCTTCAGAGAGCTGCTGTCCATTAATTAATGGACAGCATCCAGGCACTTGCAAGTTCTCACCATCATCTTGCAGATGTTTTGGATAGACGATTGGGTGACATGGTGGGAGTCCGTGACCGGGGCATGTCATTCCTCAAGCATAGACTGTCTGTGCTGGAACATCTGGTGAGAGTGAGGCATCGGGCACGTGGATGTAGGTCAGCTACATTACCTGTTGAAGGTCTACGTGAACATGTTACTACACATGCCCACTCCCATAGCGGTGGTAGCAGCAGCTGTGCAGCTGGTGCTGTGCAGTCCACACCAGGACACAGCAGGCCACGTGCATGTAGTCCAGGACGGTTCCAACAGGGACACGATTCCAGTGGACATGTGTCATCAGACAGTACCCAATCTGGACCTCTGCCTGGTAGTGCCCATGCAACCCCTGGCAGGCGCAGGTCACGTGGCCATGGCCAGACACCATGAACTGTGAAACCTGCCTTGTACAGACTGCAGCTGTCAATACTACCCTTGTGTAGGCCTGCCACATGCCAGACCTGTGTGCCTGCATACACACACACCGGAAACAAATGTAGGGCACTTCAACACACACACATGTGCATAACATCCACACATGCCCAATGATATCACAGGCCCTAACACACACACATGATGTCATCCAATGGTGCAGCCTAGGCCTCTGGCAAACATTATCACCCTGTGCATATGATGATGCCTGTGCCACATCCATGTCATCCACACCATCGGTGCAGGGACATGCTTATATGGTCTGATGCACAGGGTGAACATACAAGGTAGACAATTGTAGATTAATATTGTTGAGTAGTGTTGACAGGCAGCAGATATACCATGTATTACAGTTTTAGAATGCATTTTGTATGTTTGACACTATGTCTCATGTGTAACAACACTAACAGCATGTTGATCTTGACATTCTGCCTTTCTTTTTCAGGTGTAGTTCCATGTGCCGGGGGATGTCGGTGTTTGCGGTTAGTGTCCCATATGTATATGTTGACTACCCACAGGTCAGTATGACAATACCTGCATGCACTTTGTAGCTTCCACATCACAGTTATATTCTCCCATGTTTCAATTATGTTTACTGTTCTAATGATAGAAGAGCATGATAGCTGTGTAGTAAGCTACTTTGTTCAGAGCCATCACATCCATAGTGGGTGACATCACAGGTATAGTTACCTGGAGCAGGGAAGAGGTAAAAGAGTGGTATACCGGATGACAAGGGTAAAGGCCAGAGGAAACAGTGGCTTCTCATTGGGAAGCAGTAATACCCACTACCATGACAGCATGCAAACACAGACACACCCACACACTCAGGGATTCACAGACACAGTAACACACACTCTGACACACACACAGAGTTTCCAGTGTTTAGATGAGAAACCCTGCCTATGTGCATATCATCATTATAGTACTATACAATTACAAGATGCGCCACAGAGGTTACACATGTACAGGTAGTCGGAATGACCTAAGATCAAGGACATTGACAGGGATATTACAGTGCAGTGAGTGTATGTGGGGAGTGGGGTCCATCAGTAGGCTATGTAGCAACAGGTCACACCCCAGGGTGTACATGTTAACAGGCAGTTAGAATGCCCATCTATGATTGATGATATCAACAGGGATGCTAGATTGCATTGAGTGGATGGGGGAGGGGCATTAACATTTCACTATGGTAAAATACAGCCTCACTCCAGGGACCGGACAGCCATGCACACGGACAGCCATACACACACATACACACACACACACACACACACACACACACACACACACACACACACACACACACACACACACACACACACACACACTGCGGCATTCACTTTATGAGTGTGAGGTTCAACCACCTGCCTATGCCTTTCTTTCTACACTTCAATCTGTACTGGTGACAACAACAGTGTTCAGGAGAGTGAAAACATGTGGGATATATTCCCAACCATACGTGACATATATGGACACACACACACACCCACATGTGCCAGTACTGTGAATCAAACACCTGCCTATCTCATGATAGGTATTACAGAAGTACAGCACTATCGCATCTGATACAAAGCTTACTGACTCTTTCCTTTGCCAACTGTGCTAATATATGCACATATGCACAGGGGAGGTATTACTGTTACGGGTGTCATGAGGTTTGCCTTCAATGTCACCTTTACACCATTCTACATTGTCTGTCTTCCACTTCAGTTAACAAAACCTGACCTTAGTAGTTACACAGGTTATTGTAGGAATGGTTGTAACACACCAGTGAGCTGTCCTCAGTAATCATTCATCTGCAAAGAAGCCCCACCACTTAATAGTCATGTTCAAACATCTGTCCATACCTCATGTATGGCTTACTGTACTTAGAGCATATCACCATATACAGTTGGCAATGTTGAGGCTGTATTGCAACAGCATGATGTACTAAGACAACAGTCACCTTCAGACATCAGACATTGCACACACATGGAATCTACACAAACATCAATACATGTACACATATGCGGTCTACATCAGTAAGTGCACTAGCAGGTCAAAAGGATACATTCCACACCTTCCCCACGCCATGTGTGAAACAAAGCCGAGCATTACACCATAATGGATGTTGTATTCATGTGCTGGTAGGACAACACCACCTTCACCGAGTAGCCAAGTGTACATATATGACAAGAGCACATATCAGTGAGACACACACAGCATTATTCCATGTCATGCTCCTACAAACTGTTACTTGACAGTGCCATGGTGAAGCCAAGGCACTGTAATGGTCAACAGTGAGCACATCATATTTGCCACACACAACTCATGTTTACTGGAAGAGTGCCAGCAATGTGCTCTGTTAGAGCTAGGCAGTACACTCATTCTAGCATGTGCGAGGTCTGTGACTTGTAAACATCTCACCCCAGCATGTACTGGCTATTGTGGTACTAAGGCTAATGTCCAGACAGCACACAGTATGCATGGCTTGCAATTGTTGACATGGGGTATATGTAGGAGCTGTGGCCACACATGGCTGTACATGTCATGAACATATCACCTGTGACTACTCAGGAACATACAGAGCAGAGCTGGATTTCCCTGAGTCTGTCAATACAGGCCTTGTGTAGGTCCTATGATCCTGTTATTTGGGTATGTTTGCAGGCATTGCATTAGGTGGACATGTCTAATGACATACATGCCACATGGGGTGTTGTATGATATGATAGGTGTCATGGGTGACCAGTAGAGAGGGAATATTATCTCTGTTAACATAGATATCAAACCTTATGTACTGTTAGCATGCTATCTGCCATGTGCATGTGTGTAATAACTATAGCCACCTGTATTGTCATTTATGTTGTATGAGTGTGGGATGTACATATCCAGGGCAGATACAGTTAGGTCATATCCAACCATGAGGGTGTTGTTTACTGGTGTACAGCAACAGTCGACTGTGTTAATGCTGACAACATCCAAGGGACCCTGGTATGTGTACAACTGAGCTGGTTACAAACAGTGGTATTATTGCATTGCATAAAACATTATGCAGCTGTGTCTGTACATGGGTACTTTGCACAGCTGATGTAGGCCTAGGTACAGTCCACCAATCGAGGGTTATCTGGTGGTCTACCATA
>NC_056744.1:797825537-798100537 GCF_019279795.1 Protopterus annectens
ATTGCAAGGCAATGGCCATACACAATGGTAACCAGGATGTCAGGACAGTTCATACAATGCCCATCTGTGTAGGACATTGCAGACACTACACTCCTGTACCACAATGCACACCATTGTCGGGTGGCGTGATGCCAAGGATTACCTCTCACCCAGCCTTGTACAGCCATCTTGCACAGCCAACCACTACACACCCATGAAACAATGCACACATGCATGTCAGTACTGGCACCTTGTGTCTGCGTGTGGGGTATGATGCTCCCAACCACAGTCGCACCCAGTATAACTCCCATTGGCATACCGACTGATGTCAGACATGTTCACATGCCCTAGCCCATAGAACCTCTGAATATCCCCTGTGGTGCATGTAGTACCTGTGCATTACTGCAGTGTGGCAAACTAAGTAGTTAGGAAGTGTATTTGTGGGCCTGGCAAAGTGTGTCAATGTGAGTCCATTAGAGAGTGTGGTTGTGTTGACAATGACATCCATTCATGTGGACAGCCATGTGTGCTACACCTGATGTATGTTTACTATATCTCTGTTGCAGATGTCGCTCACCAGCACACATATATGTTCTTACAGCTCACCAATATGTCACCTTTGTGGCACATGGAGTAACTGCATGCACTTGTAATAGTAATGACTAGTCAGTCCAGGGTTTGAACCCCTACACTGGTAGGTGTGTGACAGACAATGTTTAGGTTTTAATCTCCAAGCCCTTCTCTGATGTACTTTGCCTCTGTCTGTCCCTCCCACACAGTATCTGGTGGATTTGGAGTTGTACACATGCTCAGCAGCAGCTTGTGTTTTGTAACTGATGGTCATGATTAGGTGATGGCCTCTGCACCTATTGCAGTGTTCCTCTAGCTGATTGCACGTGGAACAGCTGTGATGATGTTCCTGTAGCCAATCTCATGGAAACACAGTACAATATCTAGGAACATCATGTTGGTGTTTGCCCATGACAGTCGCTGTGAGTGGTACCTGGATCTGATGTTTGGTAAACGGCATCACAGATGATATCTGGATGTTCCTCAAACAACATACACAGTGGGAAATAGCCTAAAGACAGGAGGGTGATGTGCCAGACATGGCTACAGCATGTAAGTGTAGCTATGCTTCATTGAGACTACTGCCAGTTTAACAAGTTGTGTGTGGTAATGGCTATTCTGCATGTTTTAAAACTGACAAGACAGTGCTCTGTTTGTGAGGGAACACCCATCTGTAGGGCCAACTGTGGTCTGGTCAGTGTGTGGAACTATTTGAGGGTGGCCCAGTGGTTAAGGTGTTTGCCATACAAAGACAAGGTGCAGGGTTTGAGTCTCACAAGGGATAATTGGCTAGGCTTACAATGGCTTGCAAGGGCAGTTAGCCTAGTACTAACCTATGATAGTACCTATGATAGTGTTACTCAATGAACACACATCTGTGAAGTGCAGGAGCATAGTGTGAGTATTGCAGTCAGTACATGGTGATAATGATGAGTTACTGCCATCACATCACATCACATCCCTGATTGGACATATGTCACACGAAACAGTGGTATGACAGACACTGTCTGGGGTACTCAGTGACATGCCAATAATGGGCCACTGTTCATAGCTGCAGTCACAAGTTTTCTACACTTTGTACAGATGTCATGCAGTATATATGCATGTGTTGTGCTCCCTCTGCAAATGTATACCATCAGTTGTGTTGGGTTGATGGTCATATCTATGCATGCTGTTATACGTAATCCTGAATGCTGTTGACTATTACTAAACCATATCTGTGTTAAAACTGCAACACCATAGGCTGTATGGGTTTGGAGATCCCGGCAGAACCTCCTGTCCCACTTCAGCTGGCCATGGCACTGGACGCCAGCACATCTGGTGCCCAGCCTTGGAACTCCACCTCTGTTGGCTCTGCACCACCTTCTGGTGGAACTGCCACTGAGGATGGGGCTTGTCCCCCCTGGGAACAGGTCCAGACAGGAACATGTCCGCTGTCGTATAGTCCCGGACGTGGTGTGTAGGTTGCTCAGTAAGGGGTTTCAAGGCCAGATATGCCAGCTGGAAGGCAGAGTGTCACATTTACAGGTTGAGCCTGCCTCCCCCTCCAGACACCACCACCACCTTTGCTGCTGTTTTGCTGCTGTGGTGGCTGCCCATGGCTGGGGACCTCCATTTTATCCCCACATGTGTCATATACCAATGCTGTGTATGCTGTCTCTGTCATCCCCAACCCACCCTCCCCCCCAGAGCCTTCTCTCTCCCCCCCCACATCCCCCTCTCCTCAAAAGGGAAAAAAAGGCCAAGTTTCTACCTGTCTCTCAGGCACACAATCCAAGGTATGCACATGACTCCTAAAGGTTCAGGTACACGATGCAGATAACTAACCCATTACACAACACTACATTAATGACACATGTATATATTGCTGTATATATATATATATATATATATATATATATATATATATATATATATATATATATATATATATTTCGATTCTCAGCTAAAAGCGTCTTCTGTGTGTAATGCGAATGTGAATGGGTGTACCTTTGATGAAGGTTGTTCTTCAGGGCTGGCAACTCAAGTGCGTAAAAAATTCTGCCAATCGATGGCGTGAGGAGTTCGTCGCTAACTGGGAAAAGCCAAAAGATACAAAAACAACAAATATATATCTATCTATATATATATATCTAACAACATATGGGTCTATGGGTGTCTGCATCATATGTATATATCTATATGTGGGTATGTATATGTATTCTGTCTCTGTATGCATACATTTGTACTACGGAGAGGGAGAGGCTTTTCTCTATGTTGCTATGGGTAGACATATACACACACATACCTCTACATATATCCATCTACATCTGGTTATTCTGTTCCTTGCCGTATAGATTACACTTTGCTGCTGTGGGACTCGTAGTGGGTGTGCCTGCTCATTGGGTGACGCCTCTGCCCAATGAACACATTTGCTTACATCCCTGGAGCTGTCCATATAGGCCCACATCAGCCAACACCTGCACACCTAGACCCATAAGTAGCTACCCATAGTTTCCCCATCCGCACCTCCTTTACAGCACCCATCCTTACTCTGGGTCCTTGTCGGTTCTGAACACACCACTACACGCTGCCCACTCTCCACTTCATGGGACCCATTTCAGACAATTGTCTCGACCCATGGGTCATCAGGCTTTTCCACCCTTATATTCTGGGTATGTATACACCCCAGCCAGAATGTTCAGTTTATCACCTTCTTTTGGTCTTGCCAATTTTTGGGTGTCCTGCAAGGGACACTCCTGTCTGTGTTCCAAGATTAGAATTCATGGGTGCACTGTGTACCCCCCCGGTTGTATCCTGCCTGTGGTCTGGGGAGCAGTGGACTCTTTACATTGTTTGTGTGTATGTTTCCCGTGTCTGGCTGGGGGTGGTGGTGGAAGATCATGCTACGTGTTTCATGTTTCTTGCTTGGGCCCCTCACTTCTATTGGCACAGACTGTGAACATATGTCATTCTTGTGTGCTGTTTCCTATCATAGCTGTATATCTGTGTATATCTACGCGCGCACACACACACACACACACACACACACACACACACACACACATATATATATATATATATATATATATATATATATATATATATATATATATATATATATATATATATAGGTTCATAGATTCATACTAGGCTATCTGCCCTAAGGCATTTATAAGCCTAGCCAGAGTATGTTTGGATTTCGCCACCCATTTTAAATTAATTTTGCTATGCCCTTTGTCGAGGTTAGTATACTGTGCCTCTGTCTAACAGTGACACAGAAGTGATACCCGGGGTAAACCTACGATCTCCCATCCACTCATCAAGATTCCTCTTGAAGAGAGTCAATGAGGGACTCTGCCTAACCTGGACTGGGATTTTATTCCAGAGTGAACATATGTCTTTCTTGTGTGCTGTTTCCTATCATAGCTGTATATCTGTGCATATCTACGCACACACACACACACACACACACACACACACATTATATATATATATATATATATATATATATATATATATATATATATATATGTATATACACCTGTACACCTTACCTGTAAGAGAAAAAAAAAAATATTTTTTGACTACACTCATTTTTTTTTTCAGTCTGACTTTTATTGCACTGTACTTATATATGGAATTAGCCTGTATACCTCCCCTTTTTTCTATATTAAGTAATGTACTTACTTGCTATTTTGAATGCATTTCATATGGTATTAACTTATGTCCTCTCTGTATTATTTCTGTATTATCCAATTTTGTACTTGTATATACATCTGAAGTCATTTTATATTGTCCTGCAACTTTATTATCATGTGTGTCATGGAGCGTTTCTCCCCGGGCCTCTACTGAAATGGACATATATCAGTTAGACTTAGCCACAGTCAAAGTTACAGCGGATAGGTGTTGCAATATGTTCATCATGTATTACCAATGTTAAATGTATGGTATGTGATGGGATTCGGGAGAGGGAATGGTCTGTTCGTTAGGCGGTTGCTAACCAATACACTATTGCTGTGCCGCTTCATTTGCATATATACCCATATACCCATGGCTCCTGGTTCCCCAAACAACCACCCCAACGCCTCCCTAACACTGCAGTCATCCATTCTCCAGTTGGATTCACGATGTATCCACACCACTACACATTAGCCACTCCCTACTCCTGTAGACCCATCCCATCGGTTGACTCACTCCATGTATCCTCAGAACTCCCGAACTTTTAGTCCACAAACATTGGTGACATGAGCGACCAAAAGGACAATATTCACAAGTTTTGGGTTGTCCCACATGAGACACACATGTCTTTATGTCAAGATTAGACTTTATTCTTCATTACATCATTACTCCTGTTAACATGACACTACAATAAATTAATAGGTATGACTATGTGGTAACCCACACGTTACACATGAGAGGCTAATTATGTATGTTTTCAGTGTATTTCTTTTACAAATAGACCGGTTTAGTAATTGGCATTGCCGTAGCAGGCAGATCACAGGAATGATGCCATGTGTGGGAAAGTCCTCACATTTGATTTTTTTCAGCACAGCACTGACTTCGGACATTGTACATACTTCTACGTTTTAGTAGTTTTGTCCCCCTTCCATCTTATGCACAACCTATTATTCTATCTACTGTTGAGGTTTGTAAGGGCACATTCATGTTATTTATATCTGCAAATGGAATGAATGTGTTACAGAGAATGTACTTCTACATATAGATGTCTGCATGTGTGTATGCATATATACTTATAACAAACTCACTGACCTCCATGGGGCGGTCCAATTAGAACCAGCCCATCCAACCCTGGCATGCCTGGCTCCATAATTTCATACCCATAGTTCCTCCACCCACCCAAGTTCAACATACACGCATACCATCCATTGTCCAGTTGTTATCGCAGCCATGACACACCTCCACACATTGCCCTGTCCCGAGCGTTAGGGGCCCTACATGTATGTTCCCCAACCCATGTATTCTCAGGCTCTCCCACCATTTAGTCCTTGAACATACCTACCCTTGCATGTGTAATGGTCGGATGGCCAAATAGCCTATCAATTTTCATGTAGTACCATCAAGGGCTACCCTCTGTGTGTAAAGTAGACTTAGCAGATCAACAATGTTACTCCCACTGGTAATATCCTGCCTGTGGTGTGAGTAGCAGTGCTTTGCTCACTCTTGCCCAGCTTGATATGACATAAGCTGACAGCGCTATATAATACTGGGGTTGCTGTTGATTCCCTTCTCATTCCTTTTGTATGCTTTATTGTTACGTCATTCTTTCTTCATAGATATATATATATATATATATATATATATATATATATATATATGTATATGTATATATATATATATGTATATATATATATATATATATATATATATATATATCTATATATGTATATATATATATATATATATATATATATATATATATATATATATATATCCTCTACTCGTCACTCATTAGACCCATTATAGAGTAAAATGCCCCTTTTGGAATGTACCTCACAAGACATCTGCAGCAGCTGGAAAGGCCACAGAAGTACCTCACAAAGAGGATTACTGGCCTCAAACAAATGCCCTACACTGACCGCCTCAAAAAACTCCAGCTTTACTCCGTAGCATATCGCCTACTCCGAGGTGATCTCTGCCTAATATATAAAGCTATGTCAAACCCTGAGCTGTTGGATAAGCTACACCTAAAGAAATCCCAATCCCTCAGAGCTACACGTTCTAGGGACCTAAACTTTGTCATTCCAATAAACAGGACATGCTGGAGGGATAGATTCCTGTCCCAGAGACTTCCTATGCTCTGGAACAAGCTACCCATCTATGTCAAGCAAAGTTCTTCATTAGCACTCTTCAAGAAAAATCTTGATGAGTGGATGGGAAATAGGAAATACACCCCGGGGATCACATCTGTGTCTCTGCTGGACAATGGCATAGGAAAATAACTTTCTCGGGTGGCGTAAGCTCTGGTACCTTGCTGGCTAGGCTTGCATAGGCTCTTGGGCCAATAGCCTAGTACCTACCTATGAACCTATGTATGTATATATCTTATATATCTGTACATACATATATACATTTCGTATGCTGGGCACTGCTTAGACCTGGGCAAACACACTCAGACTTGCTTACTGGTACTTATATATGTTTACTGTTGCTTATTTGTGCTTACACCTGCTTAATAGTGCCTTATTCATTATGACAGTGCCACTTTGAATGATATTTAAGTTAAATATCGCATGCGATACTCATGTCGGTTTTACAGCAAAACGACATTCATTCCACATGGAAAATGATGTGCTATTGTTGGGCTCAAACTGTGAATGCCTGTTTATTAGGTGGATGCTCTAAACACTACAGTATTGACATTTACATTGATTCCACATGTTTTTCTCTATTTGAATGAATTTTATGTGTAAGCTACGCTTGGCGGAGGGCAGCGATGCTCAAACATGCTGCGCTTTGCTTACACCTTTGATACTGCAGCAATTCAAATGTATAATAGGACATGGGGAATCTAATTGTGAAAGTTCTAGGGGCAGGGCTCAACATTCCACTACGTGCATGTGTGTTTACTACTTCGATTTTATTTCACTGTTCATGGACACTCTTGTATGTGTAGTGTACATTTCGGTATTCACGGACACTGAATTACTAATATACTATTAGAGGCGGGCTCTACTAGTAGACATAGTAGGTTTTGCAACTGTCTGGGCATGTTTACACCTCCGTAGAGCACTTGTACATGCCCCCTGCACTAGCACACATTTCATGTGCACGTCGAGGGTGTGGCGACACACCCTCATACATATTCATATGACACTGCTGCTCCATCTGTAGTGAGGACGCTTGGCGCAAGGCTAAAACCGTCCTCCTTGCGCCAATCTTCTTGAATCCCGGGGATCATCCTTTGGGATTACAAAGTGAATTAAAATCCGATTTTTGGAAACTGCGCTTTATCACATCAACTGTATTAATATATTTTCCTTCATCTCTTCCATGAAACTAAAGTCAGAAATGTTGGCATATAAGGAATACATTTCAAGCCTTTATTCAGGCAATCAGTCTCAACATCTCTTAAATTCTCAAATGATATATTAACCCTTAATGAGATCTGATAATTCATATCATTTGTATTTATACATTTAAAAGCATTCGGAATGTCCCTAAGTCCATTTTCATGTTTTTGTCGATCCCTTATGTGTTGTAAAAGGCTATCAGGTGGAATCAAAACATTTGCTTCACTTAGACTGTTACACAGATCTATCAGGACCAAAATCATTGCCTGACTGAGTTACTAAAGTTTCATCCTCCATAGTTACAACTGCATCAGAAAGAGAACATTACAAGAAAACCCTAGCCGAGCTAGAGTTTTCACTGTATGATTCCTTAAAACCTCTTGTAAAAGAGGATAATGGGATATATGCAAATGACCCCTTAAGGACATCAGGTGTTTTCAGCTATATGGCAGTTCTGAATTCCCAGGACATTTTTCTTTTTAAGTGTGTTAATGGAGAAAGAGGAATCATGAAGCACAAAATAAATCTTTTATCTGAACAGCCTCATTTGTGTTTAAAACTACCCTTGCTGGAAAAATTCAACACCAGCCTAACATTCCTCTTAAAACGTGTTAATTTCCCATTGTACTGCAATCTCAAAATTGGTAGATATATATATATATATATATATATATATATATATATATATATATATATATATATATATATATATTTATATATAAGTAGCAGTACAGGGGGTGCAGGGAGGCTTCACCGTCTACAAAAAAGTAGTATTCTAATGTTTGAATACTTTTCTTGTTTTTTTCATGGTTGCAAGTTTTGATACAAACTTCTTTTACTCTGACCACTTGATATACATTTGAATGTATATCAAGTGGTTAAACTATCAAAAATCCATGTTTGTGTGTGTGTGTGTGTGTGTGTGTGTGTGTGTGTGTGTGTGTGTGTGTGTGTGTGTGTGTATATATATATATATATATATATATATATATGGGTCTACTGCTTTACATCGAAAATACACTTTTTCAAAATAGAGCAGTAGACCCTACACTTCAGCGAAAGTCCACTTAAACAAAAGTGCACTTTCGCTGAATTCTAGTTCCTGGACTACCAAAAAAGAAAAAGAAAACACTAAAACATATGCCCTCCACACCCCCCTACTTAAATATACCATCTCTGAGATCGCACTACAGCAGTGAAAAGACAATATTCCCATTCCGTGCTGTAGTGTGACTGGCGAAGTCAATGTTCGAAGTTTCACTACTTCGAACAAGTGGACTCGGTGAGGTGGGGTTCAAAGTAGTGAAACTTCGAACATATTGACGGAGCCCATGTATATATATATATATATATATATATATATATGTGTGTGTGTGTGTGTGTGTGTGTGTGTGTGTGTGTGTTTTCTCTTTCCCTCTTGGAGGCTGCAGAGACATTTCATTGTGACATGTATTTATGCAGTCTTCCATAAAAATGAAAGCATTTGCTTTTCATACCTGCATTACTGAATTATGAAAACAGTAGAGTGTTTTAACGTGTTCACAATAAATCAACACATTATAAGAGGATAAACACTGGCTTTCTGTTGCAGGAATAAACAGAACCTAGAGGGGACAAAAAAATCAGAGAACAGAAAAAAGCTGCCTACTATACTCTTTGGTCTCTCAAAAAGTTCTCAGTAATCTAGGGAAATCAACTTGTTCCCAGGCTGAACACTGGCTGTCTGATGTAGGGATGAATGGGACCTATAGCGGTCAAAGGGAAAAAAAAAAACAAAGGACAAAAAAAGTTGTCCACTACACTCCTTAGCCTGCCAAGCAATGTACAGTAATGCTGGTAGTCCATCTGACCTGCTGTTTGATATTTTAATTTATTTTAACCACTGTATATCCCTGTGCCCAATGCTAAAAATGTAATTATCATGCTTCTGTTAGTTTTCTAGGGTATATCTGCCCAGCCACTTATGGGAAACCTAATAATTCTCTGTGCCCATAGTGTTTCAGCTGGTGTTTTAATAAGAAGGAATCCAATTGTTTCAGAATGTATACTACTGCCTCTGCAGGATACATTATGTAATTCTTATTAAACCACATAGGTAGCAAATACTCTTTTTCACAGGTACTGCTACCTAGTAGATGGGAGAAAAAAAAGGCCATTAAAGGCCATTCCTTTTCATTATTAAGGGACCATTTGGTGTGAGGGACTTTATTATAAAGAGAATGAGCTATACATCGGTTACATGGCATTCATTTCATGCTCTGCTGTTCCTTTAAGTGGTAAGTTTAAAGAACACAACCCACAGCCCTGTATAACAAAACATAAATAATCAAAGTACTTTATTGGACTGCACAATTGTTGTTGTTTATTAAATACAGATGAAATTAGGAGTACTTGTCTTTCATTTCAAGCTCTTTTTGAGTTAACCTCTTAAAAGTGAAAAAAATATGTTAGTTACAATATGTACTAACTAAAAATAGATTGTCTTTGAAAGAGAGAGTGTCCACTATCACGCAGATTTTGAAATAAATTGTGGATAATTTGGCAGATCAAAAAATGTTGACTTCTAGTTCAGCTACTTTTATAGCTGCATGATACTAAACAAATAGTACAGTGTTGCACTGGTACCAAAAAAGAAAAGCAAGATAAAATGTAAAGAACTGCACTGCTAACATTTAGCTTCTTCTTTTGAAACACAGTTTAGCAAAACACACTTCAAAAATTTTCAACAACATATTTGGTAAAAGTAATTATAAAACAAGAACACTTATACACACTATGACAATGTGAGGTATTGTCATCTATGCCTGGAGAAGTATGGCAGTGTATGTATAACATATGCCAGCACAGCTAGCTGGAATTTTGTCAAGAATTATACATCATTCATATATCAAACTGATATGCACAGATGCTTGTGTTGAAAACTGTGTTTGTAAAGCTGCTTGCGTTAAAAATATACCAACAGTGTGCCCTGCTGGTCAGAAAAAGAAATATACATGTGTTATTGTAAATGTTTAAATGTATATATTGTAACAGAGAATATTTGAAAAGAACAGGTTAATCTCAAACTTTGAAAAATAGTAAGACATTAAATTACTGGGCCTAGGCCATAAAGATATTATCTCATAGTTTTGAATGAAACCATAGATGCAATATCTGTAAAAAGAATGGTTTATTAGCTCCTGTAGGAAGAGTGGAAGTGTTTTATGGTTTTATGACTTCCAGGAGCTGCAGCAGATCTTAGCAAGGCTCTGTGTATGTGTATTATTGACACATAGGTGTTACATCCTGGCAGTTTGTAATACTGAGATGGTTGCATGGGAACCAGATGTCAGATGACCAGGTGTATGTGATGTCATTCAGAATCCATTGCTAAAATACTGTTTAATACTAAGTGAAACTGAAGTTGCAAAGCACTCTGCTTCTGTAACCTGACAAAGAAGAGTAACTCACCTACTTCATCTTGCCTTGCTCTAATAAGTAACCAGGGAATAAAAATTCTTTAAAATTAGTCAGGAAAATATAGTGAGATTAGTTAAGTATTGTTTTTCTTCAACTGCATGAACCTGTCCACCTGTGTTATTTTTAGTATTTTCTGTGATAGAAACTCTGGTGTTTTTTGTAAATAGATATTTAACATTTTCATGTTCTTTTATTATTTATTATTAAATATATTTAAACTTTTCATTGTGGCTGGTCCATTAGAGGATATTTTAACATTTGAGAGTACTTATATCTTATAGGTGATATTGTGGCTACCCCTGAAAGCCTGGCTGTTTAGTCAACATTACCATTTGTATTAATATTAATTTCACTCAGTATAATTGGATACTCTTGCAAGAGCCTTAAAGTAGTTGGCTTTGGGGTGTCTGGTGGCAGTGTAACTACCTTAGATTCTGGGCAGAAGGGGGCATAGCTAGTAAATCTGTGCCAGCCTTTCCCAGGTGTGTGTGCGTGTGTGTGTGTGTGTGCTTGTGTGTGAAAATCAAATCTCAAAGTGTGTGTGTGTGTGTGTGTGTGTGTGTGTGTGTGTGTGTGTGTGTGTGTGTGTGTGTGTGTGTGTGTGTGTCATGTAATTGGACCAGGGACATCAAGCACTACTTTCACAGAGAGGGTGAAGGAGGACTTGGCTTGGAAACTCGGCTGAGGACTTAACTCTACAGCTGTCCCAGTGGGGAGCCTTATTGGGGGACCCAGGGAGAGACAGAGAGAGAAACACAAACTCCAAGCTTTGTGTGTTCCTTGTGTGCTGTTAAGGGAAATTGTGCTTGATGCAGAGAGTTGCAACTGGAATTACTGGGTGTATCCATTTTTGTTGCAAGTGAACATCCCTCTCTAGTGTCAGAGCTGAGGATTCTGCCTCCTTGATTGCTGACCCAGAGTGGGGACGTCTCTCTCACGCACACAGATATATATATATATATATATATATATATTTATATATATATATAGATATATATATATATATATATATATATATATATATATATATATATATATATATATACATACACACACACACACATATATATATATATATATATATATATATATATATATATATATATATATATATATATGTACACACACACACACACACACACACACACACACATGAACACACACCCACACCCACACACACACACACACACATATATATATATATATATATATGTATGTGTGTGTGTGTGTGTGTGTGTGTTTGTGTGTGTGTGTATATATTTTTTATTTTCATTTTCCTTACATTATGCCACAAATTAATACATTTGAAAGATTGATAACTGTTACTGGTCCTATTTCATTACAAAGCAACCATATTTTGTAAATGAAAATGCAAAAAAGCCTTCTTTTTTTTACTCTCACAAACATTACTTGATTATAGGTTAATTGCCAGGAACATACTGTGCTGTCTACTGAAAATGCAGATGTAGGTTTTTTTACTGCATTCCTCATGATTAGGGCAGTATATTATCAAAGCTTGTATTTTGAAATGTTCTTTTTGATACATTAAAAATAATCAAACTGACTAAATTATTATTATTATTATCATTATTGTTATTTTATTTTTGCAAGTCTTTTACAGAGGCTACTTTGAATATAGAGGAGAGAGCTACAGCAAATAAAATCCCTGAATTCATCATCTTAACAAGACAACCTGGGAATTATTCATATTCTTCATGGAAATCAACAGCTATTTCTGAACTTGATTGCTAAGGCAACAGAGAATTCAATAAAGATTCTCAATATTACCAAGCCAAATTAGAAAATAATCTTAGGTCACTGATACATTGCGTCTTATATCAATCCTACTGTAGTTCTTCTAATAAACAGCAGATGGCACCATGTGATTGATTAACAGATCTTCAGTTCTGCAATTTTTGTGGAATGCTCCAAGTGCTTTATGTCAATATCCATACATTTATCATAGCTGAGTTTCACCATCCTTCGTCAAGAAATATCTAAATGAGTTTTGATTTACCTAGCAATACTAAATGCAAGAACGTGCACACATGAAAAATTTAAAAAGCTACCCTCAATCACCAGACAAGCAACAGCACTATAGTTTTTGTGTATCTTTTAGCCACCTAAAGATTTTAAACTGCCAAGCACATTTTGTACTAGGCCTTGAGCCTTCTTACTGCCTTAGTGTTCTTTAACTGTCATAGCTCTTATTTCATAGCTGCAGGGCTTTGCAAACACACAGCAGTGTGATCTGATTTATATTCCTGCCTAAAACATTTGTTAACCCAGATCCTATGCAGTTTATATTACATTGCATTAATGTGATTCACTGGTCTTGTAAAATGTAATGTATTACAAAAAAGACTAGAAATGTGCATGTAACATTTATCAAGGTGTTCATATAGTATATTCAAATCTGTAATCATGTTCTGTGATAACTCCCCCTATGGCAGGAATAGGACATATACTGTATTAACTACCTCCGATAGTCTCATTCAGTAAGTTTAACTGTGTTATTTTCATGGCCCTTACATTCACTGCCTTTCCTAATAAAGTAAGATTATGAGAAGTTTTAGAAGCCTTATTGTAACTCATGGCACATTTTGACTGCTTGGACCAACCCATCATGCATAAACAGGCAGTTTTAAAACCATGCGTGAATGGCTACTGGTAAATGTAGCCTGCTCAGCAGTTTATAGCATAACATCAAGAAGAATTATGGTAGGGAGTCTGCTGTAGTCATAAGAGTTATACATGGCATGCTGTATCACCTTGATATGGTCCACATTGCTGTGCCAGTGAACAAAATGAATGAAAACACACATTTCACATCATTGTTGAGTTGAACTTAAAGAACTACCATATGCTAGACAGAAGGACATACAATTTATTTAATAAAGCTATAGATTGTTTAATGAAATCTTGGAAAGTGAGAGGATGCCTGAGAAGTGGAGAAAAAGTGTTTTGGTACCGATTTTTTAAGAATAAGGGTGATGTGCAGAGCTGTAGTAACTACAGAGGGATAAAACTGATCAGTCACAGCATGAAGTTATGGGAAAGAGTAGTGGAAGCAAGGTTAAGAAGGGAGGTAATGATTAGTGATAAGCAGTATGGTTTCATGCAAGGAAAGAGCACTACAGATGCAATGTTTGCTCTGAGAGTGTTGTTGGAGAAATACAGAGAAGGTCAGAAGGAGTTGCATTGTGTCTTTGTGGACTTAGAGAAAGCATATGACAGGGTGCCTAGAGAGGAGTTGTGGTATTGTATGAGGAAGTCGGGAGTGGCAGAGAAGTATGTAACAGTGGTACAGGATATGTACAAGGGTAGTGTGACAGGGCTGAGATCTGCAGTGGGAGTGACAGATGCGTTTAAGGTGGAGGTGGGATTACATCAAGGATCAGCTCTGAGCCCTTTCTTATTTGCACTGGTGATGGACAGGTTGTCAGACAAGATCAGATAGGAATCCCCATGGACTATGATGTTTGCAGATGACATTGTGATCTGTAGTGAGAGTAGGGAACAGGTGGAGGAGACCCTGGAGAGGTGGAGATATGCTCTAGAGAGAAGAGGAATGAAGGTCAGCCGGACTAAGACAGAATATATGTGTGTGTGAATGAGAGGAAGGATAGAGGAATGGTGAGGATGCAGGGAGTAGAGCTGGCAAAGGTGGATGAGTTTAAATACTTGGGATCAACAGTTCAGAGTAATGGAGAGTGTGGAAGAGAGGTGAAGAAGACAGTACAGGCAGGGTGGAGTGGGTGGAGAAGAGTGTCAGGAGTGATTTGTGATAGACGAGTACCAGTAAGAGTGAAAAGGAAGGTCTACAAGAGGGTAGTGAGACCAGCTATGTTGTATGGGTTGGAGACAGTGGCATTGACAAAAAGGCAAGAGTCAGAGCTGGATGTGGCAGAGTTAAAGATGTTAAGATTTGCACTGGGTGTGACGAGGGTAGACAGGATTATGAATAAGTATATTAGAGGGTCAGCTCAAGTTGGACAGTTTGGAGACAAATCTAGAGAGGCGAGATTACATTGGTTTGGACATGTGCTGAGGAGGGATGCAGAGTATATTGGGAAAAGGATGCTAAGGATGAAGCTGCCAGGTAACAGGAAAAGAGGAAGCCCTAAGATAAGGTTTATGGATGTGGTTAGAGAGGACATGCAGGTGGTTGGTGTGACAGAGCAAGATGCAGAGGACAGGAAGAAATGGAAACAGGTGATCCACTGTGGCGACCCCTAACCAGGAAAAGCTGAAAGAAAAAGAAGAAGAAGAAGAAGAAGTGCACTATATCTGTGTAAGTGATTTATGGATGGTATGAATTTGGAAACAGTACCCTTCACCATATTTGAATGAGCTGAGTGATCCCAAGTTAGTCATTGTCACATCTCTAAGACTTCCCTCCAAACCAATACATCCAAAGGCATTTATTCATTAAAAACATTCTAAAAATCATTAATAAGTATCATGAAGTCGCATTCATAGTTCAGTTGCTTAAACTATTCTATAGCTGTTCAGTCATTTCTATGTAGACACCATTCTCCATTAAAGCTGCTCCCTTTCCCTTAAGGCTGACTATTCTCTGTGGACTTTAGAAATAAAAACAAAACAAACATGCTGTAGATGAAGTCTTCCAGTTATACATGTGCTCCTTCACTGCTGTCCACTAGGAAATAGGATGACAGACCCACCACACTGCAGTTACCATTTCCTTAGCACAGAGAACTATGTAATTTCCATGATACATTGTAACAAGGATGATAAAGGTAGATGTTATTTTACATACAGTAAATTCAAAAACTGCAGCATTTCAAAATTAAATAACTCATTCATTAGTTTTCTAAAGAAGGGGTCTTGGGGCCTCCTAACAAAAGCATTTTGATTTAAGGAAATGGATAAACAGTGGCAGAGTAGCTATAAGTGCTCCGAGTGAAGGAATTTCAGTCCATGGAATTTCTGTAGAGAAGCCCATAGGGAGCAGGTTGCTGTACAACACTTGGAGAGGAGAGAATGACCAAAGAGTACTAGCTAAGTAGCTGTCAAAATCGAATAAACATCCTTGCTGCAAAGACAGAACAAATGAAAGTGACTGAACTTCATGGAAATCAAGTATTTTTTCTAATTGGCTGACACTATCATAAAAACAACATAGGCAACATGTCAAATACAATCTTCTTTAGGTGTACATATCTTGCAATTAAGGGCATTTGCAGTAAAGACTGATTACACTTATGAATGCTTGCACTTTTCATTAGCATGGTACAGGTGGGGCAGCTTATTTTAGCTGACACTGTTACTAACCAAGATAATGTCCTGAAGTTCATCTCTATAGATATGATTCCATACCATGTCGTGGCCAGCTAAAGGTCACCCTCTATGATCTATGAAGTTCATAACTCCTACCTAGACCTACTAGAGGTGCTCACCATCCAACCAAATACTCTATTCATGGGAGACTTTAACTACCCCTCTATAGACTAGGAAATGTACACTGTCTGTAACTCACACGCACAATGTTTTCTGAGCTTTATTAACACACTGGATATGATAGTGAACACTCCAACCAATCAAACATATTGAACCTAGTATTCACCAATATGAGAGAGCATTGCACACACACACACACACACACACACACACACACACACACACACACACACACACACACACACACACACACACACACACACACACACAGACATAGGTCGGACTACAAAGCTGCCTCCCTTGAAATGAAAATCAACCTGGAAAATCCAACTAAACCCAAGACAGTTAGGAACTATTCTAAAGCAAATTACATTATATTAAGCAACAGTTTATCAAAATTCATGGCTCCCCCAAACCTTGACAACACAGTTATGCAGAATGATTTACAAAAACCCAATATAAACATGTAAATGGTTGCACTGAGGCTGCAGTAACTAACAGATGTAAGCCCAGATTTAATACCAAAAACAACCCCCACTGGTGGAATCCTTACCTTAACAGGGTATTTAACAAAAACCATGGCCAAAATCAGAAAGAGTAACTCTCACAGAGACAAGAGCTCTCTGATTCAAGTAAACAAGAAGTTATGTGGTCTAATAAAGTTCAACAAGGCCAATTATGAGGTCAGGATAGCCTCCCAGGTTAAGGACAATCACAAGGCCTTCTTCAGCTATGTCAGGAACCTTAAAGATAACAGTCAGCAGTATGCAGAACTGGTGGTAAATGGCACAGTCTTCACTGACCACAGTGATATAGAGAATCTGTCTGATAAATTGAGCTATAACTTCACCACGACTCCCCCCACTTCTCCCTGTGAAATCCCTTCTAGCATATCCACCCAGGTATCAATAGGGAACAGGTCCTGGTGGTGCTCATAAATGCCAAAAACACTACTTCAGTGGACCCCGACATTATTTCTTGTTGCCTCCTAAATAGCCTAAAACATGACCTAGCAGGACCACTTGAAGCACTCTTCAACTACAGCCTCAGAACTGCTTATATGCCAGGTGAATGGACTGCCACAGTGGTCATCCCTCTTCATAAAGGTGGACCATCATCCAACCCTGGGAACTACAGACCCATCAGTTGACTAGATATCTGTTTTCTGTGGAAATCCTTCCTGGTCAGCAGTCTCACCAGTTGCATTCTCCCTTTCCACCCTTAATGTCAGAATGCCCCAGTCCACTTCAAATAGATTGAAATCCCCAATTAGCATTACCCTTTTCTTACTCTCATGTAATTATTTTTTTTTACTCTTCACCTGGTTATTACCTTTTCTTGTAACCTCTGATAGCCTCAATATAGTACTGATCCAGTAGAAGCTTCTCACTTCTTCCATCTTGACCACTTCTTCAGCACTTGTATAACCTCTTCACTCCTCTGTTCCATTGATCCCCCCTTTTCCGGTCTTCTCTCACATCTTGCATTTAATTCTATTTCTTATATACACTACCAGTCCCACCATCCTACCTCAAGGGGTTGCAGGAATTTCCCTCCCATGTAAGAGTTTTTGTCTTAACTTTGACATGCATGACTCTTTCTGTTTTGGTTAGGGCTACATCAAAAATTCTGTCCTTTCTGGTACACTTTTGTACTTTTGTGTCATTTATTTTATTTTTATTTTATTTTACATTTGCTGACTGGGATGATCTGACTGGATACATGTCCATTTTCAGCAGAGGCCCGGGGAGAAAAGCTCCACATTTACATTAAATAACGTACGGGATACAAAAGCAAATGTCATACAATTTACAAAGTTACATATTGTTACATTAATAACACATAGGTGAAGGAGAAACATAGCATGTGCAATGGGGAAAAGAACATGAGAATTGCATATGATCTAAGGAAGTAACATCTTAGGAGTAGCACTCTCAAAGTACAGTTGTATATCAGCGGAAATTATGCTATTATATAGTAAGAGGTTGTCAAGCTTCATGTTTTGGGCATCTATTCGATTAGGTAATACAGTGTTAGATCATAAATGAAAGAGTTTAAGTCCTAAGGATATTCATTAGTTGGAGCGTGGACTTTGGCTTCATAAAGAAGAGTTAGTCTGGGACAGAACACTGACATAGCCAGTGTGACTTGAAATGGCGTTTTAGATCCTTTTTGAATTGGACCAGGGAGCTTGATAGAGTGAGGTTAGAGGGGAGGGAGTTCCATATTTTACCAATAGTGTTGGCAACAGAGTATCTCTCCCTGAGTTATGGGATTTGACTGTTTGGACAAGTAACCTATTTGATGAGCGTCATGGTCCAAAACTCCAATTTCCTCCCTACCTTGGAGCTCAGAATCTCACTGTCTGCTCCTGACAGATTCAGATCCGGCACGAGTAATAATCTCATCCAAATCCACACTCTTTAGTCTCTCTTTCATTTTCTCACCCTCTTTCCTTGTTTTCCCTCTTCCACTACCTTGAGAACTAACTTACTGTCTGATATAAAGCATCTCATGCAGCTACTTTCAGCTACTTTAGCCATTTCTCTGTCTTTACTTATGGGATAACTATATAACACTACTTTTTTGTTGACCTTATATAAATATATATCTGTGTATATATACATTTATTAGGTATGCTCTTCCTACTTCTTTCAATGCCAGCAGTTCATTAATTTTGCATCCTAACCCTACCCATATTATGTCTTTCCTGTGTTTTTGTCATGACTTAGAAGAGCTCTAACTCTTCCAGCCTCTGGTCATATCTTAAACCCAACATCTCCTTATCCTTATTGGTATCTTCTATTTGGATTTCTTCCAGCAACCTGATGTACCTTTCCTTATATAGTCCCCAAAGCTGCACATAATACTCAAGGTGTGGTCTTACCAGCACTTTATAGAGTACAAGCTTAATTCTTTGCTTCTGGATTCTTCCGTCTCCCCAGTGATTCTGTTTGCTACTGCCACTATATTCTCTCACAGGGGTCCATTTCGGCTGTGACTGACACTTTCATATCCTTGTCTTGTTCTGTTTCTGCTAGTTCCACTATCTCCAGATGATGCTCCTCACCAGGGCTGCTGTAACCTAACTATAGTACTTTCATTTTTTGCATTGAACCTCAAATCCTTTCTTAGACTCCTCCCCCATGTTTTACTGTTGCATCTACCTTTGAGTCATCATTAAAGAAGCTGACTGTGATCTTTCAGATATGCCTCAGACAGAGTACTGGACCCTGGACAGACCACTGTATTGCTCTGCTAGTCAGATTCCTAATTCCTGATATTGTTCCCCATGCCACACAACCTCCTAAGTGGTGCCATTTAAGTGTGATGTTATGCAACAATGCATTCACCCTCTTCAGTCTTCTTATCAGCCTTCTTCGAAGGACCAAGTCAAAAGGTTTTTCTGAAATCCAGACAGACTCCATGTACTGCTATTCCCTTATTATGTTCACCTGTAACCCACTGTAACCTAGTCATAATACTGGATAAAATTTTACAAATACTTTTTTTGCTGCAGACATGATTTGAATGAAAAGAAGGCCATGACCCATGTTAGCTGATGTTCTAGAAACTGTTCTCCCAACAAATGCTTTTTAGCTTCTCTCCATGACTTTCACTGACACTGTTGTTAAGCTATCAGTTGTGTAATTCCCTGGAGTTTTCCCTTCCCCTTCCCCCTCCATATAATGGGACCTGATTTGCTGGTCTTCAGTCATCTAGCACTTCTGCACTGACCAGATCTATTGAAACTCTCCATCAGAGGGTCTACCAACACACTGGCAAGATTTCTGAAGACTGAGAGGTAGCCCACCTGATCCTTGTGCTTTTTCATCCCTAAAGGTATCAGTTTCCCTCTCATCTCCTCTTTTTCTATCCTATGATATGTCTATCATTCTCCCTGTTCTAAAATTCTTCCTTCCTAGCATCGCACCCTTCTTTTACAAAGTACTCATTCACTATGCCGACTTTTTCCCAGTATTCTGTGACTTCTCTTCAACCTTTGCTCAGGTTGGCCAATTCTGTTCCTATCCTCACTCTTTTTGTTAGGTACCTAAATAAATCATTGATTCCTTTCCTGATTTATTCAGCTTTAAGACCCTCAACATTTTTTTCTGACCACCTTGACCTTTGTCTACTCCACCTCTGTCTTTCCATTTCTTGAAAGCCCTATTTCTTGTTCTAATTGCCTCACATCCCTATGTAACCACATTGGTTTTCTTCTCCTTCTGCCTTTTTTGGTCTTCCTCATACCTTTGCCCATAGCCTTGAATAATCTCTGAGCCATTCTCATAGCTTATTTACTCACTTGAGTTGCCCCAAGTACATTCCAAAGACAAGTTGATTGGACGCTCTAGATTGGCCATAGGTGTGAGTGTGCATGTAAGTGTGTGGTATGGAAGAACAGCCAATGCAGGGCTAGCCACCTGATAGTGTAGACCTTGACTCTAGATGATTGCCACTGTTGAAGTGACACACTCACTCCATGTAAAAAAATAGGAAAAGGGTTTATGGGTGGATGGATGGATTTGTCCCTGGTCTCCAAATTCTTCCTTGACTATCTCACGCAGCACAGCATGAGTCAGTATTCAAAAATCTCACTCCATCATATTTGCCTATTTATGTTTACCAGCCTTCTTTTAACTCTAAATCACAGTGATGTGGCAAGAAGGTTTGAAAAGAAAAGGAATGAAAAGCAAATGTAAAATAAATTAACAAAACACTATAATTTACCTTGAGATTTAGCAATCATAGATTTAGTATACTAGTTAAGGGATGCAGAACTGAATTAACCTCCTATGTGCAAAAAAGAATCTCATCCAGATGCTTTAGCCATCCTCCCATAACATAGACCATAAATCCATGACCTTCCTTTTGTTCAGATCATGTCTCTAGCTTCACCTTTCACTCCACTTTTCTTCTCTACAGTAGCCATATGATTTTTAACGCTATTCTCCCTCTTAATCTAACCCCAATGCTTCATCAAGCAGTAGGCTAAAGGTTAATCCTACCCTCCTTGTTTTTAAGGTTGGCATAATGGTTAAAGTGTTTACTTCACAGACACAAGGTGGAGGGTTTAATTCTCACCTGTGGGGAAAGTGGCTAGGTTTAAGATGATTCACAAGTGCTGCTAGTGTAGTACTTAACTATTAACTTTATTATTTTATTTTACATTTCTCTTACCTTTCCATCATTTGCAAACCTATTTGCAACATCCCAAGAACTGATCTTTGCCTTCATATGAAAAAGGTTATATATAAATCCTTTGTAGTGAACTTACTACTTCATTAATACTACTTTCTACCATATTAATTTTTCCTTATTTGTTTACATGCCTGTGATATGCTATTACTGTGTGCTACTTCATGTGTTACAGTATGTTACTGTATTTCTCATTTCTTTGTTGTAACTCCTAGGATGTGGCTGAAATGGGATCTTCATTGATTAGCCTACTACCATAGTCTACAAACTTAATAAATAGTACCTTAACTGCCAGGATACTTAACCTAGCCTATGACTCTGACTACACCCTTGTTCCAGTTCTTGTCTGGCATTCTTACTCCTCTCTGACCTCCCTTCTGATGCCTTCTTTTGTGAATGCTGGTACTTCACCCCATCTGCCCTTCTCTTTCACTCCTGAAAAACCTATACCCAGGCATCTCCATACCCCACCCCTCTTGTCATTGACCAATGTTTCTGTGATACTGGCAGTCTTAACCCCTTCCCATATCACTACTGGCAGCTCCCCCTTATTTCCAGTTACATTACTTGCACTGAAGAGTAAGACTACCTAGTCATTCCTAGAGTCAGCCTTATCTATTCTTCTGCTATGTTCTGCATCTCCTTTACCTTCAGCCTACTCCTTAACAGCTACCTCCTTCTGACTTTCTCACTATTTTCCCCTTAATTTTAGTTTAAAGGTATGATCACTCTAAACCACACTAAACATGGCTATCCCTTCTAGACCAAGATGGAGCCAATTGATTGCATAGAGATAGTCTCTCTGCTTATGTTTCCATACTGCCCCCCCCCCCCCAAGGCAGCAAGGGAACTGTTGTTTCCTTTTGTTTCTTTCTTTGTTGGTTTTTATTCCTTCATAGTACTTCAGAAAATGCCACTGTGCTACTCGGTTTCCTGCATCTAACAAATATCTCTTCGGTCCCTCTGATAGCTTTCTTAATAGCCTCCTATTCAAACTGTTAAAAGTAATGTTTTTGTCTCATCAATTTTATAATAATTGTGATGATAGGATGTATTGACAGCTATGCCAGGACAGGTGGAGCAGTGGATGTGTAGCTTATGCCAGCAAAGCTAGCTGGAATTTTGAAAACAATTCTGTGTAATTTGTATATAAAACTGATTTGTACAGATGCTTGTGCTGAAAATGTATTTGTGAGGTTTTCTTGTGTTAAAATGTATCAACAGTGCACCCTGCTGGAAGGAAAAGAAATCTACATGTATTAATGTAACTGAATTAAATTTATATGTTTTAACAGAGGACGCAAAGAGAAGCAGTTAATCTAAAACTTTAAAATATATTTGAAATTAAATTACTTTTTGGGTTAAGCCATAAAGATGTTATCACACAGTTTTGAATGGAGCCAAAGATGCAGTGTCTATGCTAGAGAACAGGTTGTAGCTCCTGTAGGAAGAGTGGAATGGTTTTATTGTTTTATGGCTTCCAGATGCTTTAATAAAACTTAGCTAAAGGTCTAGTGTGTATTGTAGCACATAAGTTATAAACCCTGGCAGCTTCTAGTGATGGGGGATAGTGTGGGAAACAGAGTCAAATGGCCAGATGTATGTGATGTGATTCTATAAGCCAGAAATAATATTTAGATATCAGTGGGAGATTGCACACAGCATTCTGTATTCTGTCTTGGATCTGAAAACAACGACCACTCACCCACATTATCTTGTCTTGCTTTATTCAGTAAGTAGGAACAGTAATTCCTTAGATTAGTCAAAAATATATAGTGAGAATAGCTAAGCATTGTTTTTTTTCTACTTCTGTGTGACTCTTTTCAGCTGTGTTATTTTCAAAATTTCATGTACTTGAAACTCTGGTGTTTACTGTAAACAGATATTTAGTATTTTTATGTTCTTTTATTATTTATTATTAAATATATTTTAACTTTTCATTGTGGCTGGTCCTTTTTAGAAAATATTTAAGTTTTGAGAGTATGTGCACATATTAATTTGATGATAACTCTAGTCATTCCTGATGCCTGACTGTTTGGTCAACATTACCATTTGTATTAATATTAATTTCACTGGGCAGCCACGGTGGTGCAGCAGTTAGCGTTGCTGCCTCACAGCAAGAGGTTCTCCGGTTCAATTCTTGGCTGGGGTACCTTCTGTGTGGAGCCTGCATGTCCTCCCTGTGGTCATGCTGGCTTCCTCCAGGTGCACCGGTTCCCTCCCACATCCCAAAGACATGCTGTAGGTGGACTGGACACTCTACATTGGCCCTAGGTGTGAGTGTGTGCGTGTGTATGCCTTCTCTGGAAGGTTGGGTGCAGGGCTGGCAACTCGACACTGTGAAACTCCACTGCCAATTGTTCTGTGGACCGTTGTTCTGCTGTGGTGACCCCTAACCAGGATAAGCCAATAGGAGATGATGATGTTAATATTAATTTCACTCAGTATAATTGGGTACCCTTGCAAGAGCCTTAGGTAACTGACTTTGTAGTGCCTGGTGGTGGTGTTATCACTACCTTATAATTTGGACAGAAGGGGGCATAGCTAGTAAACCTGTGCCAGTCTTTCCCAGGTGTGTGTGTGTGTGTGTGTGTGTGTGTGTGTGTGTGTGTGTGTGTGTGTGTGTGTGTGTGTGTGTTTGTGTGTGTGTGTATGCAAATCAAATCTCAAAGTGTGTGCATGTCAGCTACTTGGGGAGGGCCACAAAGCACTGGTTTCACAGAGAGAGTGGTGGAGGACTTGGCTTGGGCACTCAGCAAAGGACATAACTCTGAAGCTGTGTCAGTGGTGAGTCTTATGGATACCTGGAGGGAGACAGACAGAGAAATCCAGACCCCAGGCCGACTATGTTCCCTGAGTGCTCTTAAGGGAAAATGTGCCTGATGCAGAGAGGTCTGCATCTGGGACTATTCAGTGTATCCATTTGTATTTCTCTCCAGTATCAGTGGTGAGGATTCAGGCTCCTTCATTACTGGCCCAAAGTGGGGACGTTGCAGTATATTTTTGCATAAACAATATTATTGTATAATACGAGGTTTAATATGCCTATGGGCATGTGTCATTGCTCAAAATGGACTGAGCACTAGTTCGCTTTCTCAGTTAAATAATTTCTTAACAAATAAAAATGTTGCGCACACTCACCTTTTTATGTGTAAGTTTAATGCCATTCAGCTATAGCTCTTTTTTTCAAATATAATATTTATTACTTTCCGTTATATTTATCACATTACAGGTCATATGATCATGAGATATTCAGAGTAACATTTAACCAAAATACAGTATTAGCATCAATAACAGTATGTCTAGTGAATGGATACATCCACTTCTATAAACATTGTTTGACAGTGCTAATTGAAATTAACTTTCTGCCTTAAACAAACCTGACTTGTTTCATACCCTTTGATGGTTTGACCAAGAAACTACAAAGGATATAAAACCCTACTGGCCTAACATAACTATATACACTATTTACACTTTGATGTCACCTAAGTTAACTCATTACTCCATTCTAAAATTAATAATACATTTAGGTTATAGGTCTTGAAGTGATGATTATTATTTACACCATAATGTTTGGGTTACAGGCCATCTTTGCGCTTAGTTTTTAGTACACTTTATGTTAGCATATCTAATAGAGTTTCCCAATAGTTATGATAATGAGTGTTTCTTTTGGATTTTTGTGATTAATTTACTTGCTAATATGTATTTTGTAGCCATTTTTTTGAACTCTTCCCATGAAATTTTAGATCTGTCCAACCAGTTTTTTGCTATGTAAAATTTTAGAAGAGCACATAGTGTTATTAAGATGTGTTTGTCTAAATAATTAAGATTATCTGGAATTATATGTAGTATTGCAGTTTCCCATGACAAAGTTGTTTTTGTATATCCTTGTTTCTCTAGTTTGGATCTTAACGAATACCACAATTTATAAACATTTTTGCAACTCCAAAATACATGTAGGGTGTCTGCTACTATTGTAGGACAGAGGTGGCAGTATGGGGAGTGTGCAGAATTAATTTTGTTTAATATAACAGGAATATGGTAAGCATTGTTATTTATCATGATTTGGGTATATATTAGTTTTTTTAAAAGGAGTCAGTTTCATGGTATAATTTATTGCTGTTGTTTTTTGCTTAGGGGTAATACTGTTGTTCTTATCTTCCCAGTATTTTGAGAATAGAAATGTATCCTGGTATTTGATTTTCATTATTAGTTTATATTGGATAGCATTTTGGGCTTAAGTGTTCACAATTTTGAATCAGCTGCGAAAGATTAATTTCCTGATCATTTATTTTTAAATTATAACTCATCATGTTAACTATAAGAAGAATTTGTCTGATTATTAAAATATACTTCCTACTTACTTTTAAGGTTTCGGTTTATTTCTGATGTTGTCCATCGAGAGGTTCTTTAGTTGATAAAAATTCCAAACTGTGCAGTTTTTTATTGTAGGATAGTTATCTACATTTTAGCATAGAATTTGTTAATTTTATGTTAGGGATTTAAAAAGTTTCTGGAATATGTTACTTATAATTTTAAGTATTGGGTATATTTTAAGTGACTTATGGGTCTTTTGATTCATATAGGGAATAGCTTTAGGATTTATGTTTTTCGAGACTAAGTGTTGATAGTACAACTTAATCCACAGTGGGTACCATTCCCTGTTTGATGGGTCATAATTTGCTATTTGAAAAATATAGCTAGCACTTATGATCTCATAGTATAACTGGAAGTCAGGTAGTCCAACCACTCATTTTTCTTTGGGCATTGTTAATCTACCATAACTTATTGTAGTATTTTTGGATGCCATATGAGTTTTGCTATATGTGTTTTCATTTTGTTGAAGAAGTTATATGGAATATTAATAATAATGGCATTGATTTGGTATAGGATTTTTGGAAGAATATTTATTTTAACAATTGTTGCTTTGGATAGGGGGGATAGTTTTAACTTTTTCCATCTGTCTATATCAGTTGCTATATTTCACCATATTTTGTAGAGGTTATTTTTTTACTATGTCCAACTGGGAGTGATTAAAGTGTATCCCTAGGTATTTTAGAGAGCATTTAACTTTGATTTTAGTCTCCAGGAAGTAAAATTCCTTGTGATTATTTGGATTTATTGGGAGGATGGCTGATTTGTTTGGGTTTATTTCGTAGTTTGATATTTTAGAGAACTTGTCAACAGACTCAAGGATCTTCATTAGATCAGTATTCGGTGCTTCAAAATATAAATCATCAGCAAATGCTGTGTACTTTATTTGGATTTTTAGAAATTTGCATGAAGTGATGGTATGTTTTTTGCTTATTTGTAATAGTAGTGCTTCTATGTATATGTTGAACAAGTAAGGGGAGAGTGGGCAGCCTTGTCTTGTCCCATTAGTGATTTTGATTGGTTTTGATTGTTTTTTGTTGATATAAAGTGTTGTAGTTGCATTACTATAGAGAGTTTTAACCATATTTATATATTCTTGTGGTATATTGAACTGCTGTAGCAGATTAAAAAGAAAGGTTAGATTCACTCTATCAAAGGCTTTAGTGGTGTCTAATGACAGGGCATATTTAAGGCATCTATCCTTAGTTATAAGGTGGATTAGAGAGTCAGTAGTGAGTGTGTTATCCCAAACTTGCCTGTGATTCATAAAGCCCAGATGCTCTGGAGATATTATACAAGGTAGAATTTTTTTGATTCTGTTTGCTAATATTGTTGAAAATATTTTAATATGAATATTTATTAGGGCTATAGGTCTATAATTTACATTTATCCCATCTAGTAAGAGTGATATCACAGAGAACATAGTAGATTTAAAAATGTTTACACGTAATTTACAGTTGAAATTAGATTTTGGGAAGACCACATTAGAAAGGCACTCATTCAGAAAACCTAGCACATATATTCCGATTCAACACCCATTGATTGATGCATTCTCCAAATGAGTAGAAAAGGAATTATATGAACATGAGTAAAGTAATAAGAGAAGAAAGTGGTATGGAAACTTAAAACCTAAGGAAAGAGAAGCACTTAGAACTCTAAGAAATGACCAAAGCATAATGATTAGACCAGCTGATAAGGGTGGACCAACAGTTATAATGGACATGAAGCAATATATTATAAGTATGAAAGACATGTTGAATAATGAGCAGTTTTATAGGAAGATTGACACGAATGAAGTAGATAAAGTTATAAGACGTGTAAAGATGATACTAGATGAACTATATAAACAGGGTAAAATAGAAGAAGAATTGCTGATATATTTTTCAGTTGATAATCCCACTATACCTTGTATACAAGGAGTCCCTAAAATTCACAAACATCTTACAAATCCACCTATGCGACCTATAGTGGCAGGTAGAGGGTGGGTGACAGAACCCATCTCCCTGTATTTAGAATCCATCTTGAGACCAGTAGTGGACAAATATACATATATTCTGAGAGACACGAAACAGTTTCTAATGATGTTATATGATGAGACCTCCAAAATTCATGAAAATGAAAGTAATTGGCTAGTTACGTTAGACGTTCACTCCCTGTTTACAGTGATACCCAATAAAGAGGGGTTAGAATGTATCCGTAGATGCTTGAGTAGGGACAAAACGTATACACATGCTCATATTGAAGTAATATGTGATCTAATGGAAGTAGTTTTATGTAATAACATTTTTGCATTCCATGGCCAAGTATATATACAAAAGGATGGCGTAGCTATGGGCACATCATGTGCCCATAGCTACGCCAACCTGGTAATGGCAGATTGGGAAGAGAAAAGTTTCTTTAAGATGATAGACTTCAAACAAAAAGTTCGATTCTACACACGTTTTGTAGATGATCTTTTCCTTATTTGGAAAACTGAACAGATAGAACTTTATGACTTTCTAGAAAAGATAAATCTGACCACCGACTACTTAAAGTTTACGATGGAAGCATCTAGAGAAGTACCATACCTAGATGTGTATGTAGAGAGACTACCCAATGGCCTATTTAATACAGGAGTGTATAGGAAGAGCTGTTATAGGAACTCGTTATTGCATAGAAGTAGTATGCACCCAGGATTTATTTTTAAAAATATAGTTAGAGGCCAGGCAATGAGGGCCTCACGGTTAAATTCAACTGAAAATGGGTATAAAAGTGAAATAAACGAGTTGAAACAAAAATTTTTGGATAGATCATATAGAATAGAAGAAATAGATTTAGGCTTACAAAATATAGATAATATGAGAAAAAATGTAGCATATCCATATTTTGCGGATAGAAGGGATGATAAAGGGATGGACACTGAAGTTGTTATGAACTATATGACGCAAGGAGTGAAGGTATCCATATATCATACACAAGATGTTAAGGATATAAAAGATGCATACAGAAAGTATTGGGATATACTGACTACAGATCCTAGTATACTAGATGTAGTTGGTAGTTATCCTAAATTTCTATATAAAAATAAACTGAATTTATATCGGATGTTATGT
Source organism: Protopterus annectens (assembly GCF_019279795.1). Lineage (NCBI taxonomy): Eukaryota > Metazoa > Chordata > Ceratodontiformes > Protopteridae > Protopterus > Protopterus annectens. Next base: position 797,854,651 of record NC_056744.1, read on the forward strand.
GGCCCAAATAGGGTTGGAAATTAGAACCAACATAATAAAGTTGGAAGAACTAAACTATGCAATAAATGTAGATACTGTTCATTGATTAATGAAACAGCCACATTTATACATCCTGTTACACAACAATACTATACATTTCCTGTACAAGCCACATGTAACACAGCCCATGTGGTCTATCTTGCTACATGTACATGTTGTTGTGCATTTTATGTAGGTAAAACAGATCGACGATTGAAGGATCGAATGAGAGAACATATTTATAATATAAGAATAAAATCTTGCAATAATGCACTAGCAAAACATGTACAAGACACTTCATTAGACCATAAATTTAAGTTTATGGTCCTTCAAATTAATAATGCTACAATTAGACATGGGGATATATCAAATAAAACAGAACAGAATGAGATGAAATGCATAATTAGACTTAGGGCTGATCAGTCACCCGGAATAAATGATAGAGTTCCTATTAAACCAGTATTAAAGACAAGGAAGCTGTGATATATTGTAGTACCCCCTGAAAAGAATACTACTTAATATGGATTTAAAAGCTGGTAGAATATTATAATCTTGTATATATGTATTTATACAAGTTTATACTTAGAAATATTCACACATGTTAATATTTACTAGTCGATGCAAGTAATTATTCCTGCATAAGATAGAGAGCTAATATCTCCTATTTCAGTAATAGTATTTTATGGCTTAGAACTCATACATAAATAAGCTATTTATTAAACACAATATACACTAATTTTGGAGGTCTATGCTACTATCTATTTAAACTAGTATCTAGCTTTATTTATACCTTAGTACAATGTTAGTGATATGCTACTTATATGAACATGATAAATTCTAAAAATGGTTACATCACGATTGTTATAGTAAATGTATTCATGTGTATATACCATTTTAGTTTAGATTGAGCATAGTATAAATTTAATGGTAATTGTATGAGTTAAATATTTATAGTAAGTATGTACATAGTTTGTGTTTATGTGCATTTATACATCAAATTTTTTAGAAATGCATTACATATATTTTGTATTTAATTATACTTTTAGAAGAGTTTTACTCATTAGTAATTATATACATTCTGTCTTAGAAATGTTTTATATATGTATTTAAATATAAACACAAAAATGAAGTTTAGGGCCTCATATATATATATATATATATATATATATATATATATATATATATACATATATATATATATATATACATACAGAAATATAAAATAAAATATAATATACACTTTTTATATGTTTTTTAAAACAAAAGTTTTTATAATACATACATACATTTTTTATAATATATACATACGTTTTTAAATATAAATGTTTTTATATATAAATGTTCTTTGAGAGAACCTTCCTGTATAGATCTATAAGTTCTAGGTATGTACCTACAGCGCTTGTTATATGATACATTTAAAAACTTTATTTAAAATATTAATTGATACAGGATGTGACATCATAATGAAATGTAATAGATGTGTATACATAAAAGGAACCTGTATTAATTGAATGTTAATGGCCTGAAGAAGCCTACGGGTGAAAGTGCTAGCCTATCTTTCTATCTATGTTAATAAAGCCATAGCGAGTGACTGAGATTTTTCGTTTATGTGCATTTTTCTGGTGGATTAAGTTCCTGCCATATCCTTATGAAACTGAAAGTTACAAGGTGAAGAGAGTTGAACTGAAATCTACTTGGCGAAAAGGACATATATCTTTGAGGTGAATAGTGTTTTAATATTGAGCTGAAGAGCGGTTAACATACGAGTCCTCAGAGACATTAATCCTTACAGGCTTACGTAGCTTTATGAAAGAACTTGTTATCTGCCCTAGTACACTCCCGATTATTGTTTTTGGTTATAGGTCTATAATTGTTTGCGTTTGAAATATCTCCGTTTGGTTTTGCAATAAAAATAGTTTTCATGTTGTTCATGTACCAGTCAGAGATACCAGATTCTATTATGTGATTGTATACTCTTAATAGAATAGATACAATTCTGCCACAAAGCCGTCTGGACCTGGAGCCTTGCCGGGTTTCAACTTATCTATAGCTAATTTAATTTCTTCTACTGACAGAGGAGCTTTTAGGTTATTTGTTTGCTCTTTATTTAAGTATGGGAAATTTAAATCTTTAATGAAATGTTGATATAAAGTTTCTTACGAATGTTCCTGTGAATCATAGAAGTTTTGGTAGATCTCTTCAAAACTCTGTATGATTTTGTTTATAGTTTATTACCTTTATTTTAGTAGGGGCATTTTTTACATTAATAATTCTTGCTAATATTTTTGATGGTGTTTGAGCCCATTCTGCATATTGGTATAATATTTTTAATTCCATGATAGAATATTGTTGTGTTTACAGTTCATACAGTGGCTTCTGCAGATTTGACATTTGTGTCTCTTGCTCAGGGGAGTGTTTTTATAGTTCTAACTCTGCTTTCTTTAATATATTTTCTATATTGTTTATTTTTCCTTTGTTTATTTTCTTATATAATTATGCTTTTCGTATTAATATTCCTCTGACTACAGCTTTAGTTGCTTCCCATTGAATGTCCACTGGAATGTTGGATGTTGTAATGCTGCTATTTTCTAGTTGAGTGAGCTTATTTGTAATTTCTTGTATAGCTTCTTTTTTCCTGATTAGGTTAAGGTTGAGAGACCAATTTGAAACTCAGTGAGCAGAAATCCTGGATTTAGCTTCTTTGATTATAATATTGATTTTTGAGTGGTCCGAGATGGATCTGTGCTCTGAATTATTTAGAATTTCATCATTTGCCATGAATTGAGATAGTAGAAATAGGTCTATTCTGGATCACATTTTAAGATATGGTGAATAATATAATATAATAATCTACCAGGTTAAAAATCTTGTATTAGTTCTGATAAAGGGATGGTAACGTGGGATGTTTGATTATTATTTTTATTTGTTCTATCATAGTCAGGTTTAATTATCATATTCCAATCTCCCCCTATTATGTACAAGTGGTCAGGTATTTTCAGTAGTAGTTTGTATACCTCATACAGGAAATCAAGTTGGTTTATGCATGGACCATACACATTTAAAAGTAATAGTGTTTTTTTGTATAATGGATAAATGCAACTGCAATAGCACCATCTTCCATTTGAGCCTGAATTATACTTTATAATATTCCCTTTAAAAATGTTTTAAATTATTATGGCAGTCCCTTTGGATGCCGTGCTGTCCCTTGCTGCTACAATTTGTTGATCCATCTTTTATTTTTATCTAAGTCCCATTGTTCCTTAGTCATATGTGTTTCCTGCAAGAAAGTTACCTCTGAGTGAGCGTAGTAAATTAAATGCATAATAAGATTCTTCTTCTTTTTGTTTTGTAGGCCTTTTATATTCCAAGAATCAATACTTAACATCATTTATGCTTTACTTAACCATTTATCCATATGTGAGTTTAACATTACATGGACCCTATTGAAGGAGTAACGTTAATTTTGGAGTTTTTTGATATGATCCAAGTTGTTAAACTCTTTCAGTAAAACCCCCATGCTTGACCACAAAACTCCCCTATCTAAAAGAGAAAAACAAACTAATAAACAGTTTAATGTAACTAGTATAATGGTTCTTATGTATTCTATGACTAAACAGCCATTCAGCTATAACTCTGTCAACCAAGCAGGTATTCCTTAAAATAAATGAACAATTTCTGTGATTCTATCCAGAAGTGGGGCTGAACCCAGTTGCTGATGAAATTGTGTAATTTATGTCTATTGGCTGTTTTGGGAAAACAATTATATGAAACAACGTTCGGCCATCTCCCTCTGCCTTCTAGTTGATCTGTTTGTTGAGTAGGGATTAAAAGGTCTCTTAAGGTAGTCAACAAATACTGTACCAGTAAATTTAATTTTATCTCATAGCTGTATTACAGTAACACATATGTCCATTTCAAGGTATTTATGTCACAAAAATGTAAAAATGAAACAGTGTTAATGACAACATTATATATTAGCATCTTTTTATTGCATCCTGACATATCACTGGTATACAACGAACAACTAAAGATAGAGAAGTTTCAAGAGAGGTTTAGGAGATTTCATAAACCAGTGTATCTTACATATCTTCGAAGGTCAGTGTTTCTGAGACACCTGTCACTCTCCTTGAGTATGGTAATTATAATTGTGCCATTCTTGTGCTCCCCAAAAGTGACCTCCAAGCTTTACTAAATATACATGCAGATGTAAATAAGATCCACTGCACAACTCACCATGAAGGGGCAGGCCTTGGGGCCATTTGGCAGTAACATCTTCATAATAACAAACATAGCTGGTCAAATTTCACACAAGATGCAGTGGCATTTTTGAAATTAATTTCATTGTCTTTACTGGTTGAGTCATATAAAAGGTCACCAGGATAATAGGTTTATGTTTCAGCTATGAAGGCTGCTCGCCTTCACAAATACTATGAGTAGCTTATCTCTACCATCTAAAAAGCCTAGAGAGTAGAGATGTACCCTCTGAATACTTCCAAATGTTTTCTGTTAGAAGGTGGAAAATTATTGCAGTAACATCAAGGTTCTCACTTAGGACATTGTCACCAGCACTGAGGTAGTGATCCTCAAGCATCAGCTTGACTGGACTGAACACTGTTCATATGTCTGAATATTGCCTCAGCTCACATATGCACAGAGGACCTACTCTGGTAAGAAGAAATACTATAAAGACATAAACTGGAAAAACTTGCCGTCAAACAGTCTCACTGGTCCTGAAACCTCTATCAAGCAGTAGGCAGCTTTGAAGAATAATGTTGTTTTACTGAAATGATAAGCAAAGGAATCTTGGGCAGTACTAGTGGTGTAGGTTGATGAAGCCATGTCTACAACTAGGATATCCCTGGTTCAATTACTGGTCTGGGTTTTGGAGGAACCAAAGGATGAGAGAGCAATGAAGAAACTTAAGCCCGCTCACCTCTATCAGTACGGAGTGTGCAGATACATGTTGGATGCAAGCTGACTTTTGTTTCTAAGTGAGAACAGCAATCAATAGCAGGAGGATTTAGTAAGTTATGAAATGGTCAGGGTACTGGAGGTTGTGTCACTGTGGAGGCAGGGCCACAGCATAGTGGAAGGAGTTAGGTAATACAAAGAAAAAGACCAATGTTAATGTAAATGACACAGTGGCCAGTTAGCACTTCTGTCTGCTTAATAGAACCTACAATAAAGATAATCCATTTCTCACATGGTGGGGGGGGGGGTGGAGGAGTCGCTGATTCTGTGGAGCAACAGCTATCACAAATGAAACATCTACATATTTCATGACAGATTTGCTTCTCCAAGTTTCATAAATCAGCATCTGCATCAGCATCCGTCCCCCTATCCCCATTTTGTACATGGGGTTGGAGTGTCACATCAGCAGTGACCATTAACTACAACCAATGTCCATGCCATTATTCTTGAATATCTGTGTGTGTGCTCCTGTGCGCACAAGTGTGTGCATGTGTGTGTGTGTGTGTGTGTGTGTGTGTGTGTGTGTGTGTGTGTGTGTGTGTGTGTGTGTGTGTGTGTGTGTGTGTGTGTGTGTGTGTGTGTTGTGGTATGTATGTGTATATATATATATATATATATATATATATATATATATATATATATATTAGTCATGATGATTAGTTGTGAAATTATCCCCATATAATTAAACCTAGTCGAAAACAAAACATTGTCTGCAGTTTGTGAAAAAAATTTTTGAGCAAAAAAAATAGAAGAAAAAAAAAAAAAAAAAAATTACTATGCACTAATTCTTCATTCAATGCTGTCTGTCACCATAAAAAAGAATGAAAAAAATGTGATGAAACACAATCTAACCAACTGCAAATATATGTGCATATCTCTCAATCTATATATAATATATATGTGTGTGTGTGTGTGTGTGTGTGTGTGTGTGTGTGTGTGTGTGTGTGTGTGTGTAAATATAAAGCTACATTTTAACAAAAAGCTAAGAATGAAAAGCAAACTCTAACTTGTAAACTGAAACACTTTATAAAACTAGATACAAAACATGTAATTTAAGAAAAGCTGACTCCACAGGTTCTAACAAAGTACACAAGTTCCAAAACTTTAAACATTAGCATGAATCAGCATATACTAACTTAGTTAAAGGGCAGTATATTCGACAACTTCAAACAGTCTTGCAGTCAGTAAAATATATTACCATAATCAGAATCTTCTGCAAAACAGACATAAAGCAATTAGAGAACAAATGATCCAAGAATTAAATGAAACTATATCCATCTTTCCTATAGAAAGCACATCACCCTTTACTCATCTCCCTGATATCGTACCTTCAATGGCCATATGTCAGCTAATATCAAGTGCACCTTTCATTGTGATATAAGTTGCCACAAAAATAAATCCGTTGAAAATATAAATAAAAATACAAAACCCATGTTTCACCCCCATATCCATGCAATTTAATATAAACTAACTCAGAGATTGCATAACAGTGAGGCAAAGGAGAAACTTCTGTAAACCCACTACCTGCTGATCTCGCATTAATTCAATGTGCTACCATTATTATAGCTACCAACAAAATGGGAGTGAAAGTGAAAGTGAAATTACAATTTCTGTTTCAATGACCCAACCACTCAACAATGACAAGTACACCCATTATTCTTAAATAAAATACTGCAATATCCACAATTCTATTTCAAAAATATTAACAGAATTAAAATTCAAGAGCTTCCTGAAAGGACTGGCTGTGTTTCCAGCCCTGAACTGCCTGTTACACACCTCCTTATTATATAACTGAGAATCCATGTTGTAAGCAAACCATTAACCTGCACCTACAGTGTAACACACTGGCAACAAAAATATTACCTTACAGCTTCAAGCATGCTCCATTAATACCACACACATACAAATATAACTTCCATCCCGTAGCAATTTATGTCCCTTGACTAAAATTCATGAAAAATAAACCAGCAGTATCTAGCAAAATCTACAAGTATAGATGTCCTAATAAATTTGATCAATAAAAAATTAAATTCACTGATAAATACAGCGATTACAAAGGAATTGGAAGCCTTTACAAGATGGCAATAGTTACATGCCCCACACATAAATACAGCAAAAGTAATCATGATGCTGATGATGAAGATTATAATGATGAGGAGTACAATTATTCCCCAGTATACGCATTAATAAAACAAACATTTACAGATTTTCAAAATTATGTCAGCAGCTTTAGACTTACTCACGTATTTATTCTTACCAACAATTTTATACAAGTATGGTCAACGGGAGCCTAACTAGGGCAATCTTTCCAAATCTAAAAAGAGCTTTTAAAACCATACACTATTCCATACTCCTGCAAAAATTATCCAGCTTCCAATGATGTCACCATGTGGTTTCAAAATTATCTTACTAACAGAACTTTTAGAGATCTTGGGCATAATGTATACTCAGAAACTGTTTATACCACTAAAGGCATTCTACAAGGAGTAGTTCTTGGCCCGATCCTATGTTCCCTATTTATTATCACCTTAGCATTGGATTTGCTGCCCATTAACTTGTTTGCTTTACTGTGAGGATATAATCCTTACAAAGGCAAGCATAATGACCTAGCTAAAGCTCTTCAAAAGGATTTTATCCTAGTGTTGAACTGGCTAGCCACATGTAGCTTAATAATAAGCACCACAAATAACACCTTTATGCTATTCTGAATGCCACAAAAACTGATAAGCTCCCTTAATGCTACTTTAGTATGTCCAGCAGAGATATAATTGAATATAACACTTGTGCAGAGTGTCTTTTTACCAAGATAAGGAAACTCGGGCAAACAAAATTATTACTCAACTAACAATCTTGTGTAAATGTGCTTGTCTAATAAGAAGCTTGTCAGGCCATTGTAATTCATGTGATGATTCCTAGGACCCAGTATGAGCTTCCAGTCATTACACATTGCTATCATCCCAAAATACAGCCCTTGCTCAAGCCACTGAAAACACAATTCTGTAATATATACACCTGGCTGAAATAGTTTGTATCATTATGGCACATTATGTAAAGCCAGATATCAGCCATTACCTGCTTTATACAGTGCATTGCACAGTGATACTTCTGTTTTTGAGCATTTTTAAAGCATTTATTTAATTTTGTAGCAATAATATTAATTTCTTTGTTTATTGGCCTTTCGTGTCTTTGTGCTTCCAAATCTTTTTGCAAAAGGGTGAACTAGCGGGACTTAATTGTTTGGGAGTTGTTTGTTGTTTAATCTGCACTTAGCTTTAACTGTGCTTTTATATTAACAAATTTCAAGTTCAGACAGCTTGTGGAAGAAAGTGTTTTCCTGGGTTCTGTATGTTGGGACCCACAGGGGAAGCTCAAAGTGGGGTTATTTACTGGTAACAGGGCATAGGAGTCAGTTTTCAAGATTTTTTTTCCCTCTGCATCAAGTTTTCCACCTGGCCATGGTGGTTAGCAGTGTCCTATATAGTAGCAAATGTCTAGACAGTAAAATTTATCTGTAAAGTTAGGATTAGATCCAAAATCTATTAAAAAGTGTGACATTGTGTAAAAATAAGCTTAGAGCAGCTAGCTTGTGCATTGAATAATACTACCATGTCCTAGCACTATATAACATCCTGCCCTTAACCCCAGAAACTACACTAGGAGATCCCTGTAAAAATCCAATCCTAAACCCTAAACAGCAAACCGTATTACAGGATCAGACAACACTGATATGCAATTTACAAATGTTGCTGTGGCCATCTTGGTAGATTTGGACATTCCAAGGCAATGTAGCAGTTGTCTCATGCTCTCATACAACCAATTAATCATTAAAGAAAATAACACAGTATGCAAGAGATGTAAATACACAACTTCCTTCAACGCAAAAATCTCGTATACAGAAGCGGTTGTCAGGAACACCCACATTACATTCCTCACACGTACCATTAACAACATACACAGATTGTCTTATGCAAATGTCAAAGAACTCCACAGCCATCTAATGACAGCACAGCTCCTCTGCAATTACCAAAGCACACACCAAAAGCAATGCCAAACATCTGACATAAGAGTATACCTAATGGTCACCCAAGTGCAAAGCCGATAAGACAAGCTACACTTTACCTAATATTCTTGTCATTGGGGATGCCATTGTGCAACATGTAAATGCTCCATTTACCAGGTTGAACAAGGAGAAGGTAGCAGTTAGTTGCCTATCTGGAGCCAGGATCTACAATATCTGCCATGCTACACTCCTGGTACCAATATAATTCTATCATAGTCCATGTGGGTGTAAATGACCTGAGAGATACCTCACTGAATTATATGAAAAGAGACATAATGGATGTCTCAGAATATGTGTCAGAGATAGTTATGAGCCTTGCACTGAGCAGCATTCTACCTTCACCAAGGATGGATGATGCCACAGTATGAACATGAAATGATTGATTTTAATAATTGGCTTAATTTCTGGTGTCACTCCAAGGTGATCCAATATTTGTCAATATGGGATAACCAAAGCAATGGATGAGAGCAAAATGGTTCACACTGCCTACCTTGACCTGGCCAAGGCATTTGACACAATACCCCACTCAGGCATTGTTGATAAACTCAAGAGGTTAGATACAAACTCATATGTCACCCGGTGGATAGCCATCTGGCTCACAGACAGGACCCAGGAAGTTAGAGTTGGAGATTCCACCTCTGCAGAGTGGCCAGTCACAAGTGGAGTCCCTCAGGGATCAGTCCTTGGACCGCTCCTTTTTGGCATTTGCTTCTCTGAAGTCAAGGCCAATATCAACGCTCTCCGGCTGATTAAATTTGCAGATGATTGAAAATTAAGAGTGATCATTGAAACCCACACTGACATAAATGTTTTCCAGGAGGGGCTGGCACAAACAACTGGTGCCAGAGCCATGGACTAAAACTAAATGCCAAGAAATGCATAATAGTATCCTTCAGGAAATCATCAACCCCTGGTAACTATCATATTGACAACACACCGGTTAGAGCTGACCCAGTAGTCAAGGACTTAGCAACACACATAGATAGTCATTGAGCCTTTGACCATCACATGTCTACAGTAGTGAGGAAATCATTCGATGTTGCCCAACTTATAAACAAAGGAAGTCCAAGAAAGTCATTGTTCCACTGTATTCAGTATTCATCAGACCTACAACTGAGCACAGTGCCCCCTTTGGTATGTACCTAACCAGGCATATCCAACAACTGGAATGTCTACAGAGGTATCTCACTAAAAGAATACAGGGCATAAGTAAAATGTCCTATGCAGACTGCCTCTACAGGCTTTTGAGAGGAGATCTATGCCTGACATACAGGGCATTGTCAGACCTCACTCTGATGGATTTCCTGCATATCCACAAAACAAACAGCACCAGAATTACCAGTTCTAAAGACTTAAACCTTGCCTGTGATATAAATAGGACCTGCTGGAAAGACAGGTATGTATCCTAGAGACTACCCTGTCTATGGAGCAGGTTCCCCATCCATGTGAAGCAGAGTTCCTTCCTAACCCAATTCAAGTGCAACTTGGACAATTAGATGGGGAAGATGAAATTCATCCCTGGTTTGGCAGCTATGTCTCTGATGGACACAGGCAACCTGTAAATGGTTCATCTCCCAGGCCCTTGCATGTAAATGTTTCATCTTCCAAGCCCCCACTTACACTTATCAAGGGTATCTGAACTTGTCAGAGATTTGGGATGCATAGCTAGGCTTAAAATGGCCTTTGTGGTCATTAACCTAGTAAACACCTATGAACCTATGAAGGCATGAATATGGTCAAAAGACCATGTTGTTTGCCAAGAATTGGTTGCACCTGTCGCCCTTAGGTTTTTGGATATTGGCTAAAACTTTATCCCTCCCTTAGAGCCTTTTTTAAGCTATGCCAAAAAGACAAAACTACCAACATAATAAAAAAGTCTGCAAGCAGCTTTAAGGTGTTGCTGTTCAATGCTCAGAGCCTAAACAAAAAAACTCCAAGCCCTTCAAACCCTCCTCACTCTGAAGAATGTAGACGTCTGTGTCATGACCGACACTTGGTTTAAAGCTGTAGAAAGTACTCCATAAGTGCAATGTTACAGTGCCTTCCACACATTTAGACCAAAAACAGCACAGACTGGAGTCACAAGTGGAGGTATTTTGATCTATGTTAGCAACAAATATACCTCTACGTTAGTTAAACAGGATGATATCATGGAGCTCATACACGTGCAAGTCACCGTAGGTAAGGTCCTTCACCATATCATGGCTAGCTACTGGTCATCATCTATGCCTGTAGAGTCTCACAACTCTTATCTAAGCCTACTATAGGCACTCACTACCCAACCAAACACCCTATTCATGAGTGACGTCAACTACCCCTCTACAGACAGAGAAACATATACTGCCTCAAACTCACTTGCACAATGCTTCCTGCACTTTATTAACACAAATACCTTGGAACAGATAGTGCACCCTTCAACCAAAGGATCAAACATGCTGGATCTGGTGCTCACCAATATGGGACAGCACTGCCCCCCCCCCCCCCATGTCACATCCTCAGATCACAAATCAATCTCATTTGAAGTAAAAATTAACCCAGAAAATCAAGCTGAACCAGTAACAGAAACTATTCAAAGGCAAACTACATCATAGTAAGGGATAGTTTGTCAAAATTCAAGGCTGTCCCCAACCCCAAGACCACAGCTACCAATGCAAAATTATTCACAGAATCACTATAGTGGTAGAGTATAGTGGCTACCGTACCTACCAGTAATAAACCCAAAACAAACACTAAAAACAACCCCACTGGTGGAATCCTCACCTAAACAGGGTATATAATAAAAGAAGAAAACCCATGGCCAAAATTAGGAAAAGCAACTCTCTTAAATTAAACAAGTGCTCTCATACAACTAAACAAAAAATTAAGAGGTCTTATTAAGTCTAACAAGGTCAAATATGAGGTCAGGATAGCCTTGCAGGCTAAGTACAATCAGAAGGCCTTCTTCAGCTATGTCCGGAGACTTACAGGTAACATAACAGTCTGCTGAACTGGTGGTGAATGGTGCTACCTACACCAATCAGGGTGACATAGCAAATCTACTGGCTGATAAATTCAGCTCAAACTTTACCCCGCTTCCCCCCTCCAGCTCCAACAGGTGAAATCCCCTCCAACATACTTCCCCAAGCTATCAGTAGGGACTATGTGCTGGCAGAACTCACTAAAACCAAGAATTCCACCTCTGTGGGTCCTGACACCATCCCCGGGTGCCTCCTTAAAAGTTTAAAACATGACCTATCAGGAACACTTGAGGCACTCTTTGATTAAAGCCTTGAAACAGGTGACATTCTAAGTGAATGGAGGAGCACAACAGTCATCACCCCTCCACAAAGGTGGACCATCAACTGACACAGGGAACTACAGACAAATCAGTCTAACAAGCCTTATATGCAAAACCATGGAATGGATTCTCATGGAAATGATAAATAAGGGCATTTGCAACCTACCAACACTGCACCCATTCCCAATTTAGCTTTGTAAGGGAGAGTCATGCCTTCTTAACCTGGTAGACTTCTTTGAGAGGGTAACCAAGGCAATTGATGAGAATAAAATAGTACACACAACCTATCCTTACCTGGCTAAAACACTTAACACAATACCATGTTCAGGCATTGTTGACAAGCTCTCTGACCTAGGTGTAAACCATTACAAAACTTGCTGGATTGCCAGCTGTCTCACAGACAAGACCCAAGAAGTAAGGATCAGTAAGACCACCTCCACCAAGAGTCTGGTCACCAGTGAAGTACTCTAGGCCTCCATGCTAGGTCTGCTCCTGTTTGGTATCTAATTCTTGGATGTCAAGGCTAATGTTAAAGGCCTCTGACTCAACAAGTTTGCAGATGACTAAATTGGGAGCTATTATAGATTTCCCCAAAACACAAACATAAGTGGGTTTAACACAGACAGATGACTGTTGCCAAAGCCATGGCTTAAAAATCAATGCCAAAAATGCATTATAATGCACTTTGGGAAACTGTGAATTCAGTGCCTCTAAGAATCAACCCAGAAGTAAGGGCTCTGGGAACATATGTAGACAGCAATCTAGCCTTTGACAAACATGTAGCTAAAATAATTAGAAAATCATTCAATATCACCCAATTTATAGGTAAGAGTATGGCATCTAGGTCCAAGGAAGGTATAGTACCACTCTACTCATCCCTTATCAGACCTATCATTGAATACAATGCCCCTTTTTGCATGTATCTAACCAGACATTTGCAACAGCTGGAACATCCACAAAGGTACCTCACCAGGAGAATACAGGACACAAATACCCTATCCTACACTGATCACCTAAAGGTTCTGTCTCTGTATTCAGTGTCCTACAGGCTGCTGAGAAGGGACCTTCACCTGGCTTACAAGGCTCCCTTCAGACACAGCCCTGATAGACCTGTTGCACATGTGCAAAACAAACAGCACCAGAAACATTAGATTCAGGGATCTGAACTTAGCTTGTGACATAAATAGAACATACTGGGTAGATAGATATGTGTCCCAAAGGATCCAAGCTCTATGGAATAGACTCCCCTGCCATGTAAAACAGAGTTCATCCCTGACTCTCTTCAACCAAAACCATGACATCTGGATGGGGAATCATAAATTTACCCCCAGTCTTGCTCCCATGTCCCTTATGGATAGAGGCCAACAATTAGAAAAGTATTATTCTAACTATCACCCCCCCTTCAAATTCTTAGCTACCTGCCTACTAACATAATTTCCTAAACCCATCCTTGGCCATGACTTGAATCATCACTTTTCAATGCAGTTATAGAGTCTCCGTGACAATGGCAATCCAGAAACATAAGAAGAAGGAGATTGTGTCAGTACTTTCCAACACCTGTATGTTATTATGTCACTTGGAGAATAATAATCTTATCATGTACTAACCTTACAAATAATGACACATAGAAGACATTCCTATACTGGCTGCCACCATAAAACTCATGTTGGCAATGTGCCTTCCAAAAGTGAGTTACTGCAGTCAAACATTATATTACAAAGTAGAGTATGCCCTGTATGGCCTTGTATGGCACCTGGCTGAGCTAAGTAAATCAACAAAGTAATATGATGTACTTGCTGGTCATTAAGTAGCATGATTTATACATACAATAGAGCAATATGAATAGGCAAATGCCAAATCAGCTGTAAATAAGAAATTCACTTGCATGATTTTACTGTAGTCATGCAGCATGTGAGGTGGCCACAACCACTTTATAGACCTGCAGGGTACGATTCTTGAGTGCAGGACAGTTGTATATAGCCAAAACAGAAAGAGCTGCATCTGTACCATACTGCTGGCAGTGACTCATAGTTACAGAAGCATTATGACTCATTGCAGCAAGGAACAATGCTACGCTGGACAACAGGGAGGAAGGAGTGTAACATAGGCACAGGTCATGGCATCAGGTTATTAACACAATCATTTTGACTTGCACACTAGACTTCAACACTGAAAGTATGATCCAGTAAGATTGTTATTAGACAAAAGCTTATGCAACTGCCTGTTGCAATCTCTGAATGATTGCAATATGTACAACTGACCATGTGATATTATGTATATAATTTGAAAAATATACTTAAGTCTTTTATGGATCTGAAATTGTAACTGTCAGCTTTCAACCAAACTCCATAAGGATGCAAAGAAAAAGTGTCTTATTCACTGAGAGGTTCATCACATTCAGCTGTTTTATCTACCTCAGTGTGTTATGATAGTGAGGACATCAGCACTTTCTCCTCCAGGAAGAGGTTTTGAAACATCTCTGTAACACAGTCAGTCAACAAAAAGTGTGCCAATTACTGTTGGAACAAAACTGTGTAGCCAGCAGAACTGGTTTTCTGCAACAACTAGAATCATCCCTGACAGCTGTCATGCATATACTGGACAGAAAAGTAGATTGATTATGTTACATTAAGACTGTCTGCAAAAAAAAACTAGAACTTGAAATATATGAATTAGAGCTGTCAGCTGAAAATATTGTACTTGAGAAAATGGAGTCACTTGATCCATTGCCTAATAGTAGATATACAATTGCATAACTTTTGCATGAAAATGAGTGACACAGGCCTATGAAATATGTGGTTCTCATAACCACACACACATATAATTATGCCACCCAGTTAACACAATCATTTTGGCTTGCACACTAGAGGACAAGTATGATACAGTAACATTGTTATTAGTCAAAAGCTGGTGCAAATGCCCATTATTTGCATTAAGGTGTGACTTCATGTACCACTAATATATAGTCAAAAAAATCCCTTGATTGACTTCATTCATAAATACAATAAAACTGGAACCTTACTTGGCCTTAGATTGTGATACACTATGCCATTGGTTAATGAATCATTGTGCAAGTTTGTGGAAAGTATATACACAGGTCCCATGTGAGTATTATACTATTATGTTAAATAATCACAGTTTTGCAGAGTATGGTCAACCAATGCTTCTTGGGCAAACAGTGATAGACATACTAGTTTTCTGGGAGCCAGATTTCATTCACCACATGCCTCATGGGCAAAAGTTTGCTGTTACAAGTACTCCTCCTCCTGCAGGTGTACATTTAACAGGTTGCTAGCCACATGCTCACTGCATTAATACATGGTCATGTGGTAAATGGACACTGTTCCATCTCATCTACTGTTCACCAGTGTTGAACTCTCTCCAGTCATTGCTTTCCATAGAAAATCAAGGACAATACCATATCTTTTGTCTCTGGTTGTGTGACTGTGGATTTAGTATATTTAGAATTGGGGTTGATGGGAGCAAAAACCCACATGGTTGGCTGCAAGTGGGCTACCCTTCCCTGCAAGGCATGTTTGTTCCATGGGATTATTTAGTTGTAGTTCTGACCAGTTTGTTTTCTCTGGGTGAAGCTGCAATTCATTTTAACTCTGGAAAACACAAATGAGCCAGATGTGATGTCCTGCCTGTCACAATGTGACACTTCTGTCTGATGTAGATTTTTATACTAGCTCTCAGATGCCTACCACTGATAAAGCATCAAAATAACCCACAAGGTGTGGTAGCAGTAACAGTAATCAGACATCATCTCGCAAAGTAATATTTCCCTGTGACGATTGGAGAGATGAGTGAAGGCTGCCAGCCTAGTCAAATAGAATTTGATATATAATTCTGGCATTTGTAAATAAAGGTAAAATACAGGCATGTTTTCTTGAGTGTAAAAGAATATTGTGAAATGTGGAACAGCAAAATATGTGACAACATTGCACTCTACTGGCCCAGTGAAGCATGTTGTGATCCTTTCATATTAGAATTCGGCTCCAGGGTGGCTGGATGAAGATTTCATGCCCATTGTTTTAAGGCTAAAGTTTATGACCAGAATTTAGATGTGAAAGGTCCTTTATTGCTGTAGTTTCTGCTAAAATGTATATGTGAAATGCCTTCTATTGTTGTAAGTTTCTGTGCAGGTGTTAGATTGCTAAATAATGCAGTTTGTTTGCCCGGGAAAACCTAAGTTTCAAAAATAATGTAATTAGGGAAGGGCCTTAGAGACATGTTTGTTAGTAATGTTTAAATACAATTTCTCACAAGAGACTTAGAGCATTTTGACTTTGGACATCTAACTTATCAGCACTCTGCCTTATGCTCACATGTAAGTTTTAGCACTGTGATTTCTTGTAGGAATAGTTAAAGCTAGTAAAGATTAATTAGGTATTTTTCTTTGAAATCAGACCTGCCCTACTGTATTATTTTAAGTTTCTGTGTGATCTTTGAACTCTTAGATATCTCTGTGGTGTAGTAGTTTTGTCTTGTGTTTCAATTATTTATTATTAAATATTTTTAAAACCTTCTACCTGTGGCAGATTTGTGTAGAGATAAGCTCTAGAGTATATTGCATATTTATAGAGGTTATTGTAATAAGCCACTCTAAAGTAAGCCTTAACTGTTAATCATACTACCATTGGATAATAATATTGCACAGTAATAATTGGACACTCTTTTAAGGGCCCTTTAGTAGCTGATATTATTAACTGGGTGGTGGCAGTAATTACTACTATATAGTCTGGGTAAAGGGGCACAGCTGGAGAATCTGTGTCAGCCTTTCCCAGGAGTGTCTGTGAAGTTGTATAAATACTTATCTCAAAGTGTGTGTGTGTGTGTTGTGTCAGCTACCTGGCAGGAACACGAAGCACTGGTTGGACAGAGAAGGTACTGGAGGTTCTAGCTTGCCATTCAGGCTGAGACCTGGACCCTATAGCTGTGCCAGTGGGGAGTCTTATTGGGGACTTGGTGAGCAAGGGAGCAGCCAGCCCCAGACTGACTGTGATCTCTGTGTGCACTTAAGGGAAATTGTACTTTACTATGTGTATTAGTTATCCTTTTCTCTTCTAAGAGACAACCTCCCTAGTGTTAGTGGTGAGGATTGAGGCTCCTTGATTGCTGGGCCAGGGCATGGTCTTCACAAGTGTTTGGCAGTGGTGGGATCTACTTCACACTAATTGGCTTGTAGTGGTGTGGGGTAGAGCAAAATTCCTGTAGCTTATGTACAGAGATCTCTAAAAGTGTTTTGTACTCTAAAACAGCCACGCAGTGTATACTCAGAGTTCAGATCACAAGTGTTTATTTCTTTTGTTAGCTTAGTGTTAGTCAGGGTGAGCAGGCAGCATATCAGCAAAGGAGTATGGAAAGCTGACAAGGAGCCAGCTGGCGTAGATGTGCCAGGCTAGGGGGCTGGTGCACGGAAACCTGACTAAGGCAGACCTGATTGCAGCCTTGGTTATAGCTGCATCAGTGAACAGCAGCCTGGAGGACAATCAGACTGACAGTGGAGATACAATATCCTCAGAGACTGGACAGCTCAACCTTTCTGCAGTGGACGTAAAAATCCAGCTGGAGCTAAAGAGACTTGAGTTAGAGGCCAGGCGTATGGAACTAGAAGCAGCCGAGAAAATGAGGAGTCTACAAGCTGAGGAAAATGAATAGCAGAGGAGGCATGAGAGGGCAATGCTGACTCTTCGCCAGAGTCATGGAGGTAATGGGGAAGGTAGTAACCGGACCCCAGAAACACAAAAGGTCAGTAAATTTCTTCCACAGTTTAAAGAGGGGGATAATTTTGATAGCTTCATTCATATGTTTGAGCAGGTATGTAAACAGTATGAAGTTGACCAAGGGCTCTGGGTACAGTTCCTGACCCCTTACTCCATGGTAAACTTCTTTAGCAAAAATGCATGACACTGACTGTTTGATTATACTGCTGTAAAAGTACATTTATTAGAATATTTTAAGCTAACACATGAAACGTATAGGAAAACGTTTCGTGAGCATAGACGCAAGGCAGATGAAAATGTATGTGAATATGTTGCTGAACTGAGCACTTATTTTCATAGCTGGGTGAGTGGATGTCAGGTCACATCTTTTGAAGGGCTGGCAGACCTTTTGGTAAGGGAACAAGCCCTTAGCACTTTGCCAGAGGACATGAGGATCTGGTTAGCTGATAGACAGCGTGCTACTTCAGAGGAGTTGAGGAAGAAGGGAGACCTATACCTAGCAAGCAGGGCAGCCCTGCACAGGAATGGGACTCCCAGTACTGCTCATGGGACTAAAGGAACCCATGGTGGGCAGCACAGACTGCCCCAACAGAATCTGCCAGTAGCAGGGGAAGCCACTAGTCCAGGTACACATCCAGGAGCTAGGGTTAAATGTTTTGAATGCAACCAGTGGAGCCATGTGGCATGCAGATGTCCACAGAGACAAGGTGGAGAACCAAAGGTGAGGGAACCAGTAAGTGGGAAAGACAAAATGTCAACAGTGAGTTATCTTGAGACAACAGGGGTATGGAACTACCATCCTACAGATGTCCTGAGAGGGAAGGATTTGGATGAGGCAGTACTATGTACTTATGCAGTTATATGCAGTAAGGCTAGGAGACAAGCATGTGGGTCTGGTAGCCTGGGGGAGACCCAGACAGACTGCATACTTGCAGCCAGGACTGCTTGAGGTGGTTACTTCAGGGAGTGAGCTACATTGTATCAGTGAGACTGAATGTGAGCCACAGCTGCTTGTGGGTACTGATGTTCCCTTGGACAGGGCAACTGCAAAGGAAGAGATGAGCAGTAGTACCCAGGCTGACAGTGAGGCACACTGTCAGAGGATGCAAGACTTCCTGTGGAAGGGGAGCTGGGAAGGGTTACAAGGAGAGACTTGAGACAGGCTCAGCTCACAGACCCTACATAGCAAGGCCTGAGGCAGGTAGCTAGGGAGGCATCTGATTCTCAAGGGAAGGCGGAGTCTGTATACTGGAACAAAGGGTTACTGTACAGAGAGTGAACCCCTGAGGGAGGGCTAGAAGGTGAGAGAGTACAGCAGATGGTAGTACCTACAGCTTACCATCTGGCACTTCTAGCCATAGCCCATGATATTCCCTTGGCAGGTCATGTGGGCATAAAATGTACAAAGAGGCATATAATGCAAAACTTCTATTGGCCTGGAATTTCCAGAGATGTTAACAGGGAACTGCAGGACCTGTGAATAGCGCCAAAAGGTAGACAAGGCAGGAGACAAGGTGAGAGCTCCTTTGATGTCTTTGCCTGTGATTGAGGAGCCATTTCAGAGGGTAGCTATGGATATTGTGGGTCCTCTGAGTACCCCAAGTTCCACAGGGAAAAAGTATATCCTAGTGATTGTAGATTATGCTACACGATACCCTGAGGCAGTGGCTTTGTCCTCCATTGAGGCCGAGAAGGTGGCAAATGCTTTGCTAGAGATTTTCAGCAGGGTAGGTTTCCCAAAGGAAATACTGACTAACAGAGGTGCCAATTTTATGTCAGACCTGCTGGCTTGTCTGTGGAAGTCCTGTGGGGTGAAGCACATGAAGACCACCCCCTACCATCCCCAGACTAATGGTCTTGTTGAGATGTTAAACTCTACAATCAAGTCCATGCTACGGGCATTTGCAGATCAGTTTAAGAGGGAGTGGGACAAATATTTGCCCCATCTGTTGTTTACTTACAGAGAGGTTCCCCAGGAGTCCACAGGTTTTTCACCCTTTGAGTTGCTGTATGGGCATAGGGTGAGGGGACCTCTATATTTAATTTGAGATGAGTGGGAAGGTGAGTGTGAGTCTCACAAGGAGTCTGTTGTGGCATATGTCCTGAACCTCAGGACAAGGCTCAGTGAACTCATGGGCCGGGCCCAGGAGAACCTGGCAGAAGCCCAACAACAGAAAAAAGGTGTGGTATGACAGGAATGCTCGAGCTAGAGGGTATGCTGTAGGGCAGCAGGTGATGGC
Source organism: Protopterus annectens (assembly GCF_019279795.1). NCBI lineage: Eukaryota > Metazoa > Chordata > Ceratodontiformes > Protopteridae > Protopterus > Protopterus annectens. The sequence goes on from NC_056744.1 coordinate 797,874,946, forward strand.
TCTCTTTCCTGTTAGACACAACAAGTTGCAGGCAGCTTGGGAGGGACCCTATAAGGTGGTAAGAAAGGTAAGTGATGTTAACTTCATGGTGGGAGTGCTAGGCAGATGGCAGGGGCACAAATTGTACCATGTTAACATGATGAAACCTTACCATGATAGGGAGGCCCTTGTGCTGAGCATTTGCAGTGGATTTTAGGAGGAGTCTAAGGGAGATCTGGAGACTGATCTCCTCAGTGAGGCTCGGGCTGACACCTCGGTGGAAGGGTTACCAATGTCCCAGCAGCTATCTCCTACCCAGGTTTGAGAAATCTGAGCAGTGTTGCAGGAGTTTGGGGGCATGTTCACTGGGAAACCAGGGAGCACTCATGTGGTGCAGCACCAGGTGGATACAGGACCCCAAAGACCTATCAGGCAGGCCCCTTATAGGGTGCCTGAGAGAGTCAAACAGACTCTGAAGGAAGAGGTACAGGAAATGTTGGAACTAGGGGTGATTCAAGAGACCAACAGTCCCTGGGCCTCACCAGTGGTTTTGGTGCCAAAGAAGGATGGCAGCACCAGGTTCTGTGTGGATTACAGGAAGTTAAATAGTCACACAGAGTCAGATGCTTACCCCATGCCTAGGACAGATGAGGCCCTAGAGCAGTTGTGTTGGTCTAAGTATCTTACAACCATTGATCTTACCAAGGGTTACTGGCAGGTGCCCTTGACTCCCAGTGCTAGAGAGAAGTCAGCCTTTGTGACTCCTTTTGGCTTGTACGAGTTCACAAAGATGCCCTTTGGGATGAAGAATGCCTCAGTGACTTTCCAGAGGCTGATAGATCATATCTTAGCAGGAGCAGGAGGGTTTGCCCTTGCTTACATGGATGATATTGCTATCTACAGCCATTCCTGGCAAGAGCACCTTCAACATGTCAGGAAGGTGCTGGGCAGAGTACAGAGGGCAGGGTTGAACATTAAGCTGAACAAATGTCAGGTGGGTATGGCAGAGGTCTCCTACCTAGGACATAGAGTGGGGAGTGGTAAGATAAGGCCAGAACCTGCCAAAATGGAAGCTGTTCAGGCATGGCCTGCACCTGTTACCAAAAAGCAGGAGAGGGCATTCTTGGGGACAGCAGGGTACTACAGAAAGTTCGTTCCCAGTTATAGTACCATAGCTGCTCCCCTCACAGACCTGACAAAGAAGAACAGGCCAGATAAGGTAGTGTGGACCCCAGCATGTGAGCAGGCATTTCAGAAGCTTAAGGAAGCTTTGAGAGGACCCCCTGTGTTAGCCAGTCCAGACTATAGCAAAGAATTTGTTGTGCAGGTGGATGCTTCAAACTATGGGGTGAGGGCTGTACTTAGCCAGATTTCTTCAGAGGGAGAAGAGCACCCAGTGGTTTATCTCAGTCATAGGCTCCAACCCAGGGAGGAATGCTATGCAGCGGTAGAAAAAGAATGTCTAGCCATAGTGTGGGCACTACAAAAACTTCAGCCTTATCTGTATGGAAGAAAATTCACTGTGATGACAGATCACAACCCTCTAACATGGTTAAACAGAGCCAGTCAGCAAAATGCCAAGTTGCTAAGATGGAGTCTGGGGTTGCAAGCATATGATATGTCAGTGCAGCACCGCCAGTGCAGATAGGCTGTCAAGACAGGGAATGGGGTAAGGTACACCCAGATAGACCTGACACTCTCAAATGACGTTTCTCAAGGGGCACTTGAAAAAACTTGCTTGAGTTCCCCCCCGGGGGGGGGGGGGATGTGACGATTGAGGAGAGATGGGCAAAGGCTGCCAGCCTAGTCAAATAGAATTTGATATATAATTCTGGCATTTGTAAATAAATGTAAAATACAGGCATGTTTTCTTGAGTGCAAAACAATATTGTGAAATGTGGAACTGCAAAATATGTGACAACATTGCACTCTACTGGCCCAGTGAAGCATGTTGTGATCCTTTCATATTAGAATTCGGCTCCAGGGTGGCTGGATGAAGATTTCATGCCCATTGTTTTAAGGCTAAAGTTTATGACCAGAATTTAGATGTGGAAGGTGCTTTATTGCTGTAGTTTCTGCTAGAATGTATATGTGAAATGCCTTCTATTGTTGTAAGTTTCTGTGCAGGTGTTAGATTGCTAAATAATGCAGTTTGTTTGCCTGGGAAAACCTAAGTTTCAAAAATGATGTAATTTGGGAAGGGCCTTAGAGACATGTTTGTTAGTAATGTTTAAATACTATTCCTCACAAGAGACTTAGAGCATTTTGATTGTAGACATCTAACTTATCAGCACTCTGCCTTATGCTCACATGTACGTTTTAGCACTGTGATTTCTTGCAGGAATAGTTAAAGCTAGTAAAGATTAATTAGGTATTTTTCTTTAAAATCAGACCTGCCCTACTGTATTATTTTAAGTTTCTGTGTGATCTCTGAACTCTTAGATATCTCTGTGGTGTAGTAGTTTTATCTTGTGTTTTAATTATGTATTATTAAATATTTTTAAAACCTTCTACCTGTGGCTGATATGTGTAGAGATAAGCTCTAGAGTACACTGCATATTTATAGAGGTTATTTTAATAGGCCACGCTAAAGTAAGCCTTGACTGTTAGTCATACTACCATTGGATAATAATTTTGCACAGTAATAACTGGACACCCTTTTAAGGACCTTTTAGTAGCTGATATTATTAACTGGGTGGTGGCAATAATTACTACCATATAGTCTGGGTAAAGGGGCACAGCTGGAGAATCTGTGTCAGCCTTTCCCAGGAGTGTCTGTGAAGTTGTATAAATACTTATCTCAAAGTGTGTGTATGTTGTGTCAGCTACCTGGCAGGGACATGAAGCACTGGTTGGACAGAGAGGGTACTGGAGGTTCTAGCTTGCCCAGTTAGGCTGAGACCTGGAGCCTATAGCTGTGCCAGTGGGGAGTCTTATTGGGGAATTGGTGAGCAAGGGAGCAGCCAGCCCCAGACTGACTGTGATCTCTGTGTGCACTTAAGGGAAATTGTACTTTACTATGTGTATTAGTTATCCTTTTCTCTTCTAAGAGACAACCTCCCTGGTGTTAGTGGTGAGGATTGAGGCTCCTTGATTGCTGGGCCAGGGCATGGTTATCACATCACCTTCAATACTTCCACAGTTCATAGGGGCTAAACCTGATAACCCATGTATATGAAATATCCATCCCCATGGTAGAAAAGTATCTTTGACTACCAGGGTTTGACTATCCAACCCTCACTCCTTGAAGAGTAATGAACTGGATAATCAGGAATGGGTGAGACCCTTACATCTTATAACAGTGGAGGGATTAGGAATTAAGAAAACAAAATAAGAAATGGATGTGCAGCGTTTCAATAGATAAGTAATCTGGATGGATACCTAATAGCTACACTGGTAAGAAGAACACTACTCTTACTGTCACTGAGAGATTAATACATGAATACTTCAGCAGAAGAGTTATGAAACTATAATATAGCTAGGAAAAAAATAATTCAGGAACAACATCTGTGCAACTGTCTTATATGAAGTACAAGACTAAATGAATTATGAATCTGTGCTAATTCAAGGACTCATACATCAAGCAGTATAGGCACCTGTTATTTAATATTACATTTCTCACTTGTATGCGTCTGCATATGTGTTTTTGCTGCAGTTTGTTATCTGCAACAGTAGACAGGAAGTATTGTTTATTTATGAGCTCATCAGATGCTGTTAAATGAATCCATTTGTCTTATTGCTTACTTCCTGAAGATTTCCATCAAATAGAGTATTATCTGCTGTGCCTTTCAGTACTGTTGATATCTTAGTTCTCAGTGGTGCAATCAGCAGGCAGCTCAGCAACCTTTTATCAGTATCTCTTAAAACAAACATACTACTTTACAGACTAATACATTTATAAGTTTCAGACAAGAGATGTAGCCAGGCACAATAGTCAGTATTCTCAGCCGAGTACATTGTCTCATGAACATGTCTTAGAAACATTATGGCTTATAGAACCAACAGCATCCAGAGCTCTCTGAAGTAATGTCTTTAGAACACATTTGCACACTGCCTGTTTAAAGATAAGAAAATTGTCAAAAATGGCCATTTTATGGTTGAAAAATGGCCATTTTATGGTTGCACAAGGCAGCGACTGAAAATAAACTGTACATTTCATAAGGTTATAGTGGACAACATTAGGTGATTTGATTCCTAAAATATTTGATGCAGAGTAACAGCAATATGAGGTTTAAGTACCAAACAGGAATGTCTGTCTGTACCCCTGCCACCCTGGTTTCAGCAGCTTACATCATCAGTAATCATAAAACTACTGTGCGTGAAGAGAAAGAAAAACACAGAACTTGGCATAGTTCTACTACAAGCTCTTGAGTTCCATGTGCTCGAAAGCCAGTGTTCCAAAGCAAAGGACTGAAGCGCCTTGTGGCTTGGATAAGCTGCTGCTAGTGCTTAAACTCAAATATGAGTTCAGGCAAGCAGCTGTCAGGAAGAAGCAGGAGTGGGTTTAGGATTTGGGAGGGGGTTAGGATTAGGACTAGGGAGCAGGAAGGGAGTTTTAGGGTTAGGGAGTAATCTGGAAAGTTAGGTTTAGGGGTGGAGGTTGGAGTTTTAGGAACAGGGAGTGGGAAGAGAATTTTAGGGTTAGGGTTAAGGAGTGATTGGTGAATTTAAGTTTAGGAAGGGAGTTGGAGATTTACGTTTGCGCGCTAATGTGGACTTTAGGGCTAGGGACCTAGGACTTAGATTGGGAACTGGGTGGGGAGGGTTTAGGTTTAGGGTTTAAGCTCTGGTAGTGCTATTGTAAACTATAGGACTGGCTGGTGGTAGGGCTGTGCAGGAATGGGAGATTGGGATAGTGGGAATTCAAGCACTTACTTTTTTGGGCACATGACATTGAGCAGGTGTATCATGAGCTACTGGTATGTGGCCACCTGTAGTCGATCCACTTGACACATCTGAATCTGTAGAAGTCTGTTTGATACAAGAAGAACAGGTTTGTGGACCTAGCTATAACACTGTGGTTGTTGTAGCCAATGTCTCAAGAAATGCACTTATGCGAGAATAGAACATACAAATGACCATGCTAACTCTTACAAATTATTTAAATTTTAATTATAATCAATACTAGTGTGCCAGCCATGTATTCAAACTAAGCACAATGGTCTAAATTACTTATTAACTCCCCTTTAATAGTAGTAAGCTGCAGCCCATGTGTTCACTGCAGGAAAACCATTCAAGCACATAGGTAAAACAAAAGCCAAAGTAAACTGTTAATTCAATACAAATGTGATTGTTTACCCTTCTCTAAAGATTCTTTAGAGTTTGTGAGTTATCCAGCAAGTTGTCTGCTACTGCTGAAACACTCTGCTAAGGCTCACTTGGTAGTGCTCAGTCACTCTGTAAATACAAGTAATATCTTTTTCCTCCATGTAATCCATATTGGAATCCATTTCTTTAATTTTCTTTTTTTGCATTTTGATGAATATTCAAGTATAAAACAATACAGATATACCATGTCTGCCGTTTACCTGCTTTGTCCAAGTTGATGGGCCACCCATTGCATAACAACGCTGTGTGTGCTCATCACCTCCCCCAAGGAACACCAGAAAAGCCATGACACTGAGCTTTATTAAATTATTCACATATTTTGAGTGGCATTGGTTCATAAGTTCATAGGAGATTACTAGCCTAATGGCTCAAATGCCCTTACAAGCCTAGCCAGTTTTACCTAGATTTTACCCAATTTTCTATCCATAGAAGAAATCTAAAATGGATCAGCAAGCAAGGTTTTGACAATTTTTACAGACTGTCTCTGTCCATAAGGGACATGGGCGCTACCCCATGAGTGAATTTGCAATTTCCCATCCAATGTACTAGATTGGGCTTGAAGATGGTCAGAGAAGTGCTCTGCTTCATGTGAATAGGAAGCCTATTTGAGAGGGGGGACAATCTCAGAGACACATATCTGTCTCTCCAGCATGATCTATTCATGTCAGAGATCAGGTTTAGATCTTTGGAGCAGGTAACCCTCATGCAGTTAGTTTTGTGAATGTGCAACATTTCCATCAGGGCTGGGTCAGAGACTGCTGTGTAGGTAAGGCACAGATCACTTCTCAGTAATCAGTAGGACATTGAATACAGTGTTAGGGCTTTTGATCAGCCTGCATATGACAAACTGGTTATACCATAGGTTCATAGGTGTGTACTAGGCTAATGGCCCTGGAGCCTTTACAAGCCTAGCCCACAGATGTGCCCTGGCATTGTGCTGCCTGACGTTAGTTCCCATTCCCTCTGTCAAGCAGAGCAACTGGAGTGATCGCCGGGGTGAACTTTCTATTACACATCCACTCATCAAGATTTTTCTTGAAGAGGGACAGCAAGGTGCTCTGCTTGATATATATGGGAAGTCTATTCCAGAGCATGAGCAGTCTCTGGGTGAGGAACCTGTCCCTCCAGCATGTTCTGTTGATTGTAGTAATGTGGTTGAGGTCACTGGAGCTTGTGGTGTGGAGAGATTGGGATTTCTTTAGATGTAGCATTTCTAACAGAGCTGGGTCAGACATGGCTTTGTAAGTCAGGCAGAGATCGCCTCTAAGTAGACAATATGAGACAGAGAATACCTGGAGTCTTTTGAGTCTGTCCATGTAGGACATGTGTTTAATGTCTAGGATCCACTTCATGAGGTACTTCTGTGGCCTCTCCAGCTGTTGCAGGTATCTAGTGAGGTACATGCCAAATGGGGCATTATATTCAATGACTGGTCTAATGAGGGAAGAGTAAAGAGAGAGAGAGAGAGAGAGAGAGAGAGAGATGATGACCTCTTTCTTACTGGATGCAAAACCCCTGGTAATGATATGTGCCACATAGAAGGACTTTCTGACCACAGTGGCAATGTGGTAGTCAAAGGAGAGGTTGCTGTTAACCTGTATCCCCAGATCTTATAACATCTTCAGTGTTCAGTTGGCTCCCATCCATGTGGTAATTAGTGGGAACTGAGTTTTTACCAAAGGGGATGATGACGCATTTTTTGGCATTAAGCTTAAGGCCATGGTTTTGACACCAGTCATTGGTCTCAGTGAGGCCTTCCTGTAGGATGTCTGCATCACTTGGGGAGTTAATAATGGCTCCCAGCTTGCAGTCCCCTGCACACTTAGTCAGCCAGAGTCCCTTTGTGTTGGACTGGACTTTTGAGAAGTAGATGCTGAACAGGAGAGGACCCAGGACCGATCCCTGTGGGACACCACTCATGACTGGTCGGCAGTCAGACTTGGAGTCTGCTACTTTCACACTGTGTATTCTATCTGTGAGCCAATTTGCAACCCACCTAGTGATATAGGGGTTGATGCCTAGTTTTGTGAGTTTATCAATAATTCCCAGGTGAGTAATAGTATCAAAGGCCTTGGCCAGATCGAAGTAGGCTGTATGCACTGCCTTAACTTCATCCACAGCTCTGGTGACTGACTCAAAGAAGTCAACCTGGTTGAGCAGGCATGATCTTCCTTTCACAAAGCCAGATTGTGTGGGGTCTAGAGTTTGGAGATTTCCTATATCTTTGTTAATCAGGTCCATGATTATGAGCCCCATAACTTTACATATTAGACTCATCAGGCTAATGGGGTAATAATTCCCAGGGTCTGTAGTCGCTCCCCCTTTATGGAGAGGGATGAATGTAGCAGTGCACCATTCGGTAGGGACAAAGCCTGAGATGAGTCTGTGACTGAACGGGGCACACAGATGTGGTGCCTGTTCACTTTGTAGTTCATGTAGAACACAGCCAGGGATATTATCGGGTCCCATGGAAGCTGTATTCTTGGCCTTGGACAATGCAGCTTTAACCTGTGCTGCAGTAATGCTGGGTGCCTGGCATTCTTCCGGTATTGTGATTGGTCATTTGGGGGGGATGAGGTAAAGTTGGCACTGAATCTGTCAGCCAGTACAGGAGGTACCATTGTGCAGTATCTCAGAGCAAATGTGGGTAATACCATGGATGTTTTTGATATAACTATAGAAGGCTTTGTGATTGCTTTTAGTGTCTGCCACAATTCTGCCTGCATAGCTGGCTTTGGAGGATTTGATGAGGGATCTCAACTTTTTGTTTAAGCTAATAAGGGAGTTTTTCAGTCTTAGAACTTCACCTTTTTCTTTAACAGTTTCTTTCTTCTGTTGTAGAGTTCATTAATGGCAGGGGACCACCAGATTGTCTTCCTTTTTTTTTTGGAGGAGAGCATCTTGGTTCTGTTAGGTATGGCTAGTTCCATGCATTTATGTACATGTTCATACAGTGCATTGTTGTATGATTCGGCAGTCATGCAGCTATTTTCCATAGGCATGGGTGCCGTGAAATTAGCCACCTCTGTTTTTAGGAGCACAAAGTCAGCTTTGGAGAAGTTTTTCAACCTGGTTACCTTTGTGAGGTGTGTGGGTGAGATGTGGATTTCCATGGTGATTAGTTTATGATCGAATCTGACCAGGGAGGGATTGACTATTGGTGTAGAGCAACAGTCACCCATGTTAGTAACAGCCAGGTCAAGGATATTGCATCCTCTAGTGGGAGTCAGAAAGAACTGGTCCAGGGCATTGGAACTGATGAATTCCAGGAAGCGTTGGACCAGTGTATTTGTGCTTGAATAGTTTTCCCAGTTGATGGAGGGGTAGTAGAAGTCTCCTAGTATGAGACTGTTGGGTTGGACCTTGATAGATTCCAGGGTGATTAGGAACATGGAGTGAAAGCCTAGGGACATGGTTGGGGACCTATAGCAGGCTATGACCTGGATCGCCGTTTTATTTAATGTTAGTTGTACCTGAAGTATTTCAGATGTGTTATGCTGGACTACTAGTCTGGAAGTGTGCATATCATATCCTTTATGAATATGGAGACACCACCACCTTTGGAGCTTTGGTCCATGTTTTGGGGCTGTGGAATGAGTTATAGCCTGGTATGTAGAGGTGCTTTCTGTCGCTTTAAACCAGGTCTCCGTTACAGCACAAATGTCTATGTTCTCCATTTTGAGGAGTGTTTTGAGTGAGTGCATCATGAGATTTAGACTTCTAGCATTGAGCAGCATGACCCTCAGATTGCATTTATTTATAGCTGTTACAGTGGTAATTTGGTCTTTGGAAAACCACCTAAAAGAGGCACTATAGGGGTGGCAAGAGCCTTAGTCAGTACCCTGAAACCCAGGGGTGACAGATGCAGACCATCTCTGGCAAAGCATCAAGGTCCGTCATTCATGTCATCCCAAACAGACAGATACTGGATCCCCTTAGAATGACACCAGATACTTAGCCAATTGTTGAAGTCAATCATTTTTTGTTTGTAATGCAGTATCATTCTGGGTGATGGTAGGATACTGCTCAGGGCTTGGGTAATACCTACATGAGCCACATAATCTAAGAGCTCCACCATGTCTCTTTTCATGTAGTCCAGGGAGGTGCATCTCAGGTCATTCACACCCACATGAACAATGACAGAGTCATACTTGTACTTGTTGTGGATTCACCTGAGTATGTGTGTTATGTGTCGGATTCTGGCAACTGATAGACAGCTGACTGTGACCTTCTCCTTATTCAACCTAGTGAGTGGGATATCTGTGTGCCTCACTATTGAGTCACCTATGATTAGTGTATTTGGCAAGGTGTTCAGCTATAGGGGCTTAGGTGGAGATGCACACTGTGGAGGTGGCCTGAGGTTTGTTCTGTGTTGTGGTGGTCGAGTGCATTTCTGTCTTGGAGGTGTCTGCTGTTTGGGTAAACTTCCGTTGAGAGCCTCCGCAAAGGTGGTTGTGTGGTTTGTGTTTTTATGTGAGAGATGTGATGGTGGGTGTTCTGGATGGCTATGTGTTCCATGTGGTCTGGTGTAGGTGTTGAACTTCTCTTCTTGACCAGCTAGTCTGGTCTTGGCTGGAGATTGCATAACTTCCAATTTGGTGATATAAGTGCGTCTCTCACAAGTCTGAGTGTTGGAAGGTAAGAGGACAGTGTTGTCTGTGTACATGAGGCAGTTACTACACTGCCTCAGAATGCCTAAGTGCACCAGGTTAATAGGAGAAAGCACAGGGAACTGCCCTTTAATCATGCCAGGAGGGGTTGTCATAACTACTAAGTACTGGAGCTATTTCTGTGAAGAATGACTAGTGCTGATGGCACTTAGGTGTGCTACAATAATTGCTACAAAAACCCGTTGAAGTGCAAAGTGATTAAGCTATTTGAAGTGCAAGAGAGATAGAAAGAACTAGCAAGATCTAAGGGAAAAACTGAAGATCAGACTTTCTGACACCAGTAATAGTTTACCTCAGATCAGCGCTGTAGCGTGGAGCTTAAACAAGCACAAACCTACGCAAATGCTGGCTTTTAAACCGGAAAGTTGAAAGGTATGGAAAAACTGCCTAAATGGCCAATAAACTACAATTTCTGGGCCAGAAACCAATCCTCTTGTGGTAGATAGGCTACCTAGTGCTTACCACTCCCACTGATAAGCTAGAAGGCTTCCCTCTAACACAGAAAACCTTGGGGGGTGCTCAGAAGCTTACAAACAGTCCTGGATACAGCAAATCTGTATCTGGACTAGACTAGTTACAGGAAAGGTGGGAAACAGGCGCAAACTTGGGCTTTTACACCAGAAAGTTGAAAGGGATGGAAAAACTGCCAAAACAGCTAATAAACTACAATTTCTGGGCCAGAAACCACTCCTCTTGTGGTAGATAGGCTACCTAGTGCTTACCACTCCCACTTATAAGCTAGAAGGCTTCCCTCCAACACAGAAAGGCTTGGGGGGGGGCTCAGAAGCTTACAGACAGTCCTGGATACAGTAAATTTGTATCTGAACTAGACTAGTTACAGGAAAGGTGGGAAACAAGCACAAAAATGTTTTTTTAAACAAGAAAGTTAAAAGGGATGGAAAAGCTGCCCAGATGGCCCATAAACTACAAATTCTGGGCTAGAAAGCACTCCTCTTGTGGTAGTACCACTCCCACTGATAAGCTAGAAGGCTTCTTTCCAACACAGAAAGGCTTGGAGGGCTCAGAAGCTTACAAACAGTCTTGGATACAGCAAATCTGCATCTGGACTAGACTAGTTATAGGAAAAGTGGGAAACAAGCTTAGAACCTTTTTTTTATATATACAGAAAAGCAACTAAAATAGCAGTAAAAACAATTAAAATGCAGTGCAAGCTAGCACACTTGAGTGTGTAGCAATATTAAAGCAAATACAGTTTAAATAAATGCAATTAAATTAAAAAGTTACTAAAAAGAAGTGCAAAAAGCAGTAAAATAGGAAAAAATCAAAATGGAAGCACTTAGAGTATCAGAAAACAATGCCAGCAAATATATAAATAATTCAGTCAAGCAAAAATTAAGACACTGCAGAACTCTGAACAGCTAAAAAGTGCCAAAAAATATACTTATCGGCTCTATATTTCCAGATTGTTTGAGAAGCAAACACAGTCAGAACACAAGGAGGTTCTAGCAATGGTATGCAGGACTTTATGGAGAGAAGGTTTTGTTAAGGGTTTGTCCACAAGAGTGTAAACCACAAGAACCTTATTAAATGTAAAGTAACTCACCTGAAGCACAAGTGCTAAGACCAAAGCTTAAAATACTTAGAATAACAGATAAATTTAATTAGGCTACTAACAAGCAATATTAAATGCAGCAGAATAAAAGCACTTAAGAGCACACAGCAAAAATAAGGTAATAAAGTATGAAGAACACAATTACAGTACAAGCCGATTAATAAAGTGTGCATTTTTTTAAAGTGGAGAGGGGGAAACAGAAGTATTCAAAGTCAGAGAAGAAAGGGGGTCGTCCTGCCCAAATAATCTCACTGCACTATATTGAGTGATCAAATGAGATTGGACTGGGAGCGGTGACCAAGATTAGATTTACAGCAGGGGTGGGCAAATACAAAACCACCAAGTTTAAGACTACAAGAACACTTGGGAGGGAAGCTGGGAAAAATACAGTACAGACAACAACAAAGGGCAGAAACAATACAACAAATATATAATAAAGCAAATATATAAATACAGCACAGTACAAACTGAGTTGCAAAAAGTGTACTTATCAGTTTGGAATATCAAATGGGAAAAGATTCCAAATTTGCTCACAGTCAGGAGAATTTAGATCTCTGCTATATCAGCTCTGCACAAATTCACAGAATGCAGTTTGTAATGGAATTACAAACATGTATTTTTTTGGTGAGAAACCTCTGAGGAATCTCAAGCTGTTACAGGTGCCTGATGAGGTACATAAAAAAGGGTGCACTGAATTCATTTATTGGTCTGATGAGGGCCAAGTACAGTGGTACTATGATATGCTTAGATCTTGAAGCCATGGCCTTACTTATAAGCTGAGCCACAAAGAAGGATTTCCTCATTACAGTGGACACATGATGGTCAAAGTTCAGATTACTATCTGAGCATCCAGAACTCTCACCACTGGGTCCACTCTTAAAGAGGTGCTATCAATGTTGTAATTTACAGGGACATTTGATTTCCCAGCGATATTATTATGCACTTCTTCACATTTAGTTTAAGGCCATGGCCCTGACACCAATCATTAGTCTGCATCAGAGTTTTCTATAGGATATCAACATCATTTTGGGAGTCAATGATTTCCCCCAACTTGCAGTCATCAGCAAACATGGTCAGCTAAAGGCCATCTATATCTGCCTTGACATCTGAGAAGTATATTCTAAACAGGAGGTGTTCCAGCAGTGAGCCCTGTGGTACTCCACCAGTGACTGGCCACTTACTGTATGTGGATTTCCCCACTCTAACAACATGAGTCCTATCCATGCACCATTTGGCTATCCATCCAATGACATTGAGATTAATGCCCAATTTGCTGACTTTATCTATAATGCCTAAGTGGAGAATTGTGTCAATGCTTTGGCGAGGTCAAGGGAGGTGGTATGCACTGTCTTACCCTCATCCATGGCCTTGGTGACCTTCTCAAAGAAGTCCACCAGACTAAGCAGGTAGGACATGCCCTTGACAAAGCTAAACTTGGTTGGGACTTGAGTCTGGAGATTTACTATGTCTTTGTTAATCAGGTCTATTATTATCCTTTCCATAGCCTTGCATATGAGGTTAGTCAGACTTATGGTTCAGTAGTTTTCAGGGTCAGTTTATGGTCCCCCCTTGTGTAGAGGGATGACTGTTGCTATCCTCCACTCTACTGGGACAAAGCCTGTCTGCAGACTGTGGTTAAATAGAGATCCACGTAGGTCTGCTTGGTCATGTTTCAAGATATTTGATAGGCATCCTGTGATTCTGTCTGGGCCCATTGATGCAGTCCTTCTAGCTTTAGAGAGTGTAATGATAACCTGTTCTTCTGTGATAACAGGCAATGGAATGGTAGGGGGTATTTTATGGGGAGTAATCAGAGGTGATGAAAGTGTGAAATCTGAGCTGAATTTATCAGCAAGCAGGTTCGTTATTTCTGCTGGCTGAGTATAGGTAGTGCCATCTACAGCCCACTCAGAACACTGGAGCACTGAGCGTTTCCCTTAAGATTTCAGAAATAACTAAAAAAATGCTTTGTGATTATCCTCTAATTGGGAGGCTGTTTTAGTCTCATATTTACCTTTTGAAGACTTGAGTAGTTCCCTGATTTGTCTGCTGACTAGGTCTCTGATTTGTTGGTTGAGACTAATGAGGGATTTTTTTTTCTCTGTTGTGCAACCTCCCACTTGCTGTTGTATATTCTGTTTATGCCATGGGTCCACCAGGATGACTTGTTTTTCTGGCTAGACCTGGTTTTAGTTTGGTCAGGTACTGCCATTTTGATGCAGTTTTTCAAGTGGGCATTCGTGTATACTTCTACATATGCCTCCATGTTTTCAGGTTTAGGGGAGCTTTAAAATTGCCTATGCTATAAATTATTAGAAGATAATTTGCCTTGGAAAACTTCTTTAGGGTTTTAGGGTTTGACAGGAATTCTACTATTAATTGTGGTATCATTCTTGCTGAGGGTAGAATGCTTTTCACTGTGAGGCTCATACCAGCCAGCAACATGTATTCAGAGAGGTCCATCATGTCTGTCTTCATATAGTCCAGGGAGGTGTTTCTCAGGTCATTCACACCCATATGGACTGCAATTGAGTCATACTGGTGCTTGTGGTTGAATGACCTGAGTGCCTGCTTAATCTGGCAACTCCTGGCCCCTAACAGCCAAGTGACTGTAGCCCTTTCTTTATCCAACATGGTGAGAGGGCCATCCATGTGTCTCATGATGGAGTGTCCTATGACCAAGATGTTTGAATGTGTGATGTTTCACCTCAGGGGCTTGCTTATGGAGACACTGTGATGTGTATTATTATGTGTAGTGGTTGGTGTTGACTTGGTTTTGTTTGTGTGTGGTTTCTGAGGGCAGCATATAGGAGGCCCCTGAGTTTTTGCTAAGTTACTTGTGAGTACCTCTGCATATGTGAGTTCATGTGCAGGGACCTTATTGAGGGAAATGATGTGCATATGCTGGCAACTTGTTTGAAATTTGATTTGTCAGTATGTGAGAGTTGTGTCTCAATTTTCATAGTGTAACTACATCTGTCACATGCTGTTTTTGTTTCAGGGTTAAGTGGTTGTCAGTATACATGAGACAATTGCTACATTGATTCAAGATGCCTACGTCTACCAGGCTGGCCACAGAGATAGCAGCAAAGTCCCTATCCATGGTTTCAGGGTTTTTTTTTTTACTATGGGTTTAACCAAGGAAAAGCGTGGGTAGATTTAACTGGACTGGGATGTTGGCACACAAATGAACAATGGGTGCTATACTCAGTGTGAACTGCAGCTATCCAACAAGGTAATGCTGCTCTGCATGCAACTGAAATGTTCCTAGAGCAACAGAAGGACTGGGGAAGGTTGCAGAGATAGTTATTCTAAGGGAAATTTTAACTTGAAAGTGGCACTGCTAACTGCTGCTCTGTGGAAAGCAGCATAGCACAAACACTGGACTTATATATGAGTTTTACAACAGCAAAGTCTACACACCAATCAGGAAAACACATGTTAAGCTTTCAGCCAGCAGCCACCAACTCATATAGCTTTGCTACAGCACAGTTCTGCCACAAGAGTACAGTCAGAAAACCATCTGTTAGAGAAAAAAATGCATCTCTCATGATTATTCTACACAAAATCCATATTGACTTACAATTTCTTCACAAATATGTTTGCTAAATTATTTAATATTTGTTCATGTTAAAAATGATATGTAGTATAGATGCATAGTTATGCAAACCACAAATACTTATTGTAGTTCTGAGTGTTTCACAACTGCATTCTAATATCAAGCTGCAAGTATATTAACAGATTACTGAAGGTAAAGAAAGTGTTGAAGGGGTTAAGGGATGTCATAAAGACTGGTTTCTGAAAGCAAGAAAGAACACACTGGATGTAACCTCTGACCTTCCCATGCTGGAATGGGTAGTTACAAGGAATGTTGGGGGTTAGAATGCTACTGGTACTGAACTATACAAGGTCAAGACTGATTAACAAGCTAGATGGCTTGATTTTTTCTAAAACATTATTGTTACTAAAAAAACATGATTGTTGAGTGTTCATGTACAGCATTAAGCAAGAAGCACAAGGGTCTGTAGAAATCCTATTGGTCAATGTCAGTATTCTGCATGCATGATACAGATAAAAAATAAAATAAAAATTATGTATTTTTACTGCTTAGTGAGTCTGATTTTTTTAATTGCGAAGATAGTCTCCCAGCGCTGACATATGTGTAATTAATGGGTCTATATCACATAGTCGAAGTTTAATAACTCCGAACACAGAATGTCCAAACCATCCTGTTCGAAGTTAAAAAACTTTGACTATGGATAAAAAAACAAAAAAAAAAAGGAAACAAAATAAACAGTTGCAAGCAGGGGAGCAAGCCTCCTGCACTCCCTACACCCCCCTACTTAAATATACCAACTCTGAGATTGCACCACATTGAACAAAACAGAAATTTCCCCTTACGGAGATTTCCATTGAAACACTCGAACTTCTGCAAATTCGAACTTATGGTCTTGACCATATGAGGTTCGAACTTGCAGAAGTTCGACTATCTGATAGGAACCCATAATTAATGTTATTTATGGATATTTTAAACTGCACTTTAACATTTTGGTGCCATGCTTGCAATCTGAACTTTGATCTTGCTGCGGAACACTGAGGAATGAATAATAAGGGGTCCAGCACAGAAAGTTCTTCTGTGAATTCCACACTGTTTTGTATCAAATGGTCAGAGCTCAGACACTTAACTATTCAGGGTGTGCAAACATATAGGCTAGAGATTGTAAAATGGCTTTGGAAAAAAATGTTTTTCTTTCTTTCCACTTTTTAGAAAGCTGCAGTTCAAAGTAAGGGTGGCACTGTGTTTATTGTTTTGTTAAATGACTGACTGCTTTTAAGTATATAATATGTCCTGTTTTGCTCAATGACTGACTTTGCTTTTAAGTATATAATGTGTACTGTTTTGTTGAATGACTGACTTTGCTTTTAAGTATATAATGAGTACTGTTTTGTTGAATGACTGACTTTGCTTTTAAGTATATGAAGTTCCTGTTTGTTGAATTACTGAGTTGCTTATTAGGTATGTGGTGTCTGCTGCCTTGTGGAATGACAGAACTTTGCTTATTCGTTGTATGTAAAAGTAATAGTGGTCAATTCCCACAAGAAATAATGAAAAGTTTATTAATATATACAATAAAAAACACAAGAAGGTGCCTTGTGTTGAGGGCGGTACCCTCAAGGTTATAGTGGGTGGATCCCACAGCAACTAAGGACAAATTGTTACTGTATACGTGTGTGTGTGTGTGTGTGTGTGTGTGTGTGTGTGTGTATGTGTGTGCGTGTGTGTGTGTATATATATATATATATATATATATATATATATATATATATATATATAAAAGAGAGAGAATTTAACACAAGGAGGCACCTTATGTCGAGGGTGGTACCCTCAGGAAAAAAGGTAAGAGGTATGACTGTTTGCCTCTAATGAGAAGAATATGCGAACTACTCAAACATACAGAAATAGAAGTTCATTTATTCCTATTCTGCCTACCAATGTGGACAGCTTCATTAAACTATGTGAAAATGACTTTTATGCTGAATTTATGAAACCACAACGTAAATGCACATATTTTAATTTAACTAAGGAGCCACAACAGTCGTTACAAGGTTTAAGTAATAATAGTGACATAATGATAGTACCAGCTGATAAAGGTGGAGGTGTGGTGTTATTAAATGTTGAAGACTATGACAAGGCCATGTTAGAAATGTTAAGTGAAGTGAATACGTATTTGAAAATTGATCGTAAATATCTTTTGAATGTGATAAAGCGAGTCCATGATGATGTTTATGACTTGTTAATGTGTGGACAAATATCTGAAGATGTATATAACTATTTCTGGGTACAACATCCTAGGATCCCTTATTTAAAGGGTTTACCCAAAGTACATAAATATGTTTTTCCTTTGCCTATGAGGCCTATAGTACAGGGCAATGGTTGGGTAACAGAAAATATATCAGGGTACATAGATAGCATTCTGGGCCCTTTAGTACGTAAAATTCCAAGTATTTTGAAAGATAGCTATCAATTACTTGAACAATTAGTTGAATTTAACCACGCAGTGCCTGATTCTGAATACTTGCGAGTTACCCTTGATGTTAAAAATCTATTTACTTCTATCCCGAATGACTTCGGGATAGAAGCTATAAGGGAAGCTTTAAACTTAAACCAAGATGTTAGTAAAGACACACAAATACTAGTTACTATGTTATTGGACACCATACTCAACAACAATATATTTATGTATAAAGATGAATTATATGCACAAAAATGGGGGGGGGTAGCCATGGGCACCCCCTGTGCAAATTCATATGCAAATATGGTTGTTCATTACTGGGAGAATGAATGCTTATTGAATAATAAGCTTTTTTCACAGGTGATATTCTACAAAAGGTTTGTAGACGACATACTTCTTTTTTGGAGAGGTAGCATAAATGAATTGAGGGCGTTTGTTAGTCATTTGGAAACCACAACTGAGTTTTTGAAATTCACCCTGGAGTATTCGGACAATAAGATTGATTTTTTAGATGTTACTATAACCAAAAAGGAAAGGGGCATAATATCCACTTCATTGTACAGGAAGACTTGTTGGAAGAACACACTTTTACACTACACTAGTATGCACCCTAGATTTGTTTTTTCTAATGTAGTTAAAGGTCAGTTCACTAGGATCATGAGGCTATGTGAGGATACATCAGATTTGGAGGCAGAATTGGATAACATGTATAATTTGTTTCTAGATAGGGGATATAATAGAGACATGTTGGATAAAAATAAGAACTTGATACTTAAGGGGAAGAAACATTTTTTTAGAACAACTAGTCATAGTTATAATAAATCAGAGAAGATAGATTTTAGTTCCAGAGTAACTTTCGTCACAAGATATACTAACAACAATAAGATAGTCAATACTATCAGGAAAAACTGGCATGTGTTAACAATGGATACTAAGACATGCAGGATAGTGGGATGTATGCCCAGTTTCAGTTTTAAGAATAGTAAGAATCTTAAGAGAATTTTTTGCAAAGAACACTATCATGTCATACATGAAATAAATAAAAATAAAAAGAAACTGGGAACGTTCACCTGTAATAATTGTAAGATGTGCAAATGTATAACTGGTGACCAGTTTTTTATTCATCCTGATTTGAATTATAGGTTTGAGCCTAGGTTTTATGCTAACTGTGATAGCACAAATTTGATTTACACCTCGTCACTCTTCACCACTTGTAAAAAAGAAAGAAATCCGCTGCTGCACATTAAAGGGCTGTCCTCCAGTCGTAAAACCAACCAAACCAAATCTGCCACCAGGAACCCAGCAATGAAATCCAACCACTGGATAATTCAAATTGTATTTAATTCGATAAAAATCACAAAGACCACGAACTGTCACAGACACAGTAAAAAACAGGTGATTGAGCGCGCTTTCGTAATAATCTTCATCAGAATCACAAACACAATGAAAACTTTGCACCTTATATATGCTGCCATAGCCAATCATGATTAGTTAGTTAATTACTAAATAGGTTAATTAATTAAATTAATTATTATGCCAAAGATTAAATCTGTTTGTATAAGCTTGGTATAAGCTTAATATAAGCTTAGTATATATACACAAAACATCCTTTTTCCTATCTATTCATGTTAAAAAACATATCATACAGTGAATGATTATAGATAGTATAACACAGATGCAGGTAATAATAATTCTTGTGTCCTGTATATATCTTGCATCATGTATTTACAAAGTTGTACATAAATACTGGATTTCTATACCATATAATACTTGGTAAAAAATATATATATATGAATAATAAATAGATAACTATCTGATACAAGAATGCATGAATAAATAAATAAATAAATGAATGAATAAATAAATGAATGAATAAATAAATAATTACATAAGCACACAGGTATCTAATCAAATAATGGTACACTTGATGCACAAAATACATAATACATGGATACAAATGTATTAAATGAATGATTTAATAATTTAATAAATATTTTGAATGTTATGATACCATAACTATATTACAATTTTAATAAAATATGTAGTTAAAAATGCGTTTAAAAACTTTTTATTATTAAATATGTATTAAAAATGTTATTTATGGTTATTAACATTATTTCGGGTTATTTGCTAGGAGTTTCAAGGCTGGCTTAATAGATAGATGGTCATTCATCCCCTTCGGACCACAAGCATCCAATTTAAGCTGCCAAATTAACTCCCTATATTCCAGTAGGGATTCCCAGTCTCCACCCCTATCACTCTTTTTCACCTCCTCTAATACCCAGAATTTATAATTAGCTTTTTCACATGTATTGGTATGCCTAAATAAAGCATTGTTATCATTCTTTCTAGAAATGTCCCTCATATGCTCATAAATGTGTTTTCTAAGTTGACGTTCTGTCTTACCCACATAATATCCACCACAGGTAAGGCAATATGCAAGGTAAACAACACCCTGGGTGTAACAGGTAAAATACCCTTTGCTCCTAAGTTTTCTCCCAATACCTTTCACAAATATTTCCTTGTTACCGGAAATAAAAGAGCATTGCCCACACCGGCCACATTTATGTGTTCCAGTCTTGTTAATCACCCCATTAACTTTTGATAAGTTTTTCTTCTCGAATAAGTTCTTAAAATTGAGATTTCTCCTATAGGTGAATTTTAAGGGTTGTTGGAAAATTGATAAGTTATTTGACATCCTTGAGAATATTTTCCAAACATCATGTATACCCCTTTGTATCCATTCACATCCTCTGTGATATGTGAATATCACTCTTGGAATTTCCTCTTTATCAACACAATTTTGTTCAGGTTTCCTGATGTTTACCGCTTCTAAATTACCTCTCAGCAGTGGTGGGTAATGTGTTTTCCGTTTTTTCATTACCTCCCTTTTTACATTTTTAATTAATTCAATGGGATACCCCCTCTCCCTGAATAAACCTTGTATATTATCCATTTCATGTTTACATTCTGTATTATCGCTAGTCATCCTAGAAACTCTGACCATTTGCCCCTTAATAATGTTTCTTCTCAAATATAGGGGATGGTCACTTTGGTAATGTACATAAGAATTAGAAAAACAACTTTTCCTATAAACCTTGGATTTGTATTGCTTATCTTTACTGTGTTTAGTTATAGTAGTATCTAGGTAATTAGCATAATCTGTATTATATTGATATGTAAACTCTAAAAAATTAGTAGTCTTATGTATGTACTGTATAAATTCATTGATCAATGCTATATCACCATCCCACACTATAAATATGTCATCCAAAAATCGGAAATATCGTTTTATATATCTCCAAAATTGTGATTTGAATATAAATTCAAGTTCCCAGTAGAGCATAATAATGTTTGCGTATATTGGGGCACAGGCCGAGCCCATAGCTACCCCCCCAATCTGATGGTAAATATCTCCCTGGAAATAAATAAAGTTGTTTTTCAAAACAACCTCTGTATATTCCAATACTAGTCTGAAATCTATGTTATTTAGAAACTTAAACTCTGTTAACATATCCTCAAACCATTTGAGACCAGTATTGTGGGGTATCACCGAGAAAAGATCTTTAACGTCAATGGTAATAAAACCATAACTGTCGTCATAAGGAATCTTATTAAATTTTTCCAAAAAATCCCATGAATCTATAAGTATATGGGGGTACAACTTGTAAAAAGGCTTCAATTTATTGTCCACAAAAATAGCTAGAGTCTGCGTCTTTGAACATTGAGATGTCACAATGGGCCTAAGTGGGGGATTTTGTGTATCCTTATGTATCTTGGGTATTCCGAAAACCTCAGGGATTACTGGTTTAGAAACCTTCAAAAAATTATATAAGTCTAGATCAATAGATCCTTGAATCAAATTATCTTCTAAGTAAAAATCAATTTTACTGTAACATATATTCATCTTATTCCTAGATGCAAGTTGATATCTATTGCCCTGGTCCAGAATTTCAACCATCCTCTTGGTGTAGTCCCAATGGTCCATCAAAACTACCCCTCCCCCTTGTCGGGTTTCATAATCCTAACCCTTTCATTACCCTGTAACATTTTCAACACTCTAACTTCCTTGTCAGTTAAATTCCCATATTCCTTTTCAGTTTCATGTGCCAAATAACATTCCCTAACCATATTTAAAGTACAGGCCTCAAAATTGAGTATATCAGGCTGTAGTGGTGGGTTGAAAGTGCTCCTTCTTTTAAGTCCTTTCCTTGTATATGCTTCTTCATTTTGAAATATTGTCTTTTATTTAAATACAATTTGAATTATCCAGTGGTTGGATTTCATTGCTGGGTTCCTGGTGGCAGATTTGGTTTGGTTGGTTTTACGACTGGAGGACAGCCCTTTATGGTGCAGCAGCGGATTTCTTTCTTTTTTACAAATTTGATTTACCTTGCTACCTGCACGATTTGTACAGCTTTTTATGTCGGCATGACCTCTAAAAAGTTAAAGGAGAGAATTTATGGTCATGTTTATGAAATAAGAAGGAATAATCAATTGAATGCGTTAGCTAAACATATAATAGAATATCCCAATCATCAGTTTAAATTCAGGGTTTTACAATTAGTCCAACATAACAGGAGAGGAGGGAATAATAAGAATCATTTAGAAACCACTGAATTATCCTGGATTTTCAAACTGAAAGCTCATTTAGAAACTGGACTCAATCAAGCGGTCAACATTAAACCTATTCTTGATGCACGGCAAGGGAGCTAGAGTCACTGCTGTGCTATTGATTTATAAAGACAAGTTTTGTTTTAACAATGTCATATTTGGACTTATTTATTTATTTATTTATTTATTTATTTATTTCTCAAGCTAATAATATTTTTAATAATATATATCTTTTGATTATAAGTGAAATCTAATGTTTCTTATTATTATTGTTGTGATTTTATATCTTGTGGTTTTATTTCATAGCTATGCAAACATGTACAAAAGATATCAGTGAAAGATGTAAAGTGAAGGCTGAATTAGTTTGTGATGTCTCTTGTTTTGAGTTCAGTTATCAAATAATGCATTTAATTGGGGCATTTAATCAACTAAGTTTTTTATATAAAATGGAAGTCTGAACCAGTATGTTATTAGATCTGAAGAAGCGTACCTAGTACGTGAAAGCGCTTATTTGTTGTTCCAATTTTATTTTATTTTATTCAGTCGTGGTGGTCATTTTCCAGTTGTTCTATATATATATATATATATATATATATATATAAAAGAGAGAGAATTTAACACAAGGAGGCACCTTATGTCGAGGGTGGTACCCTCAGGAAAAAAGGTAAGCGGTATGACTGTTTGCTTTCTGCTGCTTTAATGTACGACTGAGGTCTGTGTTGTTGTGTGATGTTATGACTGCAGAGACAGAGAGAGAGAAAAAAGAGAAAAGTTAAAAGTAAAGTTAATTAAAATTTATGTGCCTACAGCATGTTGAAATGTAAGTGTGTCTTTTGTTAAATCAAGTCCAGATGTGACTGTGTGAAAGTACCCTGAGAGGGTCTGAAAGAGTAGTCAGTTCTGAATACAATTATCCAATTTGCAATGCTGGAGCTGTAACTTATGATCTCTTGATGCAATGAAAGCAAGTGGGTGCTATGGGAAAAGGCTGATCAAAACCAGTGGCGGCTGGCGACTTCAAATCACAGGGGGGCTGCAGGAGACAGCTGAATGGGTGGGGTCAAGTGGAGGGGGCGTGGTCAATCAGAAAGGGGAGGAGCTATGCACAAAACCACAAAAAACTAACTTTAATTAAATACGCTGCCCTTGGTGGCAAACCATCATTATGATAGTCCAATCAAGACAAAAATAAGTGTAGAAGAATAAAAATATTTCAATGCATTGGCTGCATGACAGCTTACTTAATATCTAGATGGAAACAAAAGGTTGTGAGGCATGAAAAAATAAATTACTTTTTAAATACATTACTGGAATGCCAGTCAAAATCAAGTATAAGAAAAACCAGAAGCACTCAACTCAAACCACTTCTCCTTGCACTGCAGTTCTAATTATAATATATTCAGCTTTATTAAAGTACCAAGTAACATGCTGAAAGTAGAAATCTATGTGATGCCCTCACTTGTAAAAATGTTTCTTATCCAAAAAAGACCTGCTGCCTGACAACTTGTTTCATGGGGAAAACATGATAAAAGTAAAAAATGAAAAGCAAACAAGAAACAAGCTCAAGATACATTGCTTAAAGGATTACTGTACAGGTTATGGACCACACATGATTGGCATTCTGTTTAGTTTACGGGTAAAGTCTGTAGAGATGACTGGAAGTCTCCAACAAGTGTAATGAGCTTTTTTAAAATAATGGAATCCTGTCCTTTAATACCCAAGGCTTATACATTATCTAGTCAAGTATTCTCTGCATGGCAACAACAGAAAGGCTTTTAATGTTGGCAATTCTTTAACAGTATGCTTATTAAAGCTTACTTGCATCTTACGATCTCAGACAAGCTTACCTTATGGTCATTAAAGCATTGCTACTTAAACACAGAGCAACAGGCACTTTGAGTAATAAGCATAAATCTGAGTAATAAGCATAAATCAACAGTACAAAATATGACAGAAACCAGACCATTCTGCAAAATCAAGGACAGATGAAAAGCCACTGTAGTACTTATGCAGTGTGTCCTCCCCATCCAAGGTAGATACAACTACTCCTTGCCTTGCTTGGACACATCCAGAGTCACTACATGGGGGAGTGGGGTGCAACAAGCATGTCACAATTTGAAATCTCTCTGGCTGACTGTGATGGCCCTGACACATTTGTCATACCTCTCAACCTCAAGAGCAAGAAATCTGGACAAAGCCATACACAGAAATGGGACAAAGGCCCAAAAATAAGGACAATTTTTAAATATTGCTCTAATAAACGTAGAAAGGTAATAGAATAGGTCTTGCATTAGTATAAATTTTCTGAAGGGTATAAAATCTGAAACTCAAATGTCTGTCATTTTCTAACTTCAGTCTTTAGTGATTTGTCACTAACTTGCCAAAAAACACAACTTTATGAAAAATGGACCAAAAATGTGATGCAAAAATATAAAATAGACACGCAATACAGCTGCTACCTGTCAAAGAAGGGACACTTTAATATTAGTACTGCTACCTTGAGCAGCTGACAAAATAAAAGAATCTACATGCATTTCAAGTAATCTATAACTTTGATTATTACAGTTATTTCTTAATTGTAAACCCTCCATGTTTTCTTCCAAAATTGCTATTTTATGGAGGGATTATTAGGGGGAAGAGCAACATTTTGAGCCAAAAATTGGGGACAGTTGAGAGGTTGGCTATGCCTAATTCTATAAAGCAATTTATTTGCATGTATCTCTCAACCTGTTAATGCAGTAAATCTGAACAAGGCCAAATCTATTGGGGGCACATATAAACAGTACTAAAAATTGCTCTTGTATAAATTGAGACAGTTGATAGAACAGCTTTTACTTTAACATGCATTTTTCTGAAGGTTATGAAGTCTGAAACTTATTATTTAGTGACTTAATTCCTAAATGATTTGCCAGAAAACTACAAATTTTATGAAGAACAAACCAAAAATAAGAAGCAAAAATCTATTCATTGTTTGAAAATCTGGACAGTTGGGAGGTATAGTTCAGCTGGGCCTGTCTGAGTTTGCTGCCCTTCCCCCCTGACAAAATAATGGATGAATGGAGCCTCTGCAGCCATTCCAATGAACCATTACTTGGCTATTTCACTCCATTTACCATAAACACTAATGTGCATACTGCTTTACTTCTATGATGAGTTGGACTTCATTTGAAAGTTTTATTTTGTATTTTACAGCACAAACACTAAGTCATCTGTTAAACAAAGCAATGCAGTCTCACAATGAAAACTTAGCATTAAAACTTCTCTGCCCTTGAAACTCACATTCATTGAAACAGCATTGAAACCCATATTCAAAGAAAATACATTTTGCCAGTGGCAGATAAAGATTAATTTTGGGCTGTTTTCAAATCATAGGCCCCTTGCATATGAAACATACATGTGCTCTTTGATACACCTTCCTCATTGTACTAAAATTATATTCCTTGTACAATACAGTACACTTGTTAGAGGGTGTTTTAAATTTGTTTTTAACATTTTTCCAGTAAGCAATGAAACAAACCATATGCACCCATAATGGCAAAACTGCCCAGTTGAGAACATTTATCATAAAAAAGTCTACTCAGACTTCCACAGTCCACCATTATTAGTAAATATACACAATTCTACAGTCCACCATTATTAGTAAATATGCACAATTCCACAGTCCACCATTATCAGTAAATATGCACAATTCTACAGTCCACCTTTATCAGTAAATATGCACAATTCTACAGTCCATTATCAGTAAATATGCACAATCTCTGAAGTAAGTCATCTAAATAATTCCACATTAAAGAAATCTGTAACTAATGAAGCGGTTGCTGCTAGCAATCACCTTTATATTTCATGGTTTCATCGAAAAATAAAGTGTCTGTTGCCCCTCAGGAATAAATAGCCTATATTACATTAAAAATGATAAGCTAGTAATAATATTGCAAGAGGAAATGGATGGCAAACTGATAACAGACTCATAGTTAGTATCTTCACCAAGGAGAACATTCTCAGTACGGCAGCATCCACCCCTTGTGGGAGTAGAACCCACAGTCTTCTGTATCCAAAGCAAGTACACAACCAGTTGTGCTATAGTATTAAGGAGGCAAAGCAGTAGCACTAAACTTCTATTCCCCTGCAGTTCTCAGCTCCTTGTAAAATCTACTCAATACTCAACTGCATCTCAACTTCGCAGCTCAAGAAAACTGGAAAAAGGCAAAATGTATTGGGGGGGGGGGCCAAAAGCCCAAAAACCAGGGACACATTAAACATTGCTTGTATAATCTTGGAAAGTTGCTAGAATAAAATGTTGTGTTGCCACCATACATTTTACTGCCAAGGTCCCTGAGCAAAAAACAGTCAGAGTAACATACCACTACGCCACATCAGCTGCTTTGTAAAAGAGAGGAAGACTGAAACTTAAATGGCTATCATTTAGTGAATTCAGTTCCATAGCTGTCAACCTCTTAGTACAAAACACCTGGACAAACCCAGTAATGAGGGAATACAGCCCTCAAACATATTCAGTGAATTCAGTTCTTGCCATAGCTGTCAACCTTAGCACAAAAGCTGGACGAAGCCAATAATGGGGGAATACAGTCCCAAAAATAGGGACAAATTTAAAATATTCATCTTATAAACTTAGAAAATTGCTAGAAAAAAAGGTTGTGCTACTATGTATTCTGAAGAACATGAAGTTTGAAATTCAAATGCCTGTCAATTTTACTGCGGACAGAACAAAAATAATTTTCAGCAGAGACGCAGGGATTAATACTGCAGACACGTCTTTGTAAAATGGCAGGGCACCAGAGCAAATCCACACAAACACAGGGAGGAGATGCAGACTCCACACAGAAGCCACCCCAACCAAGAATCAAACCAGAAAATCTATAGCTGTGAGGCAATAATAGTACCATTGCACCATCAAATATGCAAGGAATTAAACATTCAGAAACCTGAAGTCTGAAATTCAAATGCCTGTCAATTTTACTGCGGACAGAACAAAAACAATTTTCAGCAGAGACGCAGGGATTAATACTGCAGACACGTCTTTGTAAAATGGCAGGGCACCAGAGCAAATCCACACAAACACAGGGAGGAGATGCAGACTCCACACAGAAGCCACCCCAACCAAGAATCAAACCAGAAAACCTATAGCTGTGAGGCAACAATAGTACCACTGCACCATCAAATATGCAAGGAATTAAACATTCAGAAACCTGAAGTCTGAAATTCAAATGCCTGTCAATTTTACTGCGGACAGAACAAAAACAATTTTCAGCAGAGACGCAGGGATTAATACTGCAGACACGTCTTTGTAAAATGGCAGGGCACCAGAGAAAATCCACACAAACACAGGGAGGAGATGCAGACTCCACACAGAAGCCACCCCAACCAAGAATCAAACCAGAAAACCTATAGCTGTGAGGCAACAATAGTACCACTGCACCATCAAATATGCAAGGAATTAAACATTCAGAAACCTGAAGTCTGAAATTCAAATGCCTGTCAATTTTATTTAACATTTGTTAATCAGGACAGTCTGACTTGGAACAAAAAAACAATTTTCAGCAGAGGCCCAGGAAGAAATAATGCAGACATGTCTTTGTAACATGGGAGGACACAAAAGCAAACCCACACAAACACAGGGAGAAGATACGGACCCCACAAAGAAGGAACCCCAGCCAAGAATCAAACCTGAGAACCTGCAGCTGTGAGGCAACAATGCTACTACTACACCATCAAATATCAAGCATTGCAACATTTACAAACCACAGATATTATGAGGAACAGATCAGATTGAATATGAGGCAAAAATCTTCAATTTTTTTACAAATGGTGGTGGGTAGGGAACTCAAGTCTTTAACATGTGCATACAGGATACAGGGTTCAAGCCTGAGGTATTCCCTACCACACCACCATGAGCACCTGGGGCATTTTCACACACACACACACCCCCCCCCCAATATAAGCATTGTATGACTAAAAAGCACCATTCACACACACCAGTATAACTAAAAAGCACCATTCACACACACTAGTATAAGCATTGTATAACTAAAAAGCACCATTCACACACACCAGTATAAGCATTGTATAACTAAAAAGCACCATACACACTCAATATAAACATAAAAAGCACCATACACTTATCTGTCTGTTCTCCATAGTATATCCAGCCTGCGCAAATACTTCAAAGACCCGCGAGATCCCACGCAAAGCTCCTTCCCGATGAGACTGTCCTGACTGCTCTTTCCCGACGATCCTGACTGCTGCTGTTGCAGTCCGGACCCAACACATAATCCCAGCGTGTCTGTGCACTTTAAAAGTGCACAGACATCTCATTGTGTCCCCCTATGGGGACTGCTGGACTGCCTGGAGCATGCGCATAGACCGACAGTAGTCGGGACTACTGAGCATGCGCGAAAGTCCGTGAAATTTAAAAAAAGCTTTTAAAGTCCGCGAAATTTAAAAAAAGCTTTTCTTTTTATTTTTTATTTTGAGGGGGCTGCAGTCCGGCAGTCCGATAGCATGGGCCGCCCCTGATCAAAACCTCTCCTCTGTCACTGCATGATGACAGAATTCCTGCCCTTCCCTCCCTGAATGGTGTGTGGATTGATATAGTTATTCTTTTTTCCTCTATACTGCCAGGATCTGTAAGGTAAGTAAAAAAAAAGAGAGAAAGAAACAAAGATAAGCAAGCAAGATTGAATCCCTGAAAAAGGAACACCTGCATATTTTATGTATCATAGTTAAAATAAAGAAAGTTGTAAGTATTTGCATGACTAGTTTCAGCTTACTAAGAATTGTTCTGGTGGACTATCTCCATTAAATGAAACTTATGATAGGAATAAATTCATGAACTTGAAAGTTATAAGTAAGTGGGTAACAAATATCAGTATTTTATTCTTAGTATACTGAAGATCTTAAAAGGAAAAAGAGTCAGCATTAAGGGGGTCACAGCAACATAGTAAAAGCTTTTCTTTTTATCTATCTGCAAAACCTGTAAAAATAAAATTGAATCCATCAAAACTCCTTCATAAAATTCCACAGTATCCACTAAAATCAGAAGCACAACCGGAAATCAAACCTTTAATTCAGTCTTTGATACAACAAGAAATAAATAGTGCCATCTAAAAGTCCCATGCTGGGATGGGTAGTTACAAGGAATGTTACTGGTACTGAAATATACAAGGTCAAGACTGATTAACAAGCAGATGGCTTGTGTTTTTCTAAAACATTATTGTTACTAAAATGTATGATTGTTGAGTGTTCATGTACAGCACTAAGCAAGAAACATGAGGGTCTGCAGAAATCCTATTGGTCAACGTCAGTATTCTGCATGCATGATACTGATAAAAAATAAAATAAAAACTATGTATTTTTACTGCTTGGTGAGACAGATATTTTTAATTATGAAGACAGTAGATTTAAATAAAAAGGAAATTGTTTTGCACTTCCTGAAAAGTTATTCTTGATTCAAGACTAAAGGTAATTAATGTTATTTATGTATGTTTTAAACTGCACTTTAAAACCTCTTAATGTAAAAATGTTGGATTTAGAGCTCAAGTGCAGGGAAACCACACAATCTAGATACTACAGTCCTGTAAAACTAGCAGTCACAATGAAATTAAGCACTAGACCAGCAGAAGCCATGGCAGGCCTTAGGCATAGGCGAACTAGGTGACCACCTAGGGCACTGTACAGACGGGCCTTATAAAGGGCACAATTTTTATGTATTTATTTATTTATTTATTTTAATGAATTTATTTTTTTTCTTATGTGATCTTCTCGGCACCCTGTCTCTGAGGAGGGTGCCAGAACCACACGGCAAGGGGGAGGGGTGAGCGCCCTCCCATTTTTATAGCTTCAGGATGGCCAGGAGCCTTCAACAATTAAAAGAAATAACAGCTCAGTTAAGAGAGGGATTAAGGTAATGTGTGTGCATGTGGCCATTCGGTTTAAAAAGAAGGTAAGTGTATGTGTGCGTGTATGTATAATTTAAACCATTTGCTTCTGTATGCGAGAGAAAATGTGGGTGTGTGTGTGTGTGTGTGTGTGTGTGTGTGTGTGTGTGTGTATGAATGCACGTATGTGTATGGGATTTAAATTAGTCATTCTGTCTGTATGACAGATAAAGTGCTTTAGTGTGTGTGTGTGTGTGTGTGTGTGTGTGTGTGTGTGTGTGTGTGTGTGTGTGTGTGTGTGTGCATGTGTGTGCGTGCGTGTGTGTGTAACTTTGTGAGAGAGTC
Source organism: Protopterus annectens (assembly GCF_019279795.1). Classification (NCBI taxonomy): domain Eukaryota; kingdom Metazoa; phylum Chordata; order Ceratodontiformes; family Protopteridae; genus Protopterus; species Protopterus annectens. The sequence continues at coordinate 797,905,364 of NC_056744.1, forward strand.
AGTGTGTATGAGAGAGAAAGCACATGTCTGTGTGTTGTATGAGTGAGTAAGAGTGTGCGGAATTTAAACTAGTGGTTACTTACTGTATGAAAGAGAAGACATGTGTGTTGCTTCCTGAGAGAGTAGTTGTGTGTGTGTGTGTGTGTGTGTGTGTGTGTGTGTGTGTGTGTGTGTGTGTGTGTGTGTGTTTAACATACCTCTCAGCTGTCTAGATTTTGCATCGTAGTTTTTGTTTCTCATAACATTTGTGGTTCTGTAGCAAATCACAGAGAACTGCCAAACTAAAGTCACTAAATGATTAAATCATTTTAAGTAGAGTTGCTGCTACTGAGATTTGTCTGCATACATCAACTGGACATAAGCTGATTTAAGTATATTTCCTTCATTTTATTGTGGTTGTTATAACTTGGGGACTGATTTCTCAGATCTAGCTCTGTTGAAACTGTCTTGTGTGTGTGTCTGAAGCTCTGCACTAGTTGTTAAACTGCACTGAAATTCCTTTAAGTGTTAATTAGCTTGGGGGGTTTTCTGATAACTTTAAAACCTGTGTTGGTTACATCTCTGGTAATCATTTTAAGTAGAGTTGCTGCTACTGAGATTTGTCTGCATACATCAACTGGACATAAGCTGATTTAAGTATATTTCCTTCATTTTATTGTGGTTGTTATAACTTGGGGACTGATTTCTCAGATCTAGCTCTGTTGAAACTGTCTTGTGTGTGTGTCTGAAGCTCTGCACTAGTTGTTAAACTGCACTGAAATTCCTTTAAGTGTTAATTAGCTTGGGGGTTTTCTGATAACTTTAAAACCTGTGTTGGTTACATCTCTGGTAATCATTTTAAGTAGAGTTGCTGCTACTGAGATTTGTCTGCATACATCAACTGGACATAAGCTGATTTAAGTATATTTCCTTCATTTTATTGTGGTTGTTATAACTTGGGGACTGATTTCTCAGATCTAGCTCTGTTGAAACTGTCTTGTGTGTGTGTCTGAAGCTCTGCACTAGTTGTTAAACTGCACTGAAATTCCTTTAAGTGTTAATTAGCTTGGGGGTTTTCTGATAACTTTAAAACCTGTGTTGGTTACATCTCTGGTAATCATTTTAAGTAGAGTTGCTGCTACTGAGATTTGTCTGCATACATCAACTGGACATAAGCTGATTTAAGTATATTTCCTTCATTTTATTGTGGTTGTTATAACTTGGGGACTGATTTCTCAGATCTAGCTCTGTTGAAACTGTCTTGTGTGTGTGTCTGAAGCTCTGCACTAGTTGTTAAACTGCACTGAAATTCCTTTAAGTGTTAATTAGCTTGGGGGGTTTTCTGATAACTTTAAAACCTGTGTTGGTTACATCTCTGGTAATCATTTTAAGTAGAGTTGCTGCTACTGAGATTTGTCTGCATACATCAACTGGACATAAGCTGATTTAAGTATATTTCCTTCATTTTATTGTGGTTGTTATAACTTGGGGACTGATTTCTCAGATCTAGCTCTGTTGAAACTGTCTTGTGTGTGTGTCTGAAGCTCTGCACTAGTTGTTAAACTGCACTGAAATTCCTTTAAGTGTTAATTAGCTTGGGGGGTTTTCTGATAACTTTAAAACCTGTGTTGGTTACATCTCTGGTAATCATTTTAAGTAGAGTTGCTGCTACTGAGATTTGTCTGCATACATCAACTGGACATAAGCTGATTTAAGTATATTTCCTTCATTTTATTGTGGTTGTTATAACTTGGGGACTGATTTCTCAGATCTAGCTCTGTTGAAACTGTCTTGTGTGTGTGTCTGAAGCTCTGCACTAGTTGTTAAACTGCACTGAAATTCCTTTAAGTGTTAATTAGCTTGGGGGTTTTCTGATAACTTTAAAACCTGTGTTGGTTACATCTCTGGTAATCATTTTAAGTAGAGTTGCTGCTACTGAGATTTGTCTGCATACATCAACTGGACATAAGCTGATTTAAGTATATTTCCTTCATTTTATTGTGGTTGTTATAACTTGGGGACTGATTTCTCAGATCTAGCTCTGTTGAAACTGTCTTGTGTGTGTGTCTGAAGCTCTGCACTAGTTGTTAAACTGCACTGAAATTCCTTTAAGTGTTAATTAGCTTGGGGGTTTTCTGATAACTTTAAAACCTGTGTTGGTTACATCTCTGGTAATCATTTTAAGTAGAGTTGCTGCTACTGAGATTTGTCTGCATACATCAACTGGACATAAGCTGATTTAAGTATATTTCCTTCATTTTATTGTGGTTGTTATAACTTGGGGACTGATTTCTCAGATCTAGCTCTGTTGAAACTGTCTTGTGTGTGTGTCTGAAGCTCTGCACTAGTTGTTAAACTGCACTGAAATTCCTTTAAGTGTTAATTAGCTTGGGGGGTTTTCTGATAACTTTAAAACCTGTGTTGGTTACATCTCTGGTAATCATTTTAAGTAGAGTTGCTGCTACTGAGATTTGTCTGCATACATCAACTGGACATAAGCTGATTTAAGTATATTTCCTTCATTTTATTGTGGTTGTTATAACTTGGGGACTGATTTCTCAGATCTAGCTCTGTTGAAACTGTCTTGTGTGTGTGTCTGAAGCTCTGCACTAGTTGTTAAACTGCACTGAAATTCCTTTAAGTGTTAATTAGCTTGGGGGGTTTTCTGATAACTTTAAAACCTGTGTTGGTTACATCTCTGGTAATCATTTTAAGTAGAGTTGCTGCTACTGAGATTTGTCTGCATACATCAACTGGACATAAGCTGATTTAAGTATATTTCCTTCATTTTATTGTGGTTGTTATAACTTGGGGACTGATTTCTCAGATCTAGCTCTGTTGAAACTGTCTTGTGTGTGTGTCTGAAGCTCTGCACTAGTTGTTAAACTGCACTGAAATTCCTTTAAGTGTTAATTAGCTTGGGGGGTTTTCTGATAACTTTAAAACCTGTGTTGGTTACATCTCTGGTAATCATTTTAAGTAGAGTTGCTGCTACTGAGATTTGTCTGCATACATCAACTGGACATAAGCTGATTTAAGTATATTTCCTTCATTTTATTGTGGTTGTTATAACTTGGGGACTGATTTCTCAGATCTAGCTCTGTTGAAACTGTCTTGTGTGTGTGTCTGAAGCTCTGCACTAGTTGTTAAACTGCACTGAAATTCCTTTAAGTGTTAATTAGCTTGGGGGTTTTCTGATAACTTTAAAACCTGTGTTGGTTACATCTCTGGTAATCATTTTAAGTAGAGTTGCTGCTACTGAGATTTGTCTGCATACATCAACTGGACATAAGCTGATTTAAGTATATTTCCTTCATTTTATTGTGGTTGTTATAACTTGGGGACTGATTTCTCAGATCTAGCTCTGTTGAAACTGTCTTGTGTGTGTGTCTGAAGCTCTGCACTAGTTGTTAAACTGCACTGAAATTCCTTTAAGTGTTAATTAGCTTGGGGGGTTTTCTGATAACTTTAAAACCTGTGTTGGTTACATCTCTGGTAATCATTTTAAGTAGAGTTGCTGCTACTGAGATTTGTCTGCATACATCAACTGGACATAAGCTGATTTAAGTATATTTCCTTCATTTTATTGTGGTTGTTATAACTTGGGGACTGATTTCTCAGATCTAGCTCTGTTGAAACTGTCTTGTGTGTGTGTCTGAAGCTCTGCACTAGTTGTTAAACTGCACTGAAATTCCTTTAAGTGTTAATTAGCTTGGGGGTTTTCTGATAACTTTAAAACCTGTGTTGGTTACATCTCTGGTAATCATTTTAAGTAGAGTTGCTGCTACTGAGATTTGTCTGCATACATCAACTGGACATAAGCTGATTTAAGTATATTTCCTTCATTTTATTGTGGTTGTTATAACTTGGGGACTGATTTCTCAGATCTAGCTCTGTTGAAACTGTCTTGTGTGTGTGTCTGAAGCTCTGCACTAGTTGTTAAACTGCACTGAAATTCCTTTAAGTGTTAATTAGCTTGGGGGGTTTTCTGATAACTTTAAAACCTGTGTTGGTTACATCTCTGGTAATCATTTTAAGTAGAGTTGCTGCTACTGAGATTTGTCTGCATACATCAACTGGACATAAGCTGATTTAAGTATATTTCCTTCATTTTATTGTGGTTGTTATAACTTGGGGACTGATTTCTCAGATCTAGCTCTGTTGAAACTGTCTTGTGTGTGTGTCTGAAGCTCTGCACTAGTTGTTAAACTGCACTGAAATTCCTTTAAGTGTTAATTAGCTTGGGGGTTTTCTGATAACTTTAAAACCTGTGTTGGTTACATCTCTGGTAATCATTTTAAGTAGAGTTGCTGCTACTGAGATTTGTCTGCATACATCAACTGGACATAAGCTGATTTAAGTATATTTCCTTCATTTTATTGTGGTTGTTATAACTTGGGGACTGATTTCTCAGATCTAGCTCTGTTGAAACTGTCTTGTGTGTGTGTCTGAAGCTCTGCACTAGTTGTTAAACTGCACTGAAATTCCTTTAAGTGTTAATTAGCTTGGGGGTTTTCTGATAACTTTAAAACCTGTGTTGGTTACATCTCTGGTAATCATTTTAAGTAGAGTTGCTGCTACTGAGATTTGTCTGCATACATCAACTGGACATAAGCTGATTTAAGTATATTTCCTTCATTTTATTGTGGTTGTTATAACTTGGGGACTGATTTCTCAGATCTAGCTCTGTTGAAACTGTCTTGTGTGTGTGTCTGAAGCTCTGCACTAGTTGTTAAACTGCACTGAAATTCCTTTAAGTGTTAATTAGCTTGGGGGGTTTTCTGATAACTTTAAAACCTGTGTTGGTTACATCTCTGGTAATCATTTTAAGTAGAGTTGCTGCTACTGAGATTTGTCTGCATACATCAACTGGACATAAGCTGATTTAAGTATATTTCCTTCATTTTATTGTGGTTGTTATAACTTGGGGACTGATTTCTCAGATCTAGCTCTGTTGAAACTGTCTTGTGTGTGTGTCTGAAGCTCTGCACTAGTTGTTAAACTGCACTGAAATTCCTTTAAGTGTTAATTAGCTTGGGGGTTTTCTGATAACTTTAAAACCTGTGTTGGTTACATCTCTGGTAATCATTTTAAGTAGAGTTGCTGCTACTGAGATTTGTCTGCATACATCAACTGGACATAAGCTGATTTAAGTATATTTCCTTCATTTTATTGTGGTTGTTATAACTTGGGGACTGATTTCTCAGATCTAGCTCTGTTGAAACTGTCTTGTGTGTGTGTCTGAAGCTCTGCACTAGTTGTTAAACTGCACTGAAATTCCTTTAAGTGTTAATTAGCTTGGGGGGTTTTCTGATAACTTTAAAACCTGTGTTGGTTACATCTCTGGTAATCATTTTAAGTAGAGTTGCTGCTACTGAGATTTGTCTGCATACATCAACTGGACATAAGCTGATTTAAGTATATTTCCTTCATTTTATTGTGGTTGTTATAACTTGGGGACTGATTTCTCAGATCTAGCTCTGTTGAAACTGTCTTGTGTGTGTGTCTGAAGCTCTGCACTAGTTGTTAAACTGCACTGAAATTCCTTTAAGTGTTAATTAGCTTGGGGGTTTTCTGATAACTTTAAAACCTGTGTTGGTTACATCTCTGGTAATCATTTTAAGTAGAGTTGCTGCTACTGAGATTTGTCTGCATACATCAACTGGACATAAGCTGATTTAAGTATATTTCCTTCATTTTATTGTGGTTGTTATAACTTGGGGACTGATTTCTCAGATCTAGCTCTGTTGAAACTGTCTTGTGTGTGTGTCTGAAGCTCTGCACTAGTTGTTAAACTGCACTGAAATTCCTTTAAGTGTTAATTAGCTTGGGGGGTTTTCTGATAACTTTAAAACCTGTGTTGGTTACATCTCTGGTAATCATTTTAAGTAGAGTTGCTGCTACTGAGATTTGTCTGCATACATCAACTGGACATAAGCTGATTTAAGTATATTTCCTTCATTTTATTGTGGTTGTTATAACTTGGGGACTGATTTCTCAGATCTAGCTCTGTTGAAACTGTCTTGTGTGTGTGTCTGAAGCTCTGCACTAGTTGTTAAACTGCACTGAAATTCCTTTAAGTGTTAATTAGCTTGGGGGGTTTTCTGATAACTTTAAAACCTGTGTTGGTTACATCTCTGGTAATCATTTTAAGTAGAGTTGCTGCTACTGAGATTTGTCTGCATACATCAACTGGACATAAGCTGATTTAAGTATATTTCCTTCATTTTATTGTGGTTGTTATAACTTGGGGACTGATTTCTCAGATCTAGCTCTGTTGAAACTGTCTTCCCCCCTCCCTGTTCTTGGATGTAGTTTAAATTTGGTGGCTTTTGCAGTGCCCGCCCCACTGTAGATTTGATCTAGGACACTCCCCCAGTCCCTTCTCTTTACCGCATTCTCTCTAATAAACCCTTTCTGCACTTGCTTTTAGTCCTTTTTAATTTAATTACATTTTTTTCATACTGTGTGTGGACTAATATTGCTACATACTCAAGTGTGCCAGCTTGCACTGCATGTGAATTGTTTTTATAGCATTTACTGTCTGTTTTTTTCCTTGTCGCTGTAAAAAAAAAAAAAAAAAAAAAAAAAAAATCTCTTGTTTTCCTGCCTTACTGAACTAGAGTAGTCCAGTTTCAGAGTTGCTGATCCCTGGGCTTTGTTTTTAGTTCCTGTTACTGATCCATTGCCTTATTAGGAAGGAGGGAAGTTTCTTTGCTTACCAGTGGGAGTGGGAAGCACTGAGCGGCCTTTTTGTCCGATTTGGTGAAGTTTCAGCCAGAAACTAGTAGTCCATTGGTCGTTTTGGGCCAGTTCCTAGCTCCTTTCAGCCCCCTGCTATAAAACACGCTAAACACGCGTTTTCCAGCTTGTACCAACTCAGCACAGATCCTCGTGGTGGCCTGCAGAGTGATCCAAGCAGCAGAGAGCTAAAAGAGTGACTTTCTACCAGATATAAGTATTTTTGTGGCTTTTCCACTGTTATTAAGCTAGCGACTGCATTTCACCTGTTTTACTGCTACTTTAAGTGATTTCTGCATTTTACACTGTTTATTGCACTTTAAGTTACTAATTGTTGCAAATTGTTTCTGTAGGCTACACACTAAAGTGCGCTAGCCGATTTACAGCATTTATAGCATTTACTGTCTGTTTTTTTTCCTTGTCTCTGTAATAAAACAAAAAAATCTCTTGTTTTCCCACCTTACTGAACTAGAGTAGTCCAGTTTCAGAGTTGCTGATCCCTGGGCTTTGTTTTTAGTTCCTGTCACTGATCCATTGCCTTATTAGGGAGGAGGGAAGTTTCTTTGCTTACCAGTGGGAGTGGGAAGCACTGAGCGGCCTTTCTGTCCGATTTGGTGAAGTTTCAGCCGGAAACTAGTAGTCCATTGGTCATTTTGGGCCAATTCCTAGCTCCTTTCAGCCCCCTGCTATAAAACACGCTAAACACGCGTTTTCCAGCTTGTACCAACTCAGCACAGATCCTCGTGGTGGCCTGCAAAGTGATCCAAGCAGCAGAGAGCTAAAAGAGTGACTTTCTACCAGATATAAGTATTTTTGTGGCTTTCCCACTGTTATTAAGCTAGCGACTGCATTTCGCCTGTTTACTGCTACTTTAAGTGATTTCTGCATTTTACACTTGTTATTGCACTTTAAGTTACTAATTGTTGCAAATTGTTTCTGTAGGCTACACACTAAAGTGCGCTAGCCGATTTACAGCATTTATAGCATTTACTGTCTGTTTTTTTTTCCTTGTCTCTGTAATAAAACAAAAAAAATCTCTTGTTTTCCCGCCTTACTGAACTAGAGTAGTCCAGTTTCAGAGTTGCTGATCCCTGGGCTTTGTTTTATGTTCCTGTTACTGATCCATTGCCTTATAAGAGAGGAGGGAAGTTTCTTTGCTTACCAGTGGGAGTGGGAAGCACTGAGCAGCCTTTCTGTCCGATTTGGTGAAGTTTCAGCCAGAAACTAGTAGTCCATTGGTCGTTTTGGGCCAATTCCTAGCTCCTTTCAGCCCCCTGCTATAAAACACGCTAAACACACGTTTTCCAGCTTGTACCAACTCAGCACAGATCCTCGTGGTGGCCTGCAGAGTGATCCAAGCAGCAGAGAGCTAAAGAGTGACTTTCTACCAGATATAAGTATTTTTGTGGCTTTCCCACTGTTATTTAAGCTAGCGACTGCATTTCGCCTGTTTTACTGCTACTTTAAGTGATTTCTGCATTTTACACTGTTTATTGCACTTTAAGTTACTAATTGTTGCAAATTGTTTCTGTAGGCTACACACTAAAGTCGCTAGCCGATTTACAGCATTTATAGCATTTACTGTCTGTTTTTTTCCTTGTCTCTGTAATAAAAAAAAAAAAAATCTCTTGTTTTCCTGCCTTACTGAACTAGAGTAGTCCAGTTTCAGAGTTGCTGATCCCTGGGCTTTGTTTTTAGTTCCTGTTACTGATTCATTGCCTTATTAGGGAGGAGGAAGTTTCTTTGCTTACCAGTGGGAGTGGGAAGCACTGAGCAGCCTTTCTGTCCGATTTGGTGAAGTTTCAGCCAGAAACTAGTAGTCCATTGGTTGTTTTGGGCCAATTCTAGCTCCTTTCAGCCCCTGCTATAAAACACGCTAAACAGCGTTTTCCAGCTTGTACCAACTCAGCACAGATCCTCGTGGTGGCCTGCAGGGTGATCCAAGCAGCAGAGAGCTAAAGAGTGACTTTCTACCAGATATAAGTATTTTTGTGGCTTTCCACTGTTATTTAAGCTAGCAACTGCATTTCGCCTGTTTTATTGCTACTTTAAGTGATTTCTGCATTTTACACTGTTTATTGCACTTTAAGTTACTAATTGTTGCAAATTGTTTCTGTAGGCTACACACTAAAGTCGCTAGCCGATTTACAGCAATTACTGTCTGTTTTTTCCTTGTCTCTGTAATAAAACAAAAAAAATCTCTTGTTTTCCGCCTTACTGAACTAGAGTAGTCCAGTTTCAGAGTTGCTGATCCCTGGGCTTTGTTTTTAGTTCCTGTTACTGATCCATTGCCTTATTAGGAAGGAGGGAAGTTTCTTTGCTTACCAGTGGGAGTGGGAAGCACTGAGCGGCCTTTTGTCTGATTTGGTGAAGTTTCAGCCAGAAACTAGTAGTCCATTGGTCGTTTGGGCCAATTCCTAGCTCCTTCAGCCCCTGCTATAAAACACGCTAACGCGTGTAAGCGATTTAGCGGAGTTACCACTGTTGCACACAAGAGCAGCGGCGGTTAAACAAGGTTAAACTATTTGGGCCATCTAAATTCCACTCTTCCAATTTTCCCTTAAAACTACCTTCCTCGAGCTGTACTGCTGATCTAACCAGCATATCCTATAACTGAAAAGTTCATCTCTACTTGATTCCCAAGTAGACTATTCTCTATCTGTAAAGCCTAGCACTTACTCCTACAGTACTTGCACCTTGATAAAGCACTCTTATTATAGATAGTACCGCACCAGCCTAAAACCCACTTCCCCGGAGTCCTTTGAAAGTCTCTTTATCTACTACTTCTAGTATGTCGAGGATCAGTTGCTAGTGTCCTCTCCAGCTCAACTGGTGAACCTGGGAATATTGAGGCAATGTTACAACTGCCTCATGTACACAGACAATCCTCTCCTTCTCCCACAAAACACAAATACATGCGAGAGATGCAACTATACGGCCAAACTGGAGGCTGAGCTCTCTCAACATAGGACTGGCAAGACCAGACAGGAGGAGAAGGTAACCACACACAATACATACCCAGTCACACATGGTACCATCACAACTTCAAATCATACACATACTCACACAAAGACATACTGAGGCTCTGATCAAAATTTACCAAAACAGCAGAGGCCACCAAAGCAGACACCCAAACAACTACCACCTCACGACCCAACACATGCAACACATAGACCACACAGTCAGAGTGTCAAACAGTCACAGCCCTTAAGGCCAAACAAAATGCCAGACACACTTGTCATTGGTGATTCCATAGTCAGACACACTGGCGTCCCGCTCACCAGACTGAGTAAAGAGAAGGTCACAGTAAGCTGCCTGTCAGGCTAGAATCCGCCACATAACGCAAGCACTCAGGTCTCTCAACAGCAGGTACAAGTACGACTCAGTCATTGTCCACGCTGGTGTCAACGACCTGAGACGTACCTCCTTGGACTACATGAAAAGGGACATCGAGGAGCTCTCTGATTATGTAGCCCAGGCAGGTATGACCCTGACCTTGAGCAGTATCCTACCTTCACCTAGAATGATGCCACAATACAGTGATAAGATGATCAGCTTTAATAATTGGCTTAAATTCTGGTTGCATTGAAAGGGGATCATTTGATTGGCTGCCTGGGATTACATGTTGGACAAGCCACGCTGCTTCGCAAGGGCGGCTTGCACCTGTCACCCTGGGCTTCCGGATATTGGCAAAGGCTCTTGCCACCCCATAGTGCCTTTTTAGGCAAGGCTCAAATTCTAAACCTACCACCCTAGAACACCAAAAGGAAAAAACTAAGGGTAATGCTGCTCAATGCCAGAAGTCTCAATCTCAAGATGCACGCACCGAGGCCCTTCTCAATATGGAGAACATCGATGTCTGTGCTGTGACAGAAACCTGGTTCAAGGCTCCTGAGAGCACCCCAGCACTAACAGGTTTCACCTCATATCATGCGTTCCGCCCCAAAATCCGGACAACACCAAGAAAGGGAGGGTGTCCATATTCATAAAGGACACCCACACCTCAAGGTTGGTGGCATGATGCATCGGAGACCATCCAGGTGCAATTAACCATAGGCAAGACTGCTCTGCAATTTGTAGCATGTTACAGGCCACCCTCTCAAACTCAGGAACCTCACATGGCCTTCCTGAAAACATTGGAGGGATAAATGTATCTCCAAACACCATCATACTAGGTGACTTTAACTACCCTAATATAGACTGGGAACACTACTCAAGCCCGAACACTCTAACCCAAAGATTCCTGGAGTTCATAAACTCAAATGCCATGGAACAACTAGTCACCATCCCACAAGAGGAGAAAACATACTTGATCTCATCATCACGAACATGGGATCAAAATGTTCAACACCGAAGTATACCCCTCACTGGTGAGATCAGATCATAAAGTAATCTCGGTGGAGGTCGTAATGCCGCCGCCACCTGAAAGAAAAAAGACGACAGTGAAAAACGTCGCAAAAGCCGATTTCACACTTCTAAAACTAGTGTGGTCTCCTTTAAGGCCCCTGAGCCAGTGGTAAACATTACTCAAACCGCTGAATCACTTACAAATGCCTTCTACCAGCACCTACAGGACTGCATGGATCAGGCAATCCCAAACAAAACTAAGACTCTCTGTACCAAAGGCAAGCGTCCAGTCTGGTGGACCCCAGCCATAAACAAGCTCTACAACAAAAGGAGGAAGCTACTACAAGATAGAGCAAAATCCTTGAAAGGTAAGACACCTTTGATCATTATAAGTAAAAACTAAGAGCTCTCATAAAATCATCCAAGGCAAATTTTGAGAGAAAAATCGCCAAGGACTCTAAAGAGAATCATAAGGCCTTCTTTAGCTATGTTAGAAACCTAGGAGGAAACTCCCAGATATGCTCAGAATTAGTTCAAAATGATGTGAAAATTACTGAACCTACACACATTGCCAACATACTGGCTGACAGGTTCAGTGCAAACTTCTCCCCTCCCCAAAGGAGAGATATCTATTCCAGAGGATTGTAGCCCCAAACATCTCCAAGCCCAGGTGAGAACTGCCCTCACTAAGGCAAAAACACAGCATCCATGGGACCGGATGGTGTCGCCGGCTGTGTGCTTCATGAACTCAATGAGGAATTAAACCCACAGTTAGGACAGCTGCTTAATCTTAGCCTCACCTCAGGATACGTACCCAAGGAGTGGCGCGGCGACTGTGGTCCCACTTCATAAGGGCGGTGCCTCCACAGACCCTGGAAATTACCGCCCCATTAGCTTGACAAGCCTTATCTGCAAAGCCATGGAGAGGATCATAATGGAACTCATAAATAAAGACATAGGGAACTTGCAGACTTTGGATCCAACTCAGTTTGGCTTTGTCAAAGGCAGATCCTGCCTCTTAAACTTGGTTGACTTTTTCGAGACAGTCACCAAGGCCATTGATGAGGAAAGGCAGTCCATACAGCCTACCTCGACCTGGCAAAGGCCTTGACACAATACCCCACTCAGGTATCATCGAAAAACTCATCAGCTTGAATGTAAACCCATACATCACAAGATGGGTTGCAAACTGGCTAAGTGACAGAACCCACAGGGTCAGAGTTGCTGGAGCCATGTCAGACTCAAAGCCTGTCACAAGTGGTGTCCCACAGGGCTCAGTCCTGGGTCCACTCTTGTTCGGCATCTACTTTTCTGAAGTACAAGCAAACACAGGAGGGTTATGGCTGACAAAGTTTGCAGATGACTGCAAACTGGGCCATAGTCGAAAACACATCTGACACAGATATCCTCCAGAAGGTCCTCACAGAAATGGATAACTGGTGCCAGAGCCATGGCCTGAAGTTAAACGCCAAAAAATGCATAGTCATACCCTTTGGGAAAAACAAGGCTACCCCTAGCTACCATATAGGTGGCAATCCACTGAGCACAGAAAAAGTCATCAGAGATCTGGGGACCCAGGTTGACAGTAGCCTTTCGTTTGACACTCATGTTGCTAAAGTAGTTAGGAAAACCTTCTATATCACCCACCTGATCATGAAGGGATTCACATCTAGATCAAGGGAGGTCATCGTCCCCCTGTACTCATCACTTATTGGACCTATGATTGAGTACAATGCGCCGTTCGGAATGTATCTGACCAGACACCTGCTGCAGCTTGAAAGGCCCCAAAAGTTCCTCACCAAAAGGATAAAGGGTCTCAAAAATATGTCTTATGCTGCCCGACTGAAAGAACTCCAGCTCTATTCAGTCTCATACCGCTTGCTCAGAGGTGACCTGTGCCTGACATATAAGGCCATGTCAAACCCAGATTTGATGAATATGCTTCACCTCAAAAATCTAGATCCCTCAGAACCACAAGGGCGGGAGACTTAAACCTTGACACGGTTATAAATAGAACGTGCTGGAGGGACAGATTCATCACCCAGAGACTCCCTATGCTGTGGAACAAAATCCCGGTACATGTGAGGCAGAGCACCTCTCTGGTCTTGTTCAAGAGGAATCTTGACCAATGGATGGGAGATTGCAGATATACCCAGGGATTACTTCAGCGTCACTGCTTGACAGAGGCACAGCAAAATGATAGGCATAGTTTTTATTCAAACTAAAGGGGTGGCGAAAGCCACATAACTATGGGCTAGGCTTATAAATGCCCTTGGGCAGATAGCCTAGTATGAACCTATGAACCTATGAACCTATCTATCTATATCTATTTATATATATATATATATATATATATATATATATATATATATATGTGTGTGTGTGTGTGTGTGTGTGTGTGTGTATATATATATATATATATATATATATACACACACACACACACACATACAAACACACACACACACATGACTTTCAGACATCATATCCTTCAGAAATGAATGTTAACACAAATCCTGTTATTCTAGCAACTTTAAAGTGCAATATTTAAAATTTATCCCTTTTTTTTCGGCTATCGTATCCACATTATGTTAGGCTTTGTCCAGATTTCTCTCACTAAGAGGTTGAGAGGTATGCATACTTCTCAACTGTCCAAATTTTTCGCCTAATCCTCATAAAATTTGTGGTCTTCTGACAAATCACTGAAGATTTAAATAACTAAATGTCATACATTTGAGTTTCAGCCTTCAGTTCTTTCAGAAAATGTATACTGAGACAAATGATGTTATTCTAGCAACTTTCTAAGACTATATATATATATATATATATATATATATATATATATATATATATAAGAGCAATATTTATAATCTGTCCCTGTATGGGGCCTTTGCCCCCCATTATTTTAGTCTTTGTTCAGATTTCTTGTGCTAAGAGGTTGAGAGGTATGGATGCAATGCCCTAGTTGGTGATTATTTGTTGCATTTTAAGGGGGGATAGGAGTTCTGCATTCCTTAGTGCGCCCTCCTTTGTATAAGATGCCTAGTAACTATGACCTTGTGTGTCAGTTTCTCAGCCATTCCCTATTGCAATATTACCAGCGTACCATTTTTTTTCTTTAATGTAACATATGCAATTAATTTTTCAAGGGCAGAAAGCACTAAATTTATAGCTGAGACACTGAAATGTAAAGCTGTGTGCCAGTAACAGCATTTTATTAGTTACAAATCTCTTTAATGTAGAATTATTGGGATGCATTTTACTTCTGCAGAGATTGTGCTTATTGACTGATACTGGTGGATTGTAATGACAGAAGTTTGAGTGGCCTTTTACGATTAAAATGTTCTGAAATTCCCACAAGAAATAATGAAAAGTTTATTAATATATACAATAAAAAACACAAGAAGGTGCCTTGTGTTGAGGGCGGTACCCTCAAGGCTATAGTGGGTGGATCCCACAGCAACTAAGGACAAATTGTTACTGTATACATGTGTGTGTGTGTGTGTGTGTGTGTGTGTGTGTGTGTGTATATATATATATGGGTCTACTTCTAATGACCGAAACGCTGATTCGCCGACAGTGAAATCACCGACGCCAGAAAACCGACAACGCACAAACCCGACAACACGAAACACCGAACACAATAACACCGACACACTACACGTAAACAACACAGTACACTACAACACATATCCACTAGCCCTAACCCAAACCCTAACCCTAAGGTCCGACACTACCGCACACTCTCCCTACCTGCACCTAACCTAACTCACTTACACACCGAACCCCAAGCTCCGACACTACCGCACTCTCCCTACCTGCACCTAACCCTAACTCACTTACACACCGAACCCCAAGCTCCGACACTACCGCACACTCTCCCTACCTGCACCTAACCCTAACTCACTTACACACCAACCCAAGCTCCGACACTACCGCACACTCACCTATCACACACCCTAACCCTACATCCCTGAGTATTGCACACTTACCTGTCCGCTCCCTACTCCTAAATCCCTCACTATCGCATACTTACCAGGTCGCGCTTACACATTCCCCTTGTCGGTCTTCCGTCTGTCGGGATTCGAGCGTGTCGGTCAACTGCGTTGTCGGTCGTTTCGTGTCGGTTATTTCACTGTCGGCGAATCGGCGTTTCGGTCATTAGAAGGAGACCCATATGTATATATATAAAAGAGAGAGAATTTAACACAAGGATGCACCTTATGTCGAGGGTGGTACCCTCAGGAAAAAAAGTAAGAGGTATGACTGTTTGCCTCTAATGAGAAGAATATGCGAACTACTCAAACATACAGAAATAGAAGTTTGTTTATTCCTATTCTGCCTACCAATGTGGACAGCTTCATTAAACTATGTGAAAATGACTTTTATGCTGAATTTATGAAACCACAATGTAAATGCACATATTTTAATTTAACTAAGGAGCCACAACAGTCGTTACAAGGTTTAAGTAATAATAGTGACATAATGATAGTACCAGCTGATAAAGGTGGAGGTGTGGTGTTATTAAATGTTGAAGACTATGACAAGGCCATGTTAGAAATGTTAAGTGAAGTGAATACGTATTTGAAAATTGATCGTAAATATCTTTTGAATGTGATAAAGTGAGTTCATGATGATGTTTATGACTTGTTAATGTGTAGACAAATATCTGAAGATATATATAACTATTTCTGGGTACAACATCCTAGGATCCCTTATTTAAAGGGTTTACCCAAAGTACATAAAAATGTTTTTCCTTTGCCTATGAGGCCTATAGTAGTAGGCAATGGCTGGGTAACAGAAAATATATCAGGGTACATAGATAGCATTCTGGGCCCTTTAGTACGTAAAATTCCAAGTATTTTGAAAGATAGCTATCAATTACTTGAACAATTAGTTGAATTTAACCACGCAGTGCCTGATTCTGAATACTTGCTAGTTACCCTTGATGTTAAAAATCGATTTACTTCTATCCCGAATGACTTCGGGATAGAAGCTATAAGGGAAGCTTTAAACTTAAACCAAGATGTTAGTAAAGACACACAAATACTAGCTACTATGTTATTGGACACCATACTCAACAACAATATATTTATGTATAAAGATGAATTATATGCACAAAAATGGGGGGTAGCCATGGGCACCCCCTGTGCAAATTCATATGCAAATATGGTTGTTCATTACTGGGAGAATGAATGCTTATTGAATAATAAGCTTTTTTTACAGGTGATATTCTACAAAAGGTTTGTAGATGACATACTTCTTTTTTGGAGAGGTAGCATAAATGAATTGAGGGCGTTTGTTAGTCATTTGGAAACCACAACTGAGTTTTTGAAATTCACCCTGGAGTATTCAGACAATAAGACTTGATTTTTTAGATGTTACTATAACCAAAAAGGAAAGGGGCATAATATCCACTTCATTGTACAGGAAGACTTGTTGGAAGAACACACTTTTACACTACACTAGTATGCACCCTAGATTTGTTTTTTCTAATGTAGTTAAAGGTCAGTTCACTAGGATCATGAGGCTATGTGAGGATACATCAGATTTGGAGGCAGAATTGGATAACATGTATAATTTGTTTCTAGATAAGGGATATAATAGAGACATGTTGGATAAAAATAAGAACTTGATACTTAAGGGGAAGAAACATTTTTTTAGAACAACTAGTCATAGTTATAATAAATCAGAGAAGATAGATTTTAGTTCCAGAGTAACTTTCGTCACAAGATATACTATCAACAATGATATGATAGTCAATACTATCAGGAAAAACTGGCATGTGTTAACAATGGATACTAAGACATGCAGGATAGTGGGATGTATGCCCAGTTTCAGTTTTAAGAATAGTAAGAATCTTAAGATAATTTTTTGCAAAGAACACTATCATGTCATACATGAAATAAATAAAAATAAAAAGAAACTGGGTACGTTCACCTGTAATAATTGTAAGATGTGCAGATATATAACTGATCAGTTTTTTATTCATCCTGATTTGAATTATAGGTTTGAGCCTAGGTTTTATGCTAACTGTGATAGCACAAATTTGATTTACCTTGCTACCTGCATGATTTGTACAGCTTTTTATGTTGGCATGACCTCTAAAAAGTTAAAGGAGAGAATTTATGGTCATGTTTATGAAATAAGAAGGAATAATCAATTGAATGCGTTGACTAAACATATAATAGAATATCCCAATCATCAGTTTAAATTCAGGGTTTTACAATTAGTCCAACATAACAGGAGAGGAGGGAATAATAAGAATCATTTAGAAACCACTGAATTATCCTGGATTTTCAGACTGAAAGCTCATTTAGAACCTGGACTCAATCAAGCGGTCAACATTAAACCTATTCTTGATGCACGGCAAGGGAGCTAGAGTCACTGCTGTGCTATTGATTTATAAAGACAAGTTTTATTTTAACAATGTCATATTTGGACTTATTTATTTATTTCTCAAGCTAATAATATTTAATAATATATATCTTTTGATTATAAGTGAAATCTAACTTTTCTTATTATTATTGTTGTGATTTTATATCTTGTGGTTTTATTTCATAGCTATGCAAACATGTACAAAAGATATCAGTGAAAGATGTAAAGTGAAGGCTGAATTAGTTTGTGATGTCTCTTGTTTTGAGTTCAGTTATCAAATAATGCATTTAATTGGGGTATTTAATCAATTAAGTTTTTTATATAAAATGGAAGTCTGAACCAGGATGTTATTAGATCTGAAGAAGCGTACCTAGTACGTGAAAGTGCTTATTTGTTGTTCCAATAAATTTTATTCTATTTTATTCAGTCGTGGTGGTCGTTTTCCAGTTGTTTTTCATATATATATATATATATATATATATATATATATATATATATATATATAAAAGAGAGAGAATTTAACACAAGGAGGCACCTTATGTCGAGGGTGGTACCCTCAGGAAAAAAGGTAAGAGGTATGACTGTTTGCTTTCTGCTGCTTTAATGTACGACTGAGGTCTGTGTTGTTGTATGATGTTATGACTGCAGAGACAGAGAGAGATAAAAAAGAGAAAAGTTAAAAGTAAAGTTAATTAAAATTTATGTGCCTACAGCATGTTGAAATGTAAGTGTGTCTTTTGTTAAATCAAGTCCAGGTGTGACTGTGTGAAAGTACCCTGAGAGGGTCTGAAAGAGTAGTCAGTTCTGAATACAATTATCCAATTTGCAATGCTGGAGCTGTAACTTATGATCTCTTGATGCAATGAAAGCAAGTGGGTGCTGTGGGAAAAGGCTGATCAAAACCTCTCCTCTGTCACTGCATGATGACAGAATTCCTGCCCTTCCCTCCCTGAATGGTGTGTGGATTGATATAGTTATTCTTTTTTCCTCTAAACTGCCAGGATCTGTAAGGTAAGTAAAAAAAAGAGAGAGAAAGAAACAAAGATAAGCAAGCAAGACTGAATCCCTGAAAAGGGAACACCTGCATATTTTATGTATCATAGTTAAAATAAAGAAAGTTGTAAGTATTTGCATGACTAGTTTCAGCTTACTAAGAATTGTTCTGGTGGACTATTTCCATTAAATGAAACTTATGATAGGAATAAATTCATGAACTTGAAAGTTATAATTAAGTGGGTAACAAATATCAGTATTTTATTCTTAGTATACTGAAGATCTTAAAAGGAAAAAGAGTCAGCATTAAGGGGGTCACAGGATGCTAATAAATAACTTACAACAGGTAACATATGTTAAGAAAGCAGTACAGACCAGTAAAAAGGGATCCTTTTATCCTGTTTTGGCAGGTTTGAAAAAAAAAAACTATGCATGGCCAAAAAGCAGAGACTTTTAAACAGGATGATAATCCTCCAGTAACTATTGCACCCCACCCTCATATGTACCGGTACAGGTGGCCCCTGTACAAGATTCTGCTGTTTCTCAGACCTCTGCATTTTTGAACACATGTTCAGTGTGGTACTGTTACATCTGAACTTAGTTCTCTTGTTCAACTCTCATCTCTAGAACAGGCATCTGCAGTTAAAAAAGATTTATTTATTTCTTCTTCCTCTCATTCTCAACAAGCTTTTGCCTTTCCAACAGGAGCACTAGTGTTTGACAATCCTGTGGCTCATCACAAGCGTTCACATGATAGGGTAGGACAAGAGGCTATTGCCTCTGCAGAAGATTTTTTTTTTTTGGCACCTTTAATAAAAATGGGGGGGGGATGCTGATTTGCATACTATGTCTAAATGTTTTCTAACTGAAAGAGAAAAAAAAACATCCATGAAGGTTTAAGGAGGAAAAAAAAAACTATTACAACCCTACTTTGACAGATTTAAACCAGCTGCTTCGGGAAGTCACTTCAAATGAAATAAGAAGACAGTTATTTGAAAAGGCTAAAATAATAAATTTTGGGTCTATATTAGATGAACGAAAGTTAATCTTAGTGAACGCTCACATGAGCGAATATTGCAGAACTCAAAACCACAATTGCGAGATCACGGTACAGTGAAGATGGGAATATTTGCCCTTTCTTCACTGTAGTGCAATCTCGGAGTTGGAATATATATTTAGGGGTGTGTGGGGGTGCAGCCCCCCACAATTGCAGTTTTGAGTATCTGGATATTCGCTCATGTGAGCGTTCGCTAAGATGAATTTTTGTTCATCTAATATAGACCCCAAATTTCACTCCCACAGAAAATGCGCTAAAAGATAAAGGGTAGCATTATTAAATTACAAAAGTGTGTCAGGCATGTAGGCAAAATAAGGAGAATACCCTGCAGATTATTTGAGTCATCTTAAAGCAGTGTAATAAACATTCAGAAATACCAGACCCAAATGAACAAACTAAACCAGCTATTGCAGCTGCCTTCATGCAGGGTTTGCAAACCCTGTACAAAATCAAATGAAGCAAGTGCTTATAGACTGGCAGGAAAAAGACGAAGTCCATACTAAGTGCTGCAAATCACCGTACTGACTATGGCAGAGTATTAAAACAAAAATAAATATTGACCCTTTGCTGCCACTGGTAGAAGGTAGAAATAAATGCAAAACAAATTCTATCCCTGGTGGAACTGGCAACACTAGTTCTGTATTAAAATTTACTTTAGACAGTTAAATACCAGTATAGAAACAAAGTAAAGGCAGTTGGTGTAACAAATGCTACTGTTACGTATCCTGTTTTGAAACCTATACCCATTTCTTTAGGTCTTATTGACAAGAAAGGCATTCTTTTCTTTGAGTACAACTGAGCCAGTAAATCTTCTGTGTGAGCTGGGTGGTACCATTTACTCTAGTGTACACCAGAAGGGATGTAGCTAGATGTTCCAACAGAATCAGAGGGGGAAGTATTACAACTCTTAGAAAAAGCTAAGCAAAGCCTTTTGAAGGCATATAGACAACTGAAAACTGCTACAGTAGGTACCTGCTAACTTATGGTTTAAACATGCTAATGAAGTAGATATATTAAAATCTGCAAAACCTGTAAAAATAAAATTGAATCCATCAAAACTCCTCCATAAAATTCCACAGTATCCACTAAAATCAGAAGCACAACCAGAAATCAAACCTTTAATTCAGTCTTTGATACAACAAGAAATATAGTGCCATCTAAAAGTCTTTGCAATATTCCTAGTCTCCCTGTAAAAATAAAAAAATATATATACTTTTAGGTTTGTGCAAGATCTGATGGCTGTAAACAGTTCAGTATTACCAACTTTTATGTGGTTCCAAAACCAGCAACAATACTTAGTTGCATTCCATCTACAGCAAAATATTTTTCTGTAACAGATCTCTGTTCAGCTTTCTTTTTTCTACCTATCCATTCTGAAAGTCCGTTTCTGTTTGCTTTGACTTATAAGGGACTGTGGTATACATGGACACGGTTGTCACAAGAATGCACTGAATCTCTTTTATTATTTTTTTTCCTCAAATTAAAAAAAAAAAAAAATATTTAAAGGATGTGACATTTCCAGGTGGGTCTGTGTTAGTGCAATATGTAAATAATTTACTAATAGCATCTGATTCTTTTCAGCAGTGTTAACATGATACCCTGCATCTTTTGACTATCCTTACAGGAAAAGGACACAAAGTGTCAACAAAAAAATGCCAGCTATGGTTACCTTTAGTATGTTATCTTGGTCATTTAATATCTCAGAGCAGGATCTTACAGTAGCTATCCCTCACTCTGAATCATCTTTATTACTTTAAATAAAACTCAACCCCTCTTGACTGCATGTCAAACTAAATATGAATATGTACTTTTTCTTTTCTTGATCCATTTGTTTCTATGATACGCTGTTCTGTTTTAAATCCTGCATCTTTGTTACCTATTGCTGAGGATGGTAAAGAACATGATTGTGTGTGTGTGTGTTACTAATTATCTGCTTTCTTCTAGAAAGGACACTCCTATACACAACACCAGATTAAATTTGTGGATGGTGCCTGATAAAGACGAAGATTTAGTCGAAAAAATATTTTGTTTTAACAAAAAATAGTGAGGCTTTTTTGCTGTTAAAAATTTTCATTGAGTGCCCATCAAAAGGGCATAGATAATTTGGCAGATTATGCCACCAAGCAGATTATAGAATTGTAATATTTCATATGCAATGCTATTGTAAAACACTAATAATGATGATGTATTTGATTTTGATAAAGTGTCAGTTTTCAAGCTGAAGCATCAAAGGGAGAAATTCAGAGGTGGCTCAAAGATGGATATATTAAATATTAAATATTAAATCCTCTGATGGAATGTGGCGATATTCGGACGGCCAAATGGTAACACCTGCCTCCTTGCTACCTTACCTGGTAAGGGCATATCTTTTACTAGCCAATGCAGGTAAGGCAGCTTTATTTAATCAAATTACCCACAGTTGGTATACCACTCATGTCTCCTCTTTGATACTTCAGTATGTTAATAGCTGTGCAAATGTTTAGAATATGATGTCAGCTACCACCACCTTGGGGACCTTTTGTTAATGTACAGATGGACTTTGTCCAGATGACTAAAGTACATAATTTACAATAATTACTATTAGTAATCTGTATGTTTTGTAAAAGCTCACCCACGTCACAAAGCAGATTCTGTAATTTTGGTGTACCTTGTACTATCAACAATTCCCCATGAAGCTATGAACATTTTTTTAAGCTGAGTCTTCACTGTCCCAACCATCCACAATCACCTGGACTAGTAGAGAGGGTTAATAGGACCCTTAATTTTTTTTTTCTCAAAGATTTGTACTGAACAAAATTTAAATGGTCAGAGACACTTTGAATTCTACAAGGAAACTGAGAACCTAATGGGAAGACCCATAGCCCTTCCATCTGCTTCCCCTATGTCAAATGAAAAGATCAACTCTCCTGGATAATAAAAAGAAAATATTAATTTCCTACAGCAGTATCTCTTCCTCCACCACCTGACCAGCCCTGCCACCAACTGCAGCTAGGTGACTGGGTTTATATGAAAACCTTCCAAAAAAAAAAAAGAACTGTTAGAGCCTGAAGTAAAAAGCCTTTTATCTTGTAATCCTCACCACCCTGACTGCAGTCCACTGTGCAAGACAACCAACCTGAAGTCCCTCATCCCACTGTAAGAAGACCTATCGTGTGCTCCAGATGAATCATCATTGCTAGTGAAAGAAGACTGAAGTGTGAAGGATGAATCATCTGCCCAGTGAAATGTATAAAGAGAAAATTCAACTAAAATAGCACCTCATGATGAATCCCATGACAACTGGTACTTCTGCTCTGTTTTTGTTGCTGTTTCTTTTAATAACCTGGTCAAGAGAAAATAGTTTCCTGTTGGTTCTTCAACAGTACACTGGGGGCTTAAATATGATAAACTGTTGTATATGTTCACATATACCTCAACATTCTAAGGCAGGGATTCCCATGATTCCTATTCCTGCATCACAGGTAACGTTTGAGAAATAGCTTAGTGACACTAATCTAACCTGGTGTAATGGTTGTTTCTCTTCAGCTTGCCGCCACAAATCGTGGGCACACATGTTATGCCAGAAATGGGAGTGTGACAGTGGGAATCAGCAAATACAATGACACTAGACATGAAAGTGTGTTGAACTCTTTACTGTCAAGACGCTATGACTGGGGGCATGGCATGGACATGATAGAGGATTGTTACATATGTGGTGATCATGCCTACCCCTGGTTACCCACAAACTAGTCAGGGTGTTGTTTTGTGGGCTATATTACTCCTGCTTTTCAACATTTAGAGAACCCTCCAGGAGGCAGACTGAGAAATAAGTGGGCAATCTACTGGGTGGAGCATGTATTTTCAGTTAACTCTTGGGTATGGAGTGCAAAGGACAATGCTTGAAATCACCATGCTTGCTCAAATTCTTCAGGAGGTAGCTAACTATACTTCATATCACATCACAATGACAAATGGAAAAATGACTGTAATATGAACTGTAGTGTTACAAATCCAATTGGCACTTGTTATAATGCCTGCTAGAAAAGGGGGGGGGGGTCATGTGCCCTCATAAAAATCATTGTTGTTCTTGTATTACTGACTAACATAATGAACAGGAAAAGTTGGCCGATGTCATGGAGCAGAGGGACAGATATTTTGACAGTGATTCTAAACAATGGACACTTTTTGGATGGTTGGGCAGTGTATTTGGTAGAGTGTATATCATATGAGCGAATAGGAAAAACCACGAATGCTCATAATCTCGAAAGTACCGGACCTCAAAGTGCTTTTTCTGAGATTGCGGTACAGTGAAAAATTGCATATTTGCCGTTTCCTCACTTTAGTGCAATCTCAGAGTTGGAATATATATTTAGCAGGGGGTGTGGGGAACACAGACCCCCCACAATAACAAGTTCAAGGTATGGTACTTTTGAGATTGTGAGTGTTCGCGGTTTTCCCTATTCACTCATATGATATAGACCCTATTTGGTAACCTGGGAACTATTATATTACAAGGTATAAAAATTAGTACTATTCTTTTAATTGTTTTAATATTTTCTGCTCTAAAGGCTGTACTCACAAAGTCCTTGATTGCACTGCATATGAAATGCCGCTTGTACCTGATGAATGAAAACTCAATCACTACAGATAAAGCGCATTTATCAAATTAAGAAAAATCAAATGACACTAGTAGTGTCAAAGGAGGGAGCCTGTTAGAGAAAAAAATGCATCTCTCATGATTATTCTACACAAAATGCATATTAACTTACAATTTCTTCACAAATATGTTTGATAAATTATTTAATATTTGTTCATGTTAAAAAATGATATGTAGTATAGATGTATAGTTATACAAACCACAAATACTTATTGTAGTTATAAGTGTTTCACAACTGCATTCTAATATCAAGCTGCAAGTGTATTAACAGATTACAGAAGGTAAAGAAAGTGTTGAAGGGGTTAAGGGATGTTATAAAGACTGGTTTCTGAAAGCAAGAAAGAACATACTGTATGTAAGCTCTGACCTTCCCATGCTGAGATGGGTAGTTACAAGGAATGTTACTGGTACTGAAATATACAAGGTCAAGACTGATTAACAAGCTGATGGCTTGTGTTTTTCTAAAACATTATTGTTACTAAAATGTATGATTGTTGAGTGTTCATGTACAGCACTAAGCAAGAAACATGAGGGTCTGCAGAAATCCTATTGGTCAACCTCAGTATTCTGCATGCATGATACTGATAAAAAATAAAATAAAAACTATGTATTTTTACTGCTTGGTGAGACTGATTTTTTTTAATTATGAAGACAGTAGATTTAAATAAAAAGGAAATTGTTTTGCACTTCCTGAAAAGTTATTCTTGATTCAAGACTAAAGGTAATTAATGTTATTTATGTATGTTTTAAACTGCACTTTAAAACCTCTTAATGTAAAAATGTTGGATTTAGAGCTCAAGTGCAGGGGAAACCACACAATCTAGATACTACAGTCCTGTAAAACTAGCAGTCACAATGTAATTAAGCACTAGACCAGCAGAAGCCATGGCAGGCCTTAGGCATAGGTGAACTAAGTGACCCCCTAAGGCACTGTACAGGCGGGCCTTATAAAGGGCACAATTTTTATGTATTTATTTATTTATTTATTTTAATGAATTTATTTTGTTTCTTATGTGATCTTCTCAGCACCCTGTCTCTGAGGAGGGTGCCAGAACCACACGGCAAGGGGGAGGGGTGAGCGCCCTCCCATTTTTATAGCTTCAGGATGGCCAGGAGCCTTCAACAATTAAAAAAAAATAACAGCTCAGTTAAGAGAGGGATTAAGGTAATGTGTGTGCATGTGGCCATTCGGTTTAAAAAGAAGGTAAGTGTATGTGTGCGTGTATGTATAATTTAAACCATTTGCTTCTGTATACGAGAGAAAATCTGTGTGTGTGTGTGTGTGTGTGTGTGTGTGTGTGTGTGTGTGTGTGTGTGTGTGTGTGTGTGTGTGTGTGTGTATGAATGCATGTATGTGTGTGGGATTTAAATTAGTCATTCTGTCTGTATGACAGATACAGTGCTTTAGTGTGTATGTGTGTGTGTGTGTGTGTGTGTGTGTGTGTGTGTGTGTGTGTGCATGTGTGTGTAACTTTGTGAGAGAGTCAGTGTGTATGAGAGAGAAAGCACGTCTGTGTGTTGTATGAGTGAGTAAGAGTGTGCGGAATTTAAACTAGTGGTTACTTACTGTATGAAAGAGAAGACATGTGTGTTGCTTCCTGAGAGAGTAGCTCTGTGTGTGTGTGTGTGTGTGTGTGTGTGTGTGTGTGTGTGTGTGTGTGTGTGTGTGTGTGTGTGTGTGTGTTTAACATACCTCTTAGCTGTCTAGATTTTGCATCGTAGTTTTTGTTTCTCATAACATTTGTGGTTCTGTAGCAAATCACAGAGAACTGCCAAACTAAAGTCACTAAATGATTATATCTATCTATATCTATTTATATATATATGTATATATATATATATATATATATATATATATATATATATATATATATGTGTAGTGTGTATGTGTGTGTAGATATATATATATATATATATATATATATACACACACACACATACACACACATGTATGCACACACACACACACACATGACTTTCAGACATCATATCCTTCAGAAATGAATGTTAACACAAATCCTGTTATTCTAGCAACTTTAAAGTGCAATATTTAAAAATCTATCCCTTTTTTTTCGGCTATCGTATCCACATTATGTTAGGCTTTGTCCAGATTTCTCTCACTAAGAGGTTGAGAGGTATGCATACTTCTCAACTGTCCAAATTTTTCGCCTAATCCTCATAAAATTTGTGGTCTTATGACAAATCACTGAAGATTTAAATAACTAAATGTCATACATTTGAGTTTCAGCCTTCATTTTTTTCAGAAAATGTATACTGAGACAAATGATGTTATTCTAGCAACTTTCTAAGTCTATATATATATATATATATATATATATATATATATATATATATGTATGTATATATATATATATATATATATATATATATATATATATATATATATATATATATATATATAAGAGCAATATTTATAATCTGTCCCTGTATGGGGCCTTTGCCCCCCCCCCCCATTATTTTAGTCTTTGTTCAGATTTCTTGTGCTAAGAGGTTGAGAGGTATGGATGCAATGCCCTAGTTGGTGATTATTTGTTGCATTTTAAGGGGGGATAGGAGTTCTGCATTCCTTAGTGCGCCCTCCTTTGTATAAGATGCCTAGTAACTATGAACTTGTGTGTCAGTTTCTCAGCCATTCCCTATTGCAATATTACCAGCGTACCATTTTTTTCTTTAATGTAACATATGCAATTAATTTTTCAAGGGCAGAAAGCACTAAATTTATAGCTGAGACACTGAAATGTAAAGCTGTGTGCCAATAACAGCATTTTATTAGTTACAAATCTCTTTAATGTTGAATTATTGGGATGCATTTTACTTCTGCAGAGATTGTGCTTATTGACTGATACTGGTGGATTGTAATGACAGAAGTTTGAGTGGCCTTTTACGATTAAAATGTTCTGAAATGCACAGTTTTGTCATTATTGGGTCATACATTTTGTTTCATTGTTTACTGGAAAAGATGTTCAAAACTACAAATTTAAACCACACACTAACAAGTGGTGCTTTATTATACAAGTAATATAGTTTAATAAAATCTGGACAGTGAATCAAAGAACACGTACACATATGCATGGCCGTTAAATGTGTTCAAGGAGCCTATAGTTTGAAAAGAGCCCAAAGGTAAACAATTCTTTACAGGCCAGATGCATTTTATTTGAATGTGGGTTTTAATGCTGTTTCAATGAATGTGAATTTCAGTGCCAGCAAAGTTTACTGCTCATGCTAAGTCTGTTCTTATTGAGAGACTTGTTTGTTTAGGAAATGGCTATCAGTGTTTGTGCATTTTATTTCAATATCCATATCCATTGTAGAAGTAAATAAAATACTATACACACTCTGATAGGTTTGAACAGTGTTCATTGTAACTGGGGAGAAAGAGCCATGTTATGAAACACTGGTATGGCTGGGGAGGGGGCTTCTGCAGGAGGGGCTGCTCTGGGGGTAGCCCAATCTATTACCCTGCCTAGGGCCTCATTTGACCATGATCCAGCACTGCTAAAGTATGAGAATAGTTTGTATGGCCCCTTTAAATCACCAAAAAACACTCTATGGTGATGGCAACTTCTCCTTTAAGATTATTAAAAATTACCGTTTTCAAAAGTGGGTCTCAGTCCATAAAGGTTTGGAAACCACTGCTGTACACCAACTACGCAGACTGCTGACAGAAATGTCAGTTTGAGTTTCAGTACATTTTCAAGGAATTAAGAGTTTCAATGCATCTTCAAGGAATTATGAGTTTCAGTTCATTTTCATGGAACTGTGAGGTTCAAAGGAAGAAAGTTTACTGCTGCTCATGTCAAGTCTGTTTTCAATGTGCAACTAGCTGTTTTCTGTTTATCAAATGGCACACTGTGTTGTAAAATCTGAAAGCAGTGTTAGTAGCATAATTGGCTTTGGTGCAGAAGGCTGTGAATTCTACTCCTACACCATGTAGATGGAGTGCTGATATTGCAGTACCCATATGATTGCTGATTATTTGGTGCGTTATAAGAGGGGATAGGGGTTTTATACTCCTGAGTATATCCTCCTTTCTATGAGATGCCCAGTGACTAAGAACTTGGTTTGTTAGTCATTTCCTATTGCAATATTACCAACTTACCATTTTTTTAATGTAATACAGGAAATTAATTCTTCTAGGGAAGCAGGCACTGAATTTGTAGATGAAACATTGAGGATATAAAGTTGTTTACCAGTAGTAACCTCTTCATTAGTTACAGATTTCTTTAATGTAGAATTATTCAGATGAATTTACTTCTGCAGAGATTCTGCGTATCGAGTGATACTGGTGGATTGTAATGGCAGAAGCTTTGAGTCCCCTTTTATGGTTGAAATTTTCTGAAATGGGTAGTTATTGGTTCATACATTTTGTTTCATTGCTTATTAAAAGAATGTTTAAAACTACACATTTAAAACACATTCTAACAAGTGGTGCTGTATTATATAAGGAATATAATTTAATACAATCAGGAAGGTGAATCAAAGAACAAAATACATGTATGCATGGCCCTAAAAATTTGTGCAAGGAGTCTGTTTTGAAAACAGCCCAAAGGTCACTTTAATCCTCCACTGGCCAGATGCATTTTCTATGAATGTGGGTTTTTATGCCGTTTCAATGAATATGAGTTTTGCCATTTCAATAAATGTGAGTTTCAGTGGCAGAGAAGTTTCCTGCTCATGCTAAATCTGTTTTCATTGCGAGACTGTATTGTTTGTTTAGCAAATGGCTATCTGTGTTTGTGCTATATTATTTCAATATCTGTAATCATTGTAAAGTAAATCAGAAAACAGTATGCACACCGATAGATTTGAACAGTGTGTATGGTAACTGGTGAGAAATTCCCATGTAATAGAACACTGGAATGGCTGGGGAGGGGACTGCTGCTGGAGGTGGTAGGGAGTTGCTGCAGGAGGGACTGCTCTGGGGGGGGCCTGACCTATTACCCTGCCCAGGGCCCTAACTGACCATGATCCAGCTGTGGTATTTAAAGTAGGAAATACGTATGCAAAGGTAGTTGCAGTTTAACTACATTACAAGGCATCTTTTGCTTCCTATGCTTTTAAATAATTTAAGTAAATGACTGGAGTGGCTTTCTTGGGGAGTGACCTACCTGTGGGTGTGGTTCAAATAGGGTTGTTTCATGAGTATGGTGCGGGTGGGTCTTAAGGGGAGCTGGAGCACTACTTTGCCTAGGGCACCATTTCAGCTAAGGCCGGCCCTGGCAGCAACAATAGAAACAGCTTAGCTTTGAAACTACTAAAGTGCAAGAAATATAACAATTAAAACAGGATTCTTATGAAATACAGTAAAAGTAATCAGCAGAAGTGCAAAATGATACTTATTTTCATTCTCCTAGCAGTGAATGGCTTTAGTTGCAGCAGATTCTCTGGAACTCTCAGGTGAAGTAGCCAAGCCAAGAGCAGCTCTGAGGAACTGAGCACAAACCCACACAATGGACAAATGATGTATGGCATAGCTGTCATTTGAAAGGGGGCGATGGACAGAGTGTCTGAATCTAAATTTTAAAATCTACTTCTATTTTAGCCATGTGCACATCATCTTTAATGTCAATTTTTTTCTAAGTGGAAGCACTTATCGCTAGCTTTGAAATGAAAGAGGGAATATGGCCTGCAGATCTAAACAGCCATCTTTATCTAAGTTCCCTTTACCCATCTAACAGTACCATAACTCCTACCCATTTTGTGCTTGGCTGTATCATTCTGCGAGCATCATAGTCATAATTATGAATTATGAAGGAATGCCACAATGTTAGGAGTGAATATTCTTATTTACAGACTGAGTATAGATTTTTTTTCCGTAATCTGTATTGATTTTATACAATAGAACACATTTACAACACAAAAGTATCATTCACCATATCAAACAAAACCGAGAGAGAAAAAAAAACAGGGGAGGAAAAGCAGTATCTGAGTGAATTAGTAGAAATGTGGAGGAAGAATAGAAGGTGGAAAAGAAAGAAGGGGTCAGTAAGATTTATAGAGATAGTTCTAAAGTTATTTTTGAAGCAGGTGGATAATCATTCTCTGGATAATCATTACATTGGAGAAATAGATTCTATTTGATAGAAGAGGAATTAGAAATATGAGAGGTTAGAAATTCATTGCAAAATGAGGTTGAAAAGTGGATCCCAATATTCAGTGAGATGGGAATGACTTTTATGGTTGGACACTACTAGTTTATGAGCTAGTAAATGCTTGATTGCCATTTTTTGACCCCCCCCCCATGTAACTGTTGCTCTGTCTATCCAGTATGATGCAATATTAAGTTTAACTAGTGTAAAGAGGGTTATCAAAATGCGAGTTTGTACTGTATTCAGGCCAGGGGAATGAATATGAAGCACGGTAAATTCCCAAGACAAGGTTGCTTTTTCATATCCCATTTTATGAAGTTAAACCTTAATAGAGTTCTATAGTTTGTACATACACTTACAGATCCAGAATACATGTAGAAGATTGTCTCTCTAAGATTCACAATAAGAACAAAAAGGTGAGATCGAGGGGTTAAATCTATGTAGTACTGCAGGGGTGAGGTAAGCATTGTTTATAATCATGAGTTGTGTATAGACCAAGTTTTTTCAAAGGGATTGATCTAAATGTTAATTTTATCGATTGTTTTATTTGACACTTGGAGATTGAAGGGTTCGTTTTAAGCCACTATTTTGAAAATATAATATAATTTTGATATTTAATTGCTCTGATTAGGTTGTATTTACTAGATATTATTTTTTTCCTTAATAGTATTACTTTCCATAGGGATTTGCAAGTCTCTGTGTCCTTATCTACTAGGTTATTATTGGCTAAAATTCCTGAGCATAAATCTTTAATCTGTCTTACAATAATAGTATAGCTCTTGGGTAACTTTAGCTTGACTCTTATTTCCATGATGGTAGAATTACAAAAGGGAAAGAAATCATAGATTTCTTTTTTCTTTTATCAGCAGGAAGGTGTTTAGGTTTATCATAGTGTTATTAAGGTTTAGATTAGAATTAAGATGCATAGGTTGCAGAGTTGCTAAAGCCATAGATAGACTTAGTGATGCAAAATGATTTAGTAGGTTACTTATAAAGAATGTTAATGGGGTAATTAATTTATAGGCTGATAGGCTCCTTTCATCAAGAAAGGGGAAGGCTTTAGGGTTGAAGTTGAGTGATTTAATATATTTATGATACAATTCTAGCCAGAAAGATGCCCATGTGTGTCCATTCTGATCATGTTCCACAGTTTTTATTAATCTACTACTGTTGATGATGTCAAAATATAGTTTGAAGTCTGGTAAATTTAGCCTACCATTTGCTTTTGGCTGTGTTAGTTTATAGTAAGCAATTCTAACAGATTTAAGGGACCATATAAATTTTGCCAGGTATGCGTGTAGTTTTTAAGAATTTATTAAAGATAATTACCTGGGAAGCAACAAAAACACATATAAATCTAGGTAGGATGTTCATCTTAATGATTGCAACCTTTGATAAAAAAGGAAGTTTAAGGATGTTCCATCTACTGAAATCTTGTACCATATTCTTCCATATTTTGGAAGTGTTGTTTTGATAGAAGTCTATCGTATTCTGGCAGAATGAAATCCCAAGATATTTTATAGATTGTTTTATTTCTATTGCTGTAGGGCAAGGTTACACTGCTAGTAATTTAGGTGAGCCTATGGGGAATATTGCTGATTTGTCTAGATTTACTTTATAGCAGTGGCAGCTGGTGACTTCAAATCAGAGGGGGGCTGCAGGAGACATCTGAATGGGTGGAGCCAACAGGTAGAGGTGTGGCCAACTAGAAAGGGGCAGAGCTATGCTCAAAACCACAAAACTGGGACTTTAATTAAATATGCTGCCCTGGGTGCCAAACCATCATTATGAGAGTCCAGTCAAGACGAGAAGAAAACAATATTTCAATGCATTGGCTACATCATGACACCTTATTTAATATCTAGATGGAAACAAAACAGTTGTGAGGCATAAAAAAAATACTTTTTAAATACATTACTGGAATGCCAGTCAAAATCAAGCATTAGAAAACAAGAAGCACTCAACTCAAACCCCTGCACTTCTAATTATAATTTATATTGAGCTTTATAAAAGTAACAAGTAACATGCAGCCAGCAACATGCATTTTCTGAATAATAAGAAGCATAAATCAACAGTAGAAAAATATGACAGAAAACCAGAACATTCTGTAAAATCAAGGACAGATGAAAAGCCACTGTACTTGTGTCTACCTTGGATGGGGGATACTCTGTCTACACACTTACACTGCATAACTGCTCCTTGCCTTGCTTGGACACATCCAATGTCACTACATGGAAAAGTGGGGTACAAGTATGTCACAATTTGAAATGTCTCTGGCTGATGGTGATGGCCCTGACACATTTGTCATACTCTCAACCTCAGAGCAAGAAATCTGGACAAAGCCATAAATAAAAGTGGTACAAAGGCCCAAATTAAGGACAATTTTTAAATATTGCTCTTACAAACTTAGAAAGTTAATAAAATAGTAGGTCTTGCATTAGTATGACTTTTCTGAGGGCTATGAAATCTGAAACTCAAATGTCTGTCATTATGTTCTAACTTCAGTGTTTAATGATTTGCCACTAATTTGCCAGAAAACCACAATTTTATGAAAAACTGACCAAATATGCAATGCAAAAGTCTGGATATTCTGCGAAAATCTGCACGCACACACACACACACACACACACACACACACACACACACACACACACACACACACGCTCTGTTCCTCCATATGCAGTTTATCATTCTTCTCTCTAAAAAGAAGAATGCAGCAGAAGAGCATGTAAAGCGTGTGTGTGTGTGTGTGTGTGTGTGTGTGTGTGTGTGTGTGTGTGTATACATACATATCAAGAGACATAACAAATGCAGCTAGTCTATATATATTGTAGTTCTTACTAGGTTATCCAAGAATACCGTCTCACTTTAGGGTTGTGAGATACAGGCTCATTATCTTACATTTTTTATGAGACTATGAATAGATACTTAATTAAACATGCTTCTAAATGATCAAGTATCTTAACATCCCTTACATTGCATTTTCCATATCAACCACCTCTAACCTGCAATTTAGGCAGCTGGTTTAATTTATAATACCACCTAGGGATCAAGTTACAACTTGTCTAATTTATTAGCATACTGACTTAATTATTTTTCCAGTCACTCACTTATTTAAATTTGGTAATCTGGACGGGACCTCATGGGCCCCTTTTTGTCATGCCATCATTACATCATAAAAAAACAAAGAATCAACATTAATACTGTATAAGGTACAAAACAAAGAATACCAATCACAGAGAGTTTCACAGTATGGTAGACCTCCTGTTTTTACAGAATAATTGCATTATGACTCCCTTTTTGATCACGCAGATGTGAGACTTTGTCAGAAAGTATTGTTAAAAACTAAGTAGTAGTAGTAGTACACATACTCAGACCCTCCTATGTCCACTACTTTGGTAACTCAAACAAAGATAACAATTTGATCTGTTTGACATTCCCATTTCTAACCCATTTAAGCAGTGGTAAGTATATATTGTTTTTAGGTATCTTTCTTCAGATGATGTTTGACAGCTTTTCACATTATATTTATTTCCTTTAAATGCATCATATATTTCTGGAAGGATTTGTGCCATAAAACAGTATTTAAAAATTTTAAATCTGTTCAGTTTCATAACTCAATAATGCTTCTCAACAGAAAAAAAAGCTTGCCCATAACTCTTTCAAACTCACTTCTCCCCCACTCACTCACCCATTTTCTCCCTCTCTCACTTCTTTTAGTCACTCACTCATTATCCCCACTGACTCCCTCAATCACCTTGCACACTCGCTCACTCACTCACTCATCCGTTCACTTCTCCCACTAATTCCCATCATACACTCTCATACTCAGTCATTGTGCAGTTCACATATACTTCTGAATGCTTAGTCTAAGAACTCTAAAACTACTACTAATACAATAATAAAATAAAATTATGTCAGGCTTTATGGAAAACTTTATTTAAAACTTAATAAGTGTCTAGCGCCTTGCTCCCCGGAAGGCTTGTGGCTGAGGTGCCAAAGTGTTATTTTTTTTTTAAATAAAAGTTTTCAACAAAACCTATCATTTTCTAAATTAAGTTTTCAACAAATGCTTAACACCATTTTATTTTTCACTACTCGCTAAAGTCTGTAACTTATAAATAATTCTGGAATGTTCATAGTGTGAGGCAGGCACACTCCCATGTATCAACTTAGATGGAGCTGCCCAGTCCAACAAAACATGATGACAAAATTACTGTTATGATTTACAAATCAAGGCAGGATATCATAGTGTTGCTGGCTTGCAAAACATTTTCTTTATGGAAATATAATTGGTAGGGGATGAGAGCAGCAGTACCAACTCAATGGCTGTGATCAACGTCAGACATGACTTTTATTTAGCAGTCCTAGAAATTCTGGCGGTGGGTAAAACACTGCAATGTTATGAGGAACTTGGAATATTATTAGGATGAACAAACATAAAATAAAGCAGCACTCACTGTTCTCCATTATCCTGGCAAACAAACAAAACATAATGGGGTCTATATAAAACATGATCACAAGAGTTCTTAGTTTATATCAGCAAAAGTAGATCTTAGTTAATAAAGCATATTTTTCTATAACAGACAGCGTAGACAACAAGAGACTGTACACTTTATCCAGTCTGTTTTTTCCCCTTTTAATTCATTATAAAGCTTACACTATAATGGTTCCATTGAACAAGATCTCCCTCTGTCTCACATGCAGCTCTAATGAGAAAAGAGAGAGCCTAACAGGGTGGTGGTGGGAGGCAACAGCATTTCTATACTGAGAAGAAAATGCGAGGGCCACAAATTATTCCTGTTTTTTTTTCCAGGGAGGCAAGGAATGAAGTCCTGCCTTGTTTTAACTCTTTATATGTTTTTCAGTCTATCACTTAGACCAGACATAGAACAGGACACTCCTCTTAGCTGCTATTATTTAGCATAACACTGTGTTTTTTTAAGCTTTGCTCCTCCTAGATATTTTAATATTTTTTTTCCATAAGGACAGATTGGTTAATGATATATACAGCATTAAATAAACTAAACCTTATTATCGGGTATATGGTGTGGGGTCTATTATCAGAAGACTTTCTATTCCAAAATACAAGCAAGTGCTTTTAATGGTCAGAGGTTAAGAAGTAAACTACCAATTTAAGAGGAGGTACAGTTTCTGGTCTCTTTGCCAAAAGTCTGTTTTTGAGATTTTTTTCCATTCAGGCAAAATCTCGATTCACCATGTAATAAAACTTAAAAGTCTGTTGCAACTTGTATGGCTCATTTTGTCCATAAAATTCTTCTTAAAAGGTAAATGCATACATACCAAGTAAGTAAGTAAAAATTAATATGTCAGTCTCTCTGTCAGCCCTCAGGCTCAGCTAGCTCAGTCACTCACTGTCCAATTGTCCAAACAAAGTTCCAAGTTACCTCCACTCTGTAATGTAAACCAAATACTACTGACTGTTTCTCGCTCTCTTATTACGCAGGAAGAGAGCGAGAACCAGTCAGTAGCCATCCAGCCATCCACGTCATATACATGACTGCGGATGTGACAGTCCGATCCCCCACCACAAAACTGTGGTTATAAAGCACATAGACTTCTGGGCATCACACTGATGCCTTTTCTTCTTAATCTGGACTGCTTTTACAGCAGTCCAGATTTACAGAAACTAGATTTTTTTTTTTATAATCTGGAACTCTCCTCACATGAGCAGTTCAAGTTCCGGGACTTCAGCGAGTCAGTTGGACTCGCAGCTAAGCAGCCAGCCATCACTATATACTGTATACAGTAGTATACAAATAAATATTTTATTTTTAAAAAATGTTCTTTCTTTTTTTTCACAGTTTTCAGCTGGGTGGGGGCTGCAGTCCTGCAGTCCAATGGTACGAGCCACCACTGGTTTATAGTTAGACAAGTTCAAAAAGGTTTCAATGGCCTTCATTAGTTTTGAGATATCAGAGCTTGGTTGGGTAAAGTATAAATTTAAAACATCCCCAAATGCTGCTAGAGTGATTATGGTATTCATAATTTGGGGGGATTGTGATAGGTAGCTTGTTTGATAAGTTAAAAACAAGGGTTCCATGTAAAGATTGAAGAGATATGGGGATAGCGGGCAACTTTGCCTAGTTCCAGTCTTAATGATAATTCCAGTAGATGTATTTTTGTTTATGTACAGGACAGTATAGGCATTGTCATAAAGAGTTTTAATAAATTGAATAAAGGTTAGGGGAAAAGCAAAGTAAGGTAAGATTGATAGCAAAAAATTTACATTGAGCCTATCAAAATTTTATACACATCTATAACTAGCGCAAATATGGGGTATTTCTCTTGCTGATAGAAATGCATTAAAGCTTCCAAAGTAAGGGTATTATCACAGGTTTGCCTATATGGAATAAAACCTTATTGTTCTGGGGATATAATATACGTTATTATAGGTTTCAGTCTATCAGCCATTATTGTTGCAAGTATTTTGACATCTAGGTTGATTAACGAGATAGGCCTGTAGCTCTTAGAATCTTTAGGGTTGACATTATTTAAGAATAAACACAGTTTTCTAGGAGTTGAAATGGAGATCTGTAATGTTATTATTAATTATATAATTATAAAGAGAAAGCAAAATTCTGGAGTTTCCGGACAAAAGATTTTATAAAATTCTGCAGTAAAGCCATCTGGTCCCAGCGCCTTATTGGGTTTTAGTTTATTTATCACCCTGATTATCTCCTGTTGTAAGATGGGAGCTGAGAGAGTTTTTTGTTGATTATGATCAAATTTTGGAAAAGACAGACCCTGAAGAAAATAAGTTTTAACTTGTTCTGAAGCACAGCAAGTTTGCTCACCATACATTTGTGAGTATAAATTTACAAACAGGTTAAGAATTTCTTCATTAGAGCAAAACATCTTATCTAGGCTCTTTATCTCAGGAATGATAGGCATTGATTTTTTTTTTTTTTGGTTAATCAGTCTGGTGGGGAAACTGGATGGGAGCTGTGCATCTTCTGCATAATTAGCAAGGTTTTTAATTTCTTGGAATTACAACTGATTGAGATTGAGTAGCTAAAGATCTTTCTGA
Source organism: Protopterus annectens (assembly GCF_019279795.1). Classification (NCBI taxonomy): domain Eukaryota; kingdom Metazoa; phylum Chordata; order Ceratodontiformes; family Protopteridae; genus Protopterus; species Protopterus annectens. The sequence continues at coordinate 797,942,656 of NC_056744.1, forward strand.
AGATTAATCAGTCAGTCTTCTGTTTCTTTATTAAAGCATCTTTGTAGCTCTAATTCCAAATTGAAAATATTTTTTTTTATCGACTACTTTTTGGTTGTATAATTTCTTGTGGTAACCAGCTTTATGGATAAGGAAGCCTCTTATCTGGGATTTAGTTTTTGCCCATTGAATCTTCTTCTTCTTTCGGCTTTTCCCAGTTAGGGGTCACCACAGCGGATCACCTGTTTCCATTTCTTCCTGTCCTCTGCATCTTGCTCTGTCACACCAACCACCTCCATGTCCTTGCCCATTGAATATCAAGTGGAATTTGGGAAAGAGGGGGTTTCCAAGTAAATCTTCTAATAACAAGTTAATTCCTTCCACAATGTCTTGCTTAGAGAGCAGATTAGGATTAAGAGTCCAATTGTATCCTCTATATTTTAGACACAACTGATATTATAACGGAGTGGTTATCAAGTGGTTTTCCTGGTAAGATAGCTTGAAAATGTTTCACAACTATTCACAATGAGGTGTAATTCTATGATGAATATTATTAATTGGCAAAATCAATAACCTAGAAAAGAGGCAATTCATTTGACAGGTAACAGTTAATGTTCACCGTAAGCCTCTGATGATACCAAGTTTTAATTTGCTTCTACCTTTTGATATAAATAAACATAAATTGTATATTATATAAGACTAAAAGTTTTTTAATAGCTTAAGTGCACATTTTCTCTCTTTTAACTAATCTTATTTTTTTTCCAAATAAACAGATATTTAACTTTTAACACCTCCATAAGTTTCTCTTCATACTCTCAACCCTTCTAGTCTACTATTTCTGGTTTGTTAATTAGACATCATGAAGAGCCGGGTTAGTGGAAGGTAAGGGTGGTTTTGTGGTGGGATAGGTATGTTAAGCTTTTTCTATCTAAGTTTAGTTTTTATTAAGGGGAAAGTTAACCTCAAAGATTCACATTTGGGCTCTATCAGTGCTGTAAAAGGTAGTTCCTGTCTAACAATGCACTTACTCTTTTTTTTTTTTTTACCTTTCCCCTCTCTTCTTGGTCTAGTGGATTAGTGGATAGGCACAGGGTTATGGCAAGAAGTGTTTTGTATCATTCACTTAATTATTACTATATCAGCATCAGGTTACCTCCTCTATATAATGCTACTGATAACAGAATTCAATGTGGGAGATCGATACTTGGAATGTAAAGGGGCTCCAATTTAATTAAAAAAGGAAACTTTTTTTTCACCTTGCCTTTAAATCAAGAGCTAACATAATCTTAATACAAGAATCACATATGACAGAAGAACAATGGTAAAAAATCTGGGAGAAAAATTGATTAAACTGATTATTGCCACGGGTAAAGAAACAAATAGCGCTGGAGTCGCCATAATAATTAAGAAATCCTTCCAAGATAATATAATACAATAGGATACTAAAACTGATGGTAGATGGTGTCATGTAACCTGCAAAAACCCCTCTGTACACAAACCAATTATGATTATTTTTTATTTACACCCCCTGCAGTAAGCAACAAGATTTCTTTATGTCCCTATACAAAACTCTGTCTGTTTTAAAAATTCACTATTTAATTATAGGTGGAGACTGGAACGCTTATCAAGACCCTTTGAGAGATAGAATAAATTCAAATTGACCTTACAATACTCAACCAACTATTGCTCTATCTGAACTTAATAATGACTTTAAACCATTTGATCCCTTCAACCGTCAGAATAATGATGTTACAAAAGAAAAGTTTTCTTATTACTTCCAATGCCACAAATGTGGTCCAGAATTGATTTCTTTCAAATCTCTGATTTCTTTGTGAACCTAAGCATGGAAGTCTTCAATGAGACTAGATTTTTCACTGATCACTCCAAAGTTATGCTCAAAATTAGTCGGCCCGAGTATGGATTCAGGATTATACATAGATACAAGTGAATAAACAATACAAAGAAAGAAGACCTGTGTCACTACAGAATTTTAAAGATAAATGAGAGCAGAGATGGGCTATAACAGAAAAAATTCAGAAATGTATAGTACATCATTGGGTTAATGTCAGAGCTTTCAACTATTTCTCTATTCTTTTAAAATACAAACTTGCGTAAATTCATTAAAATGTAGTCCTTGCAGCGCATAAAGGGCATACCACTGTATAGCAAACAGAGTCGGATCATGGTGATATGGGGCCCTAGGCAGGATAATTGGTCACCCATCCCTCTGTAAAAATTCCAGTGTCCCATTACTTGTCTCTCTCTCCCCATTTACCATAAATACTGTTCAAACCTGTCAGTGCATACTGTTTTCTCCTTTACTTCTACAATGATTGCAGATATTTGGATTTCATTTAAAACTTATATTTCAAATTTTATAGCATAAACACTGAAAGACATTTGCCAAATAAAACAATATTCTCACAATGAAAACAAACTTTGCAACAGTAGACTTCTCTGCCCTTGAAACTAACATTCATTGAAACTGCATTGAAACCCGCATTCATAGAAATGCATCTGGCCAGTGGCAGTTTAAGCCTACTTTTGGGTTTTTTTCAAACCCCTCTGCACACATTTTTAGGACCATGCATAAATGCATTTGTTCTTTGATTCACCTTACTGATTTGATTAAATTATATTCCTTATTTAAAACACCGCCACTTGTTATAGTGTATTTTAAATTTGTAGTTTTGAACATTTTCCAGTAAGCAAAACAAAACATATGAACCAATAATGACAAAACTACCCATTTCGGAACATTTTAACCATAAAAGGCCACTCATACTGCTGTCATTATAATTCACCAGTATGAGTCAATAGACACAATCTCTGCAGAAGCAAAAGTCACTTGAATGATTTTACATTAAAGAGAACTGTAACTAACAAAGTGGTTGCTGCTAGCAAACAACTTTGATTTCAGTGCTTCATCTACAAATTCAGTACCCACAGCCCTTGAAGAAGAAATTGTTTATGCTATATTAAAACTGGTGTGCTTGTGATATGCAATAGGGAATTGCTGGCAAACTGACAGCAGGTTCACAGTTACCAGGCATCTCATACAAAGGACACACTCAGTTGTGCAGCACCCCTCCACCCTTTTGCTGCACAGTAGTGTCAGCCATCAATTTACCTTTTGTGGGAAGACATCTTACATCCTTTTTGCATCAAAAGCAAGTGTGCTACCTGTTGTACCTCTGGCACTGAACAACAAAACTATGAAAATGTGACATTGGCAGACTGTAATCATCAGGGATTTAGAAAACAAACAAATAATTAAATTTAAGGAGATGTTGCAGTTAGTGTGGAGGTTTAAGGCACTTATTTGCTAATAATTAAAGTCCAGGGTTTGACTGTAAGCAAAGTCATTTAACTAGACAGCCCCCACCCTTAAATGGGGCATTACACAGACAGATCTGCTCTGTTTGCTCTGCATACCCCTTCTAAAGATGCATTTGTTCACTTGGGTGCTCTGATATCCTAAATTAAATAGCTCACAATTTATGTTAGAACATTGTCCTAATGCTGAGGTTTCTGGTGCTTGCTGTTCTTTACAGAAGTCTCCCTCTACATCCTAAAGCCCTGCTGTCTTTTACAGAAGTTTCCTGTGAGTTCCTAAAGCCCTAATGTATTTACAGAAATCTTCTTTGAGGTGCCAGGCCTTCTTTTATTTACAGATGATTTTACTTTTTAAATCTTAGCTACCCCCCAAGCCAACATAGCCCCCCAGCCAACAGGAGCCCTAGGCAACTGAATAGGTCACCTAGTGATGTATTTGACTCTGATAGCAAATTGCCTGCTATAACAGTAATCTTTTCATAACTCATGGTATGCAGTGTGCTAGCACATATTCTTCATTTTTGTCCCATTGAGGACTTTTTTAGAAACAACTGGCTATATGCAGGGAAATAAAAAGAGAAAGAAATTTGAAAAGAAAAGATTTAAGTAGAGTGCACATCACAATAAACAAGAAAATAAAATAAACATAGGAAAGAAAAAATGGCATGTCTAATGTCTAAATTAAATAAACTAATTCATGGGAGCAGTGTTATTAATCAATGAAATATTCACCAGTTTATATTGCATTTGTTTTATCTTGTCAGTTTCCATTTTCATTGAGCAGAGTTCCAGTGTTAATTCTGAGGTCACTAAACGTGGGGATAAGGATCTCTGTGCTAGTACACGTAAAGCTATGGGGGCATGAGTTATAGGAAAACCTGTAAAAACTGTTATAGTTGTAGTTTCCTTTTTAAATTTTTGATGAGTTTTTACTTATAATTTTTTTAAACTATGGCTCGTATTCCATACATTGCAAAAAACAAAGAAAGCAAGATGTAATCATTATTGTGAACCACACAGGATACCCATTTACTAAGTATATAAGAAATATATGACAAACTTTTATGTTATAGCTAAACTCTAGTGTACACTGATATGCATTCTGAAAAAAAGTTATTGCTACACTTTAAAAGAACTGCAGACATATCCTTCACATTGACAAAACAAAAACCAGGGGATATACTAAATAGCTACTGAGTAGGATCAGGCAATGCAGGACCACTCTGTTATAATATCAGTTGTTCTTGACTTCTTGTCATAGCATGTCCATCTTTTTTCCTCCTAATTCATCTAACACAATGCATAACTAATTAATAAAGACCATTAGCATCATATGTTCACATATTTAATAATTGTATTCCAACATTGCATCGTAAGCATGTTTCCCTTTGGAAGGGTTTTTCTCATGTTGCTTCATATGCAAACCATGCATATGTAAAAGGAAGCTTGGTGCTGTGTATAACAGAAGCAGCCCACATATCAACATGCAATAAGCAGCTCTACAGATTTAAAATATGTGCTTTGATGCATATATATATATATATATATATATATATATATATATATATATGGAAATATGTTTTGCTATAATATGTTTTTGCATCCAGTGCCATATTAAACAGTTCCCACCTTCACTACACATGTGCTTGGTCTTGTGTAAATTAAAGCAATTGTGGACCATGACAACTGCAGCATACTACATATGACACAAGTCTAGGAACCCCTTATTGCCAGATGATGCAGCCTGCCCAGGTACTAAATCTTATTAACCTAATGCATGCTGTAGTTACTATTTTGTTAAAATCATATACAGGCTGATAACACCCCCAACCCCAAACACAGTGTCCTGCAGCAAATAAATGGCTTTTTCCTGTTTAGAAATCTCTGTCTCCTCACATGAACAATGTCTCACAAGCCCCTCTGGGGTTCAGACTAAGGATCTTGGCTCTGGCTTTCTGCAATATGGCATTGTTCCAGCTTACATAATGGTAAGAAATCCAGACTAATTCAAAATGTAGTAGCATATACCACTAACAGGTGTTTAATATGCTGCCCTTGTGTGTCAAAGGTACAGTTAAGTGATATCACAATGATGTGTTCATCTGGGAAATGTGCTTATGGTGAAGTCATGCATAGACCTCATCATGCAGATACTGTACACTACAGCAAAAGGCATTTGTGTAAGTGCACCCTACTGTTTAATTGTGCTTAAGAGAGAATGTGCCATAAGGCTGAAAACATTTGCAGAACTATGCCATCAGACTAAATGATTTTGATTTTGCTCATTAGGTAAACACTGTGCAAGACAAATAAAAGGAAAATGCTGGCCAATGGTATTTACAGGAGCTAAGTTTTCAAATAACACTCTAGGCAAAATCATACCAGTTGCTTTTATATTCTTATATTCTTCAAACTTCTATTAGCAAAGCAGTAAGACAAGTTTTTGTGTTCTCCTTCATAACTTTTGCAAGTCATACCACAGAATCCTTGAATTCATGCATTCTGAGATCTAAATCTGTTAATATAAAATTTAAAAGTATTATATATAACCATGGTTGCTTTTATTTTACTTTAGTTTAGTTTAACAGGTATTTTTATTCTATTTCCCTCTCTGGCACCATTGCCACAACTGGCACTTTAATCATTGTATCATTGTCTCTGTTATTTGTGGGAATCAGAGAGGATTACTAATCAGGCCTTCCTTTTTGTAGAGTTAGGGTTTCTCTTAGCATTTTCCCCTTCCCCGTGATTGCCCCTCCACAGTAGCTGTTGGGTGTACCACAGAAATGCAGCCTGCAGTGCTGAATGAGTGGCACGTGTATATTTCCACACATCCACTGAGCAGCAGAGTCGGCCATTCTTTGTCAGGTCAAGATTTCAATGATTTGTTCACTGTTTTGTTGCATTAGAACCCATATTTCTGTAGACATTAGTATTCCTGATTATACCGCTTCTGTCTCCCAGGATGGCTTGTTCACTGCCACCCTCCTACACAACTTCTTCAGTTCCCATGTCTGCTAGTTGAGCTTAGGTCAGTGGGGCCACAGTCCGAGATTTATCCCTCAAGACTACAAAGCCAGAGTTTTGATTTTATTTTTGTGCGTGTGAAAAATGTTGTTCTGATTATGTTTCTCTAGCTATGTACAGCAGTTTTGGAGAAGTAGAACAGACAGAAGTAGCATGCAAGGATTTCTAAAACAGACTAGTGCAGAGCATTTTTGTAAGTGCTCATTAAGAGATTGTGAGAAAACACTACAATATTGTATAGAGTAGTCATGAGAAAAGCACAAAGTTTGTATGAAGTACTGCTACACTGGCAACCAATTAGAAGTATGATAAGCAGGAAGGTAAGGTGATTGAGTCAGATATATTTCAGTCAGAAAACATATATGCAAATAGTTGATGTGGGAATATTTAACCTATCTTCTTAATAACTACCATTCTTGGATCTAGCAAGCTGGAAAAGGGCTGCAAAATTACTGCCCAATCTCTTTTATCCTTCCTTTGTAGGTGAGAGTATTAATACTTCATGGTCTCTTTGATCTATTTCTTATGGCAGTGGATGAATAGTTGAACTCCATCATTGCCCTCCTTCATCTCTAATGACTTTTGATGCTGTGGACTATGCCACTGTATTTTGACTGAACATCTGATATCATATTGTGGTCTTTATGGCATAATTCCCAAATCATTCACCTCTGTCCTTTTGAAGCAAACACAGAGAGAATTCTCAGTATTTAATTCTTCAGATAATCACCCTACAAAATGCAGGGTATATTATGGCTTGATATTGGCTACTTTGTTGTTCACAATGCATATGCTGCCAATGAAGGACATCATAAAAAGTAGTGGTATGTGATATCAATTGTGCTGATTTGTGCTTTGCCTCTTCTTTACTCAGGAGTCTACGCCAAACATTTTATGTTACAAGATTGCATGGTAATAAATCAACTAAAACCCAATATCACAAAGACTATGTTGATACTGGTCTAAGCTACTATATCATCATCCTATAAAACTCAATTCCACAAAGACTGAGCTGATACTGGTCTAAGCCACCATATCATCATCCTCTAAAGCTCATTCCCACAAAGACTGAGCTGATACTGGTCTAAGCCACTTTATCATCATCCTCCAAAAGTCAGTTCCACAAAGACTGAGCTGATACTGGTCAAAGGCACCATATCATCAGCCTCTAAAACTCAGTCCCACAAAGACTGACCTGATACTGGTCTAAGGCACCATATCATCATCTTTAAAAACTCAATCCCATAAAGACTGAGCTGATACTGGTCTAAGGCACCATATCATCATCCTCAAAAACTCAGTTCCACAAAGACTGAGCTGATACTGGTCTATGCGACCATATCATCATCCTCTAAAACTCATTTCCACAAAGACTGAGCTGATTCTGGGCTAACCCACAGTATCATCATCCTCTAAAAGTCAATTCCACAAAGACTGAGCTGATACTGGTCTAAGGCACCATATCATCATCTTTAAAAACTCAATCCCATAAAGACTGAGCTGATACTGGTCTAAGGCACCATATCATCATCCTCAAAAACTCAATCCCACAAAGACTGAGCTGATACTGGTCTAACCTACAGTATCATCATCCTCAGCAACTCAGTCCCACAAATTCTGAGTTGATAGTGGTCTAAGCCACCATATAATCATCCTCTAAAACTCATTCTCACAAACACTGAGCTGATATTGAAGGACTACCAACTTACCCAATCCATGTATTTGGGATGTAAGAGGAAACCAGAGTACTAAACTGAAACCATGCAGATTCCACACTGAAAGCACCCAGCCAAGAACCAAACTGGAGGAGCAAACTCTGTAATGCCGCAATGTTAACTGCTGTACCACTCTGCCACCTGTAAGGAGGTTAAGTCAAGGTTATAGCCGTGATTCATATTCCAGACTCCATGAACATTATAAACTAGCTAATCACTGCTGAAGTGAAAAGCAACAACATAGATAATATTATCATCAAACCATCTTTATCAAGATGTGCCTATAAGTTTTTACCCCTTAGTAGGTGAACAATAAAAGTACAGTATTTGCAACAATAGTCAGTGACATCATGTTCTGAAACCATCACTACTTAGAGCTATATGTAATAGAGGTCACCTTAGAGGAAGCAAGGACTTTCTGCTGGTGGCCACAGCATTCTTAGTGGAATGGATAAACTTCATGTAGGATGGGATCATGGCTCAGCAGATTTTAATTTTGCCTCATAATACTTTATAAACCACATTTCTAGGCTGACTATGGATTGTATAGAAATTGCCTTCACTGTGTCTAAGTGGGTATTTTCTGAGTATTTAGTTTGCTTCCACATCCCAATGATATCCTGGCAAATTAATAGCTGGTTCACCAAATTGCCTGTACACATTTAAGTCTCCAGTGTGTGTGCGTGCATGCACACACGTGCGTGTGTGTGTGTGTGTGTGTGTGTGTGTGTGTGTGTGTGTGTGTGTGTGTGTGTGTGTGTGTGTGTGTGTGTGTGTGGATGTGTGCACTAGAGAGAAATGGCCAGGTGCTATAGTCTCACTGTTCACACCACTCCAGGCAGGCCTTATCATAACTAAAATCTTTATAGTTCTAAGGCTGTTTTGGCCTATAAAAGGCAGTTTAACTAATAAGCTAACATTCAGAGTTACTCTTTGGGTATGAATGTATTTTTTTCATAAAGATCGAGTCCAGTTAAATATTCCCTGAAGAGATCAGAGCAATAACATCCCTGCCTGCTAGGAGTGACAGGTTTCTTTTCCTCCATCTATGCTGAGCCCTTTGCTTCAACAGTACTGCCATAGTAAGGTTAAACAGTGAAGTGATCATGCCCCCAATCCAAGATTTATCATCCTACATGACAGCATCTCTAAACTGTGACTAGCAGACAAAGACAGACATTAAAACACTACATAGCCCTTTGTTCCAGTTTTCAGCTTTCTGCTGCCTACTATGTCACTTATTGCATATATGCAAAGGTGCACATACATGCATGCTACCACCCTAGGTGCAGATTTATAAATGTACGTATGTAGGCTATCTGAACTCCAAGAGCACATGTGTGTAAGGATGCATGAAAAACAGTATTACTCTGCATGAATTTGTGTGGAGGTACACAGCCATGCACACCACTGCTATGAGGCCAAAATAGGCTCACATCTACAAGCACTGCCAGTCTCTATGTGCACACATGTAAAGATAATCAGTAGAAATGCAAATGCACTTCTACTCTAAGTCCATATATAGTACATGAATACTGGTATTTTATGTGCACTTATATAGAGGTGCACATGAAGAGGCACTACTAAGTGCATGCATGCAATTCTACAAGTGTATAAACACTACTATTTGAATATGACTAATATCTACCTATGCAATGTGTATATAGTCATTTTAACCATGTTTTTGTACTTTTTTACTGTTTGCAGCTATTACTGTATCATTGTGCAGTTGGTATTTCTTGTAGTAGTCCCATGTTGAACCTGAAATTTTTACATATGGATCAGTACTCAACCATGGTAAATAAAGTAAAAATTAAATAATATAAAAAACAAAGACATGCATCTGGAACGTTTCTCCCTGGGCCTCCACTGAAAATTGGCTTCGTTCCAAGTCAGATTTTCCCGGTTAACAAATGTCAAATAAATAAATAAATAAAATGCTCCAATCTTGAGACAGCCAGAGACTGCAAAAAGGGACAGTTTTTAAAACTGATTGTATGAAATATGTTAAATTATACATCAGATATCGGGATGATATATTTATTCTATGGAGAGGTGAGAAGCCTGAATTAAACATTTTCTTTATTATCTTCAGCAATAGTACTGATTCTGATTTTGGCAGTAACAGCATTAACTATTTAGATAGTAGTCTTTTTAAGTCCATTAGAGGAAGTTTTGAATCAAATGTAAACTGCAAACCCACCTTCTGCTATTATTATTTGCATTTTAAAACAGACCACCCTATGTGCAGAAAAAAAAACTTAGTGAAAGAACAGGCAGTTCACTTGTCAAGAATTATTTTGGATGACAATATATTCTTAAAAGAACTTGAACATTTGCAAAACGTATTAATTGAAAGAGAGTATCCCTATGATGTTATGGTCCCCTTAATTTAAGGAAGTATCACTTAATCGAGATGTAAAATTTCCTCCTATTTTAAGATCTGGGAAGGTACTGAAACAACTTCGGTCAGCTACCTTCTCAAACATGGATAAGAACAAGAGTACATAATGAAATTAGATACATTTAAAATAAAATAAAAAAAATAGAAAACAGCCAGCAGAATTAGAAGATTAGCTAGTGATACTTTTCAAGAATAACAACATAAAAGACTACTTGAAGTGAACTATAGGGGTGACTATTAATAAAGGGATAGTCAAATGAGGAAGCTCCAAGACCTGTCATTATAGTCATGAAGGGTCTCATATTAGCATTCTAGGATATGATAAAACACTGAAATACCATGGTCATTTTAATTAGTGTATTTCACTAAATGCCTTTCTTGTGAGGTGTTTATGCACAGAAGAAAGAATGCAACCTATCAAAAAGAATCTATGAATATAAGTGCAGTATATGTGCAAAAGACAGTAACAATGTACTTTTTAAACATTCTATTTTGTGTAAAAATATGTTTTTTATTTTGTATATTGGAAAAAAGTGAAAAGCAAATTAGAGGTGGATAGTAAGAAAATATGTTGAGATATTATGGCAAATCACATTAAATGCAAAAGTGTTTCCAGGTTTAAATGATAACATTTTTAAACAGTTTTAAACATGAAAGCATATTGGATTTCATGATTTATATTCATTTAAACAACAGTGATGTGTGTATTTTCATGAATTTATAATGTAGTACACATCTGTTTTTATGTCATGGTTTTGTTTTTTTGCTCTGTTTTACATAAGGTTATCATTGATTGAATGTCCCTATGGATTTTTCATCATGTGATTTATCATTTGATTTTAATAATACATGTTGAATGGAGTATTATTTATAGAAGTGGAGTGTTTTATGTTTTATTCTGATAATGTCCTTCATATTAGAATGAAAGCACTTAATAAAATGTGTTGGTTGTGAATTACCTTCAGTACCTTTTTTACCTTTCCTATTGAGACAATCTTTCATTGGATTTTTTATGTGGTTTAACAGTTAATTTAGCTGATCAGTTCTGGACCACTATTTTGTCCTTAATGGTGAATGTTAATCTACTAAAACTACATCATAACCTGCCTAAATTTAAAAGCCCCTTCCATCTTGATGATCCCACTGCATATGCGGAATTCTTCATTACAAAGTTTTATGCACACATAAATACCTGCATATATGCATATGTTCCCCTAAGAAATAAACACAATGCCAAATTAAAACAAAAACAAAACAAAAAACTGAGGTGGAACCCAACTAAAACAGCCTGTATAATAAAAGTAGAAAATGTATTGCACACACAACTAAATTTTACTGTCAAGATACCAAAAACTCTCTTACTGAACTAAACAAGGAACTCTGGACCCTGATCAAATCAAACAAAATCAGATATGAATGAATTGAAAAGAAGGGCTTTAGTAGTTGAATTTTTCATGAACTTGTAGTAAGTTAAGTTTCTGCTTAGTAACAGATGACGCATAAAAATTATTTGATTGGAAGATATTGAGGATGTGTGACTTCTGTTCAACCCTTATTGGAGGTTAGGAATGGGTGTGTCTTTTAATTTATTTTTATAAGCTGTTGACTTAAAAGTTTTTATTGGTTCTGATGATGTCTGACATGCCAGATGAAAGCACTTAACCTGGTGGAATTATTAAACTTGAGGTCTTGGTTTACCAACAGCCTTTATTTTTTACTTATTAAAGTCATATATGAGGTAAAGATAGTCACCCTGGTGAAGGATGACTAACAGACCATCTTTATGTCTTATCCCTCTTTTCAGTATCATACACACTGCTAGGCTATTGAAAGGTGATCCCTGCCTTGCATAAAAAACTTTAAAAGTCCCTATTCTGTTAGACTTATTACGCATTTGCCCAATCCAATGGTATCATAAACACCTGCTTAAGGGATCTCCATCTCCTCTGAAATATAAATTGAATATGACGGAGAGATACACTTATATCACAGATAATACCACTTCTATGGAACAATATTCCACTCCACATAAAGCAAAATAATTCTCTGACTGTTTTGAAATGTCATTTAGATGAATGGATGGGCAACTGCAAATTCACCAGGTCCGTCCGAGATAGGGGAAGCATGTCAATGTCACATTTCCTTGTTTGTCTTATCTCTAGAAACTACCATGTAAAGCTAGGCATTTTAAGGTCATCACAGATCAATAGCCTAGTAGGTACCTATGAACTTATACCCTTAATCCTCTGTGCTAAACTGACAGATACATTAGAAGGCATAAACACAAGACATAATTATGGGACATACTGAACATTCATCATTTGGATGAGACATTAAACTGTGGTCCCTTTTGCTTGAGTTGGTGGTAACTTAGGTGGATGTAAAAGAACCCACAGCACCTATTAAAAAAGAAGGGGTCTTTTATTAAATATGTTAACTACAGTATCTACTTTATTTACATATTATACACTATTTACAATTATTTGCAATCTTTTACAACCATTTTTTCCATTACTGACAAAGCTTTATATATATATATATATATATATATATATATATATATATATATATATATATATATATATATATATATATATATATATATATATATATATATATATATTCATTTCTCTGACTCTCACCGCTTTACCCATAATCAAAATCTAATATTTTGCATTATTTCTGCCAATATCCATTTCCCATTAAATTTTATCTCATCCAGGCTTTCATTCCATATTGTCCATATAATATAAAATATCCTTTCAATTTTCTTCATATTTTCCCTTCTTTTACATTTAAAATGCCCATATTCCAAAATGTCCTGTTTACATTTTTAAATCCTTCCAAGTAATTCTCTTCACATAACTTTACCCATAATTTCTTCATCATTGCTATTTCAACTTCGCCATGATTTGTTACATATTCTTTCTTCTTTTGTTGTACCGCATGACAATTTTTTATTGATAATCTGTATAAAAAATCTACATTCTACATATTTTTACATCATTCTATTCTCACTTTTATTGCTTTAATTTTTCCTTCCTCAATTTTTCCCATGGATAAACATAATAATATTTGTTCATTATGTTCAGATACCATAACTTCCTAGTTTCTTCTATCTCCCTTATCTTCACTTTCTACAATATTATTTTTTGTTTTAACTCTTTCATTCCTCATTCTTAACTTCTTTCTCTCTTTTAAATTTAGTCATCATGCACAATTTTTTTTTCTAGTCTTCCTTCATTATTATAATTATTAAAGGTCCAGTTTCCTCTTTTATCCATTTCAACACTTTATAGATTTAATGATGCTACATATACCACTGGATTTAGTTGACTCAGTCCTCCTTCTTCTTCCTTACCACATGTTCATCTTTCTACTGGGTTCACTCTGGAACCCCATATAAATGAAAAACATGGTTTTCATTATTTATTTATCACATTTCATATGGATCATAAAAACATTTGCAACATATGTAATTTTTACTGGTTATACCAGGTTTACTAAATATACTTTCTTTTTGTATGACAGCTTATAAGTACTCCAATATAGACATATATTTCTTACTTTCTTTATTATCTTTTACCTTTTTTTTTTTTTTACTATTTTATTCCCAAATGTTATACCTAATATTAGTAACCAAAGAGTAAAGTGTACTACTGGTAAAAGCTGATGTTTCAAGAAAGAATACATGAACATGTTGTGATCCTTCACCGTAAATTTATTAAATTAATTAATAAACTGATAATCCCTATCTTACAATATTCTCCTAATCCTTTACTCTTATCTCTGTTTAGGCTCATACCTATAGCCACCAAATATTCATTTAATTGTTTAATGGCTTCTTTTATCCATTTTTTTGCTCTTTGTCAGTAATACTATGGCATTCACATATGAAGACATAGTTGGTACTCTAATTCCTTCTATAGTCTTATATTCTGCTACCTTTAATGCTGTATTTATTTTACTAGTAACTATGTTCGTGACTAATATCAATACAATACTACTTGCTGAATATCCCTTTCTTATACCACCTTTTATATCTATTTCTTGACTTATCCACCCATTCACTAAATGTTTTACTTTATTCTTTCCATGCTCTGTAATAAATATCTTTGTATTCTTTCACTTATATTGTATTCTTTTATTATGTCCCATAATGTTTCATATTGTATCTTGTTGAATGTTTTAGTCAAGTCACTTGCTGTGACTTTAACTTCTGTTTTCCTATTCATTATGTCATCTACTATTTCTCTTAATATCATTAGTCATTTTTGATATATTTTCCCTTTCTGACAAATATTGTATCTTCTGCTATTATTTTTAATTTATTTTCCATTTTTTGTATTATTTTCCACACTGTGTAATTAGTATTATCCGGTTCCAGTCTTTTATGTCTTCTTTTTCTGCTTTTTATCATATAGCTTCATGACTCCCAGATATATTTCATTTTGACTAAAACCTTCCCCTAACTATTCATTTAACACTTCCATAAAGTTCTTCTTCTGCCAGCCTAACATATCTCTATACATATGGTATTCTATCACATCTGGTCCAGTTGCCAGTTCTAGATTAGTTTTTTCTTTAAATTTCCACTTTTATTTTCTTTTATTTTACTTTCAATATATGTTATGTATTATTTTACTACTTTCATTATTTCTTGACTTTTGACTTTTGACAATTTCTTCTTTCTCATTTATGCTATTACCCTTTTATTTTTTTTTACTATACTACTCAAATAATACACCAATTCCTTCCTTTTTCCACTTGTAGAAAATACCTTTGTTTAAACAAATGGCTTTTAATCTCTTCTTGATTCATCTTTTATGTTTCTTTTTCTCTGCCATATAATTCTTTCTTGTTTTTATTTACATCTGCAAATGCCTTGTTACTTATTTCTTTATATGTTACTTTACAGCTTTTCTTTTTACGTACTGCCAATCCAAGTAACATTTTTATATTTATCATTGAAACTTATCCACCATAGCATCCAGTTCTTGTAAAATTATTTCATTCCCAAATGATCTTTCCACAACTGAATCATCATTTCTATACTTTCTTTATCTAACTCTTTTTCATTTGCTCTCTTATTCCCTTTACCTATTGTATGTATCCATTTCTTTCTTGTATCTCTATCCAAATAGCCAAATGATCTGACAATCCTGTAAATTTTCTCCTTTTTGTGTTATCTTCAAACTCTCAGAAATACTAAAATAATCTATATCTGTTCTTAGATTACATCTTTTGTTTGTACAATGTTTATTGTCCCAAATATTTAACTTTCCACTTTTAATCACTTCTAACATTAATTTTACATTGCCACCCCATTTTCCCATTTATGTAAATCACAATTAAAGTCACACACCAAAATCATATCCATGCTCACACTAACATAATCTAAAATGTTCTTGAATATAACTTATCTTTCTTTCTTTGTCACATACATGTAAACTTCAATAATTCTGTAAACATGATTTTTCAATGCCAAATCTATTGTTACTCTACTCATTATTACCAATGTAATATCCAACATTTTTACTGATTTTATACATAATATTCTTATACCTGAAGACATTTCTTTCCCTATGTTCCAGATAATCTCATCCCCATAATATTTCTGTTTGTAAGCTCGCTCTCTTCTTCTGTTAATGTTCTTGTATCCTCTAACATAAACATGCCCATATCAAGTGCTGCACACCATTCTAATACCCTTATTCTTTTTTTACATTCTTTATCCTATTTATATTTATTGCTAACATCCTCAGTTTTACAATTATTTATTTTCTTGTTTTCATATTTATACTCACCTACATATAACCTTTCCCTTTCTTGTTTTCTTTCATGCCTAAACCAATGAATTTTCTTTTTCTACCTTTTACCCTTTTCTCAATGGAATTTTTTTTCCCTTTCACTACATTCCAGTTCATCTCTTCTTCTTCACTTAATTTTGACTTTGCTTCATTTCTTTTTTCTCTCTTTTTCCTTTTACTATTTTTCTCTGTTTCAATATTATCTATCTTTACCTGTGTATCTTGCTCTTGTTCTAGCTCATACTCAATCTCTTGCTCTCTAATTACTTCATCCTTCCATTCTTTAACAATTTACTTATAGTCTATCCATAAATTAAATACTTTTTCATATTTAAAACAGTTCAATTCACATCGTTTCACATTGTGACCCATTTTCTCAGAAATATAACATTTCATTTTATCACAATTCTTAATTAAATGATCACTTAAAAAAAAACAATATTTCACTGTACTTTTGTTTCCAACCCAGTTATCATACTTGGAATACACACAGTTTTTTCATTTTTCATTTTTAATACAACACTATATACCCAACCCACAGTCCATAAACCTTTACTGTCATAAATTTGTGTAATGTCCAATACGCCTTTAGACATAGACTTCAAGTATTCTTTTAGTGTCTCTTTTTCCACTTCACTTTGAAATTGTGCATATATTTTCTTTTTTGTTTCTGTATTAAATACATGCAATAAATATAAAATCCACGGGTTACAGTTTTTCTTAGATTCATATTGTCCCCAAACATTTTCCATATATTTGTGCATAAATCAAACAAGCTGCTACACAGGTAAACGCTCTTGTTCCCCAAAAAAATATATAAAATGTGAGGAATGTGTACAAATGTACAAGCGGAACAGGAGCAGAAGTAAGGACTTAAACCAGTATACAAAAATTCAAGAATATCCAGATAGTAAAGTCCAAACCGTATTGATAAAATCCACAAAAGTTTATTCAATTGTAAACGGATGAGCGCTTTCACTACATTAGCTTCATCAGATCCATATTAAAAAACACAGCAAATGGCTCTGTATATATATGATGTAAAATTAATTAACCAATCAAGGTAAATGAAATAAATTAAACCTACCAATCCATTTAAAAAGACAATGCCTATAGATAAAAATATAATAAATGACTCTCATAAACCTAAAAGGCAGAAAAATGAGAATAAATGCATATCAATATGATACAAGACATTTACATGAACACCAAAGTACATAAAATATAAATGCATAAAGAAGATATAAAAATTTATATATATGAATATAAAAACAGTATATTAATAGGAAAACCATATATACAAAAAATATAAATTATTTTATATGTCTGCGCTGTCTCAGGTTAGGTTTAATTGATGCCCTTTCATTGAGACCTGATCCTCTGTCAGCTCTCAATAAAATAATCCAGCCACTTTCTTTACCTTCAGTATATGACATAATGTCACCACCCCTCTTATCTGGGGTGATAACTTCTAGCACACTAAATAAAAATTCATGGTCAATACCATGCTGGATAACATGTTTAGCTAGGGCATTGTGTAACATACCCTTCCTGATATGATATCTATGTTCTCTCATCCTATCTCGGAGTGGGCGGTTGGTCTTGCCCACATAGAAGGAGGAACAGATCTTACAGACAGCTAAATATACTACATGTGCAGTCATGCAATTTGCATCAGCTCTCATATAAAAAGTCTTGTGTAAATCTGGATGAAAGAAATGTGTACTACCATCAATGAGCGAGCAAAAACTACATTGACCACAAGGTTTTGTACACCCTGTCTTAATAGGAAATCTATCAGGCTTAGGGTAACATAATAGCCTTTTTAAGTTACTTTTATTCTTAAATAAAAAATGTGGTACATCTCCAACTATCTGTTTAAGATCTTCATCAACTTGCAAGATACTCCAATATTTATTAACAATCTCCCTGACATCATAATGGTCAGATGAGAAAAACGTAGAGAACCTTACATGAGGCTCAATCCTTTTTTCTATGACTGCATTACTAGCACAAACAGGTCCAAAGTACGGCATTGCTATTGTTGAGCGTAACTTGTATGCTTCTTCTAAATAGTGATTCACCTCTCCTATTTCATACCCACTAACTAATAATCTATTCCTTAAACTCTCCAAATCATTCATGAATCCTCCATCCATAGGATTTAATCTAGAGGCCCTAATGGCCTGTCCTTTCATAATATTTCTAAATATGAAGGGTGGGTGCATACTAGATCTCAAAAGTAACATGTTGGAATGACATGCCTTTCGATAAACACCTATGTTTATGAGGCCACTGGGTAACCTCTCAATATAAAGGTCTAAGAACTCAATTTTATGGTTGGAGTGTTGCATAGTAAATTTGAGGCAAGTGGTTAAATCATTCATGATGGTGTACATAGATGTCAACTGTGTTGACGTCCCCTTCCATAAGAGAAAAAGGTCGTCCACAAACCGTCGATAGAAGACTACATGTTCCTTTAATAACACCTCCCGAAATAATACGTGCTCTTCCCAGTATGCTAAAAACATGTTGGCGTAGGTATTCGCACATGGTGTGTCCAAAGCTACGCCATCAATTAATATACTGTTTTTATATTCATATATATAAATTTTTATATCTTCTTTCTGCATTTATATTTTATGTTCTTTGGTGTTCATGTAAATGCCTTGTATCATATTGATATGCATTTATTCTCATTTTTCTGCCTTTTAGGGTTATGAGAGTCATTTATTATATTTTTATCTATAGGCATTGTCTTTTTAAATGGATTGGTAGGTTTAATTTATTTCATTTACCTTGATTGGTTAATTAATTTTACATCATATATATACAGAGCCATTTGCTGTGTTTTTTAATATGGATCTGATGAAGCTAATGTAGTGAAAGCCCTCATCCGTTTACAATTGAATAAACTTTTGTGGATTTTATCAATACGGTTTGGGCTTTACTATCTGGATATTCTTGAATTTTTGTATACTGGTTTAAGTCCTTACTTCTGCTCCTGTTCTGCTTGTACATTTCTACACATTCCTCACATTTTATATATTTTTTTGGGGAACAAGAGCGTTTACCTGTGTAGCAGCTTGTTTGATTTACGCACATTTATAGTTTTTATTTAATTTTGCTGCTACAACAGGAGTAAGGCTTTATTTGATTATGGCTGAAATTGAGCTCGATTATGTGCCCAGAGGTGAAGACCAGGGGAAGGAGGCGCTCCAATTGAGGTTCCGATAATATCTGAAAGGAACATTGAACACTTCCTGGTACTTTGCAAATGATGCTGTTTCTAGTGATGCCACGGGAGCGACTCTAGACATGGAGAGATTACATCAGCTATTAGACGAAATGGAGAAGGACTTTTTGAAACTTAAACATCTTCGAATGCAGAGGCTACATTTTCAGTTTTGTTTGGACCACAATATTATACCACGCGGACTTAGAGTGTTTACTATGCCCAGCCAAGGTCATGAATATCCTGAGCTATTAGCTCAGTGGCAGCACATCAATATAGAAGTAAGCCGTAAGTATCTACAGCTCCTTATAGACTTTTTTTTGTCCAGAAGAAACAAGACTCATTGATAGTATAGACGCTAAACAGCAGCAGCTGTTTAAAAATTTTCCGGACAGTGTGGTTCAACCACTTTTTGAAAATTTGCTTGATTGTGTGTCAGCCTACGAACGTAAACTTCTACAACAAAAGAAACATAAAGTTACTAGGGACTTGAATGATTTTAAGCTGGGCCATGTCTTTACTTGACTTAGACATGGTCATAATATTATTGCTAATAATAATATAGACAAAGATATGCTATATAACACTAATGGTGCTGGACAGGATTGTACTAAGAACAATATTATACATCATAGACACAAGGAGACAGCTATGTCTGGTGCCATTGTTGAAAGGAACGAATACGAGAATGCTGTTATTGTAGAATCTAGTCAACCACAAGGGTGTTTTGAAAATGTTATAACAAATGATAAGGTTGGATCAATTAATGAAAAAGTATTAATTAATGAAGTTGTTGCCGATAATAGTAATGATTCAACAGATGTTATACATATTATGCATCCTAGTATGCATTCAGATATCAATCTGTACCCAGATGTGCATGTAGTCAAGAATAAGCCTGTATTATTTGATAAACCTGAGCCTGTTGTTAGACCTAAGACTAAGAGTGGTTTTGTTGAACCCACTATGAATTCTGATTTGTCTTTTCCTTTGCCCGTACGAATGGAGAAAGGTCCGCGGAGATCACGCTCCATGAGTCGGGGCAGACAGAAAAGAAAATTGTCAGGGGAATCTTTGCATCATCAAACCCTGAAGAAAATGTGGACAAACAAGCATTAGTATATAACTTATCTAGTGTGATATTAACAAAAGATGATATTAGTTTATTAAGTAAAGGGTTAAATTTTATCCCTAAAAATCAGAGCAGGTTGATAGACACTATAACTGACCTAAAATTATTTTGTAGGAGCGTGATGCTCAAGTATTTATACAAAGGATATAACAATGACCCAACTGAAATCAGTGGATTTGTATTTAAGAATTTGAGTGAATATGTTCCTGTCAATCATCCTCTAGTTGAGACATTTTTGAAATTAACAGAGGATGAGTTGCATAGCTATTATAGCAATAGGAAAAATAGGAAATCTAAGAAGTATGTCAATCTTACCTTTAAGGAGAGATCTAGTCTCAAAAAACTACAAAATGACTCCACTATTATTATTAGACCTGCTGACAAGGGCAGTGGAGTTGTGGTCATGGACTTATTACACTATAATACCTCTATGGAAAACATGTTACATGATAAGTTTTATGAGATTACTACTATTGAGGCAGTGCAAGAAACAATTAGCTATGTAGGTTTTGTTTTATTGGATATTTTCAAAAGTAATTTAATAGAGAAAGATTTATTTGATTATCTTTCTATTCAGAGACCTGTCATTCCTATTATACGTGGACTACCGAAGATACATAAGAACCCAACTGATCCACCTATGAGACCTATTGTCTCAGGCAGAGGTTGGGTTACCGAACATCTATCGGTCTTCATTGAGAAACACCTTAGGCATGTATTGAATAATAATATCTTTGTGTTACGAGATTCCAAACAATTCCTTATTGAACTTTATGAATGTATTAAGCAGCAAAGCTCCATAAATGATTGCCTGTTTGTCACATTTGATGTCCAAAGTTATTCCGAATGGACTTGGACTCACGTATGTGTCTGCATATCTTAGACAATATAGTGACTATTCAGAAATTATGATTCATCCTGTGTTATTTAAGGAACATGTAGTCTTCTATCGACGGTTTGTGGATGACCTTTTTCTCTTATGGAAGGGGACGTCAACACAGTTGACATCTATGTACACCATCATGAATGATTTAACCACTTGCCTCAAATTTACTATGCAACACTACAACCATAAAACTGAGTTCTTAGACCTTTATATTGAGAGGTTACCCAGTGGCCTCATAAATACAGGTGTTTATCGAAAGGCATGTCATTGCAACATGTTACTTTTGAGATCTAGTATGCACCCACCCTTCATATTTAGAAATATTATGAAAGGACAGGCCATTAGGGCCTCTAGATTAAATCCTATGGATAGTGGATTCATGAATGATTTGGAGAGTTTAAGGAATAGATTATTAGTTAGAGGGTATGAAATAGGAGAGGTGAATCACTATTTAGAAGAAGCATACAAGTTACGCTCAACAATAGCAATACCGTACTTTGGACCTGTTTGTGCTAGTGATGCAGTCATAGAAAAAAGGATTGAGCCTCTTGTAAGGTTCTCTACGTTTTTCTCATCTGACCATTATGATGTCAGGGCAATTGTTAATAAATATTGGAGTATCTTGCAAGTTGATGAAGATCTTAAACAGATAGTTGGAGATGTACCACATTTTTATTTAAGAATAAAAGTAACTTAAAAAGGCTATTATGTTACCCTAAGCCTGATAGATTTCCTATTAAGACAGGGTGTACAAAACCTTGTGGTCAATGTAGTTTTTGCTCGCTCATTGATGGTAGTACACAGTTTTTTCATTCAGATTTACACAAGACATTTTATATGAGAGCTGATGCGAATTGCATGACTGCACATGTAGTATATTTAGCTGTCTGTAAGATCTGTTCCTCCTTCTATGTGGGCAAGACCAACCGCCCACTCCGAGATAGGATGAGAGAACATAGATATCATATCAGGAAGGGTATGTTACACAATGCCCTAGCTAAACATGTTATCCAGCATGGTATTGACCATGAATTTTTATTTAGTGTGCTAGAAGTTATCACCCCAGATAAGAGGGGTGGTGACATTATGTCATATACTGAAGGTAAAGAAAGTGGCTGGATTATTTTATTGAAAGCTGACAGAGGGTCAGGTCTCAATGAAAGGGCATCAATTAAACCTAACCTGAGACAGCGCAGACATATAAAATCATTTTTATTTTTTGTATATATGGTTTTCCTATTAATATACTGTTTTTATATTCATATATATAAATTTTTATATATTCTTTCTGCATTTATATTTTATGTACTTTGGTGTTCATGTAAATGTCTTGTATCATATACTGATATGCATTTATTCTCATTTTTCTGCCTTTTAGGTTTATGAGAGTCATTTATTATATTTTTATCTATAGGCATTGTCTTTTTAAATGGATTGGTAGGTTTAATTTATTTCATTTACCTTGATTGGTTAATTAATTTTACATCATATATATACAGAGCCATTTGCTGTGTTTTTTAATATGGATCTGATGAAGCTAATGTAGTGAAAGCACTCATCCATTTACAATTGAATAAACTTTTGTGGATTTTATCAATATGGTTTGGACTTTACTATCTGGATATTCTTGAATTTTTGTATACTGGTTTAAGTCCTTACTTCTGCTCCTGTTCCGCTTGTACATTTGTACACATTCCTCACATTTTCCATATATTGCCAAATTAAAATATAATGTCACAAAATGTATCTTTATTAATATGAATAAGTGTTCTTACCTCTTGTGTAGATGTGCCTAATGGTGTTATTACATTGTCCCAGATATCATACCTGTATAATCCTTTTTCTTCTTTGCTACTTATTCTTACATCTTTTTTCTTGCTTCTATCTGCTTTTCTTCTTTTCTTTCTCCCTCTTTTACTGTATCAGCATATAACCTTTTCTTCTCCTTTACCACTTCTGCATCTTATTTCTGTATTCTGTCCATCATCTCTTCCCATAACACTACTCTGTCTTTTTCCAATTTAATCTGTACCATAAGATCTTGCAATACAAAATTCCTCAACACAACCCTCCAGACTGGAGGGTTGTAATAATACATCCATTTTGGCACTCACTTATAACCTTGAATAACTGCTGTTGAAAAGGTTTGATCACATTCACCCTTTTGCCAATCTCCTTGTTGTCCTTCTCTATATACGTTAACTCCTCACTTGCCTTCCTGTTCTCCATACTTCCAGCCAACTCCTCCTGCAAATGCTTGACTATCTTTGTACAATACAACCTCTCTGGCTCACTCTTTCCCTCCAATCCCTCCTTCCACATAGCTGTTTCTCTGACTGAAACAACTCCTCATAACTACCACATATTCCTTGTTCATTCAAGATCTTCTCCCGGCTTCTCTGACCCTCCCTTTGCCTGGACCCCAATCATAAAGTGCACCTGCAAAATTCATACCCTATTCACCAAAAAAGTAAGGGAGGTTCACCAATGCCCTGGCCAAATTTCCTCTAGTAATATAAATACCACCTGGGGTCTCTCCTGAAAAGAGGTGACTAGCCTAGTGGGACTAATGTGGTCAACAAAGGATAAATACAATAAATAACTAAATAAGTTATACATCTCTTTCTATGGGGAATTTGTTGGCCTAATCTTTTTGACCTCTTTTAATATCTGGTTTAGATATTGCCACTGCACTCTTCAAGGTTTTGAATGTGCTGTGACTTTCAATTACTTTCTTCTTTTTAGCAGATAGGAGTGGAGTTGGGCTATAATGAATAAATATTTCCTTTACACTGTACTGGTCAGTCCTCTGACATTCCAGTCTAAGAAACATATTCCCTTGAATTCAGCAAGCAGCAGTGCAGGAATAAGTTATTCCTGCATGGCAGGGACCATTGCTGTTCAGCACAGCAGCTCACCATGCATATTTATGAAGGTGAGCTGCCATGCTCTAAAACAGACATGGTTCCATGTACGAGTGAAGGGGGTGTGTCTGAGAGCAGATCTCTCACAATACCCACACCCCTGCTCTCCAGAATTGCCTTTTGGCAATTTAAAATGAGCAAGAATGCTAACACCCCCAACGCATCAGGATAACAAATCTGGTCAAAGGCATAGGGGACAATCGTCTCTAACAAGCCAAAAGATGTTAGGATAACAAAGGTAGCATAAGCACATAGTGCACACCTCCCAACCCAGAGTAAGGAATGTGGACAAAGCCAAAAGGGACACTTGTCCCACAAAGTAGAAAGTTGATAAAATAACAGGTTCAGCATTAGCAGGGATATTCTGAAGGGTACAGATAAAATAACACAACAAAAATTATTTATTTTTTTATAAATCCGATAACGGTTAAGTGTAGCTGCGCAGGTGTGCCCATTGCTTAGCTATGCTTAGTCCAACTTAAACAGCACAAGACGTTAAATAGCAAGAGACATTCAACATAAGCAGTACTGCAATAGTGTAGTTGTTAAAATGTACACTTTATAAGCAGCCATTCCTGGTTTGATCCTCACTGTAACCAACTTGCATTTTACATGTGAAAGCAATACATAAACTTTTTTTTATTATTATTAGCTACTAAATAACATATATATGTTAACCGGAGTACTGCATTAGATCCAGATGTGAGGTGTCAGTTTAATAAAGTTGTGAAACCCCCATATAAATACAAGTGCCCCATACAGTATAGTTACACATGAATAAATGTAATGAAAGCACATTGGAGGATGTCATGTCAGGGACAGTAAACAATATGTAATGAATGATGAATCAATGTCATACAGCAGATAGTCTATAAAATGAAAAATAAGCAATGCTAAGCATTGCACAGCTCTGCTTACCAGGTGTAAGCATTGTGTAAATATTGCTGCTAAGCAATGAGTAACCCAGCTAAGTGGATTTACCCATTGGTATGCAGTGCTGAACCTGTCCCTTTAATCACTGCCAACCCTAGCTAAGCAGGTTTGCCCGTAGCTTAGCTCAGCTCAGCATATTCAAAACTGTCCAATCACAGCAAAGGATGGGAAATTGGCCATATTTAAACCCCAAATACAGCTCATAGTTGGTTGCAGCTACCCACTGTAGGCAGTATGGCAGGAGTTGGTGAGGCCATGTGCTTCTGAATGCAGCGCTGGGGCATACAGGAGTCCAAGGTCATGGTAGGACTCCTGGTACATAACCATAATGAGAGACTGCTGCAGGGCCAGTACCAAGGCTCCCAATATAAACAGAAGCCTGGGACCATCTCACCCATGATCTCACCAGTGCCACTGGTATCCCTTGGACTGGTGAGCAGGTCCAGCACTACTATGCCGACTTGAAGTGGAGAAAGAGGGAGCTCTTGGATGAATGGGTCTAAGAAGCAAGGCAGAGGGGTGATGTCCCAGCAGTGTGTAAGTACTCATACTAATAACTATTTACTAATGTCTAGCCTGTGTATATGATGGACTGGCATGCCTAAATATTTCTCTATTTCCCTTACAGCTGCAGCTGAGCAGACTATGCATCAAGAAGCCCATGCTAGTAGGCTGCAAAGGCTGCATCATGAGGCTGGTGAGTAACAATCCTGCTTGTAGTAATCATACCAAATAAATATAAAGTAGTAGAAAGTCACCTGGCAG
This sequence comes from Protopterus annectens, assembly GCF_019279795.1. Lineage (NCBI taxonomy): Eukaryota > Metazoa > Chordata > Ceratodontiformes > Protopteridae > Protopterus > Protopterus annectens. Next base: position 797,968,802 of record NC_056744.1, read on the forward strand.
TATAAAAACTGTGTATGGATTGCACTGAATAAACCAGACAATATGACAGTAATAGATCTATATAGGTCATATTTAAATAAAACTGTAACTGCCTGGCAATAAAGCTCTAAATCCCAGACTGGTTGTGTTTACTCTGGTATTGTATGGCATTTGTTGTTGCATTCTCTGAATAGTAATGTTGTGTTAACCACTGTTACCCACACTGTGCTACATAACAAAATGTCTAGGAATGTCTGTATAAGACTGTTGTAAGTACAAGATCGGATTGTACAACCAAGAGAGACTTATACAGATAACATTAAAAATATAGACAGCAATATCCAAATAGCACACTCTGCTGAAACTTAAAATTGTATTTTTAGCAGACACAGCCATCGTTCAAATCCTGGAAGTGGTAGTAAGCTGTATGCATAATCATACCTCTCAACTGTACACATTTTTTCAGAATGTCCAGATAATTGGCTCATATTTTCTGCCTGTTCCTCTGTCCCCCTGGCAAATCAGTGGGATGATCTCAGAATTGTAGCCACTAAATAATGACATACATTTGATTTTCAGACCTCAAAACCTTCAGAAAATGTAAATTAAAACAAATCCTGTCACTCTAGCAACTCTCCAAGTTTATGAGAGCAATATTCAAAATATGTCCCTATTTGTGCCCCCATGTTGTCAAGCTTTGTCCAGAGTATATGCATTAAGATATTGAGAAGTATGTGCATAATATTCACTTGTAATCTGGGAATATGTGTAGAAACAGTCAAGTAGTGTTAACAAATATTCCCTCTACAGGTCTGTCAGATAAGAAAACTGTGCCGGCCAATAAAGATTTAAATCCTGGACTGGTAGTGTTTACTCTGATATAGTATGGCCTGACATGTAGCATTCAGTAGCATCTGATATCAGAATAGTACTGTTGTGTCAACCACTGTTTCTCACACTGTGCTACATAAAAATATGTCTAGGAATGTCTGTATAAGACTGTTGTAATCACAAAGTCAGAATGTACAACCAAGAGAGACTTAGACAGAAAACACCGAAGGAATAGACAGCAATATCCAAATAGCACACTCTGCTGCAACTTAAATTGTTGTATTTTTAGCAGACACAGCCATGGTTTGAATCCTGGGAGTGATAGTAAGCTGTATGTATAATCATACCTCTCAATGGTACAGATTTTTCAGAATGTCCAGATAATTGGCTAATATGTTCTGCCTGTTCCTCTGTCCCCCTGGCAAATCAGTGGGATGATCTCAGAATTGTAGTCACTAAATAACGATATACATTTGATTTTCAGACCTCAAAATCCTCAGAAAATATATATTAAAACAAATCCTGCCACTCAGGAAACTCTCCGAGTTTATGACAGCAATATTCAAAACATGTCCATATTTGTACCCCCATGTTGTCAAGTCTTGTCCAGAGTGTGTAAATTAAGAGATTGAGAGGTATGTGCATAATATTAACTTGGAATCTGGGAATATGTGTAGAAACAGTCAGGAAGTGTTAACAAACATTCCCTCCACAGGTCTACCAGGTAAGAGATGTAGAATTTAGTTATAAGACAGTTGAAGTATACACTGTGTAAAAACATACCACTGCCCAAACCAAGGCCATAGGGTACTGTAATAATAACTGTACCTTAATGATTTATAAAGACATGCATCTGGAGAGTTTCTCTCCTGGGCCTCCACTGAAAATTGGCTTTGATCCAAGTCGGACTTTCCCATTTAACAAATGTTAAATAAAATAAAATAAAAATTAGCACAATGATCATTAAAGTTGTGAGTACTACAAGGATATATAAGTTGTTAAATGACATCTCTCTCTCCCCTCACCATATCTGCAACATTAATCTAAATACACAAATCAATGGGTATGTTTACACCAAACCTACTGTTGGGACATATGTCCTATTGTTCAATAAATATTGAAATGCGGTTCTATTAATGTTCCATGTTGAAATACTATCATTGGTGGCCTGTTGCTATTAATGTAACCTGCATGCCATTGTAATGGCCACTGTGGTTCCATATATGCATGTGTTCTGTTCGCTATGCAACTGTTCCAAATCTGGTGTTTTGGGTTAATGGGAATATCTATGCATGCTGCTATAACTAATCCTGGATTGTGTTGACTATTACTAATCCACATATATTTTAAAACTGCAACACCATAGCACGTTTGGTATGGCCAGTCCTAGTGGACCCCCCTCTCCCACCTCATCTGGCTGTGGCACTGGGCCCCAGCATGTCTGGGACCCACCCCGGAAGCTCCTCGTCTGTTGGTCCTGCACCACCTTTGGTTGGAACCACCTGAAGGGATGGGACTTGTCGTCCCCCCCCGGGAGTGGGCACAGACAGGATCCTGTCACCCAAAGTCAGGTCCGGGGATTTCTGCATAGCGCACTGCGAAGGGAGTTTGGAAATCTGCTACACCAGCTTGAGGGCTGTGTGGTGTATTTAGAGGGTCAGCCTGCCCCTCCTGCTCAGCCCCAGAACAGCCACCTTTGGGGCCGTGAAGGTGCTGTGGTGACTACCCATGGGTGGGGACCTTAGTCCCACTGTTTCCATTTAGGGGCTCATGGGCTTCCAATTTCCAAACAACCCTCCCTGTCCAAAGTGTTTACCCCCCATGTGTCATATACTGCCTCTGTATGCTGTCTTGTCTGTCTTGTCTGTCTTCCTACCCAACCTACCTCCCCAAATATACCTACTATCCTTCCCCAACATCCCACTCTCACCTTAAAAAAAGGGCAATCTGTTGCCAAAAAAAAATTTCCCCCATACATAGCGGTCCATTTTGCACACATGTCCACTGGAAACATGTAATCTGGTCTAACTGGCTTCACAACACATTATTGTTGTCCTCACCCCTCTCTCAGTGGTTTGAGTGTCCAAATCTACATCGAAATTCAGTATATATGCACAGCTGTTGCTGAAGAAGAAATGGACAGCTATGAACCTTCCCTACACCCGTCCTGAACATCCCTAGCTACTTTTCCTATTGTTTTTCTCTTTGCATGCCCCCTTTTTCATCACTTTCCTATCACCCCTTTTTCTTTTCTTTTAAAGAAATTAGCACAGGGGTAAGCGGGAGTAAGCACTTTTAAGCAGTAGTAAGCGGGTTTAAGCCTATTTACATGATGACAAGCAGTGCCTACACAAATCAAGCACTGTCAGGCTAACTGTCTGTAAGCTTATTTAACCGGAAGTTAGTATTGCTTACCGCCACACAAACCCACTTACAAAGTGCCTTAATCACTCTGTATCCAACAGCCGTTGTTCTGCCCAGCAACACATTAATCAGCCCTTGCAAATCTCGAACCCAGGACCCTGCACACCATAGCCACAGTGATTTACCACTAAGCCATGTATTGCATTCGCACATTGGATCCACACTCTGAACCTCTCACTGCATAACATCTGACCAAAGCCACTGTTAATGGGGGTGAAGGGGCCCAAAATAGAGATCTCTTGCAATTATTGCCATTATCCCTTCCTCCACAGCTGAACTGATCTGCCTTGCAACACAATAACCAGAACTTGCAAGTCTTGAACCCAGGACCCTGCACAAAATAACCACAACAAGTTAACAGTAAGCTATCTCAGCTGTAAGATGTCAGGATGATTTCTGTAACATATCATGCAGAACAGTCAGTCTACCATAGGGAATGTACAATGTGGAAGCACTAAACATTCCAATGATACATATGCACACACATACATATATATATATATATATATATATATATATATATATATATATATATATATATGTATATACACATACATACACATATAAATATATAACTACTTATAGGTATATATAAAAAGAGTATATATAGAGGGTGCACAGCATTATCAAACAGCCATTATTTCTAGAGTTGCCACTTTTTCAAATGGTCAGTGTCTGATTCTTTCCTACAAATGAGAATTATTGCATGAAACATATACCCACACACAATGCAAAGGACAGGACACCACACACAAGTTTGCATACATAGAAATGTTTGTGTACTATTTCAGTTGTTTATGCCATTTCTTATAGCAGTTAGGTGTTTGAAATACATAATTGATTAATGCAACTTTCAAACAAAACATATGATGCAGTAATCTGCAAAACATAACATACTTTGCTGTCTAGGCTAAAGCCTTCAAGTTGTACAACAGTAAAAAACACACTTGCCTTGAAGATAAGAATCAATCAACACTTAATTACAGATGTAGTTCAACAGCCTCCAATTACACTCTGTACTCAACCCCTAGGGGGAAAAGTATTAGTTGTGACAATGTAAATGCATCTGTTACATAACAATGCTTAACTTAAAATGTCACTATCACACTGACAAACAGAATTGTGGGTAAGACAATAAGCTCTAGCCCACCACTGTTCCCATGATGAAATGACACAACTCATGCATCACAGAGATGTATAATGTTGGTAATAAGGATTCAGTATAGCTGCAGAGCATGCTGTTGAGTGCCATATGTCATGCGTGTTGACTGTTGGGTAATGAGAGGTCTGTGTAATATCTTTGTGCCATCTCACCTGTAAGTGTGTGTGTGTGTGTGTGTGTGTGTGTGTGTGTGTGTGTGTGTGTGTGTAGAGGTCTTACATTACTTTTTTTTTGTTTTCTCCTCACAGGTGGCGAGGTGGGTCAGAGTCCGTCCTGCAGGCAAACTGATGTTAGTGTTCATACAGACTCTGACAATGATAATAGGTATGGTGAGGCACAGGCAGGGTTGTCAGGGGCTGAAGCTGTGCCATCAGTTGACATCCCACTTTTATCTACTCCATCTCCGCACACAGTCACAATGCCTATGCATACACCATCACCAGTGGCCATAGATGATGGACAGTTGGTGGGTGGTGGCATGGAACAGGACAATATGGTGACTATGGCAAGTGTGTCTGTACACAGCAGTCAAAGCCGGATGACCATTGAGGTACCACACAGGCAGATGTACAGGGGTGCTCATAGGAGGGCTGCTCATCATCATGCCCCTGGCAGAAGTGCCACAGCAGTTGTAACTAGACACATGTTTCAGTCCATCATGGAGGTACAGGCATGTATGGAACATTATACCAAACAGAGTCTGAGGCTCCAGATGGTTACTCATTCTGCTGTACTTGACAAAATCCATGATCTTGCAGGTGCCCACCGTTATTTTGCAGAGGTCCTGGATAGATGGTTGGGTGAGATGGTGGGAATTCTCAACCATGTAATGTCTGTGTTAGAGCATATGGTGGGAGTAGGGTGACAGCCACATGGACGTAGGTCAGCAACACCAACAGGTGGAGGTCTACGTGGACATGCAACAAGTCACAGCCATTCCTGTAGTGGCAGTACCAGCACCAGCACTGCAGTGGGGGTGCTGTCCACACCACAACACAGCAGGCCATGTGCACATGGTCCTGGCCGGTCCCAACAGGGACCCAGATCCAGCAGACATATGTCATCATCAGGGGAGAGTACCATATCTGGGCTTGTACCTGGTAGTGCCCTTGGGACCCCTAGCAGGCACAGTTTTCACGTCCGTGGCCAGACACGGTGAACTGTACACCCTGCCATGTACAGTCTGCAGCTGTCCAACAAACCCCTGTATAGGGCAGCCACATGGCCGAACTGTGTGCGTACATACATGCACACATCACCAACACAGCTAGGGTACCTCCATACCTACACACATAGTAAAATGAAAAAAAGGCTACCACCACAACGAAAAGTTCACTGAGAAATTCTGTTAAAATGTAGGCTTTAATAAAATGAAGAAATAAAAAGCACAAATTGTGCTGTTCAAGTTGCAGGTCAAACAGGATAAGCGCTTTCAGTTAAAAAACCTTCTTCAGATCCTAGTGTGTAGACCTGACTTACTGCTGTTAAATAAAGATCCTTAATTGCTCAACCAATCACATACAGCAATCAGATGCATGCCTTCCTTAAGCCTCCATTTCATTTCTTAATTAGGCTTCTCTCTTTCAAAATAGGTTTAATAGGAACTACTCTGTTGAGCCCTGGAAATAAATTAGCTCTGAGGTTCATGATCCATTTGCTTTCTTCCTTTTCAGTTTTGTTGACAATGTCTCCTCCACGGAGGTTAGTAGTCACATTTGAGATAACCATAAAGCTAAATTAATGCCCTGGATTTTCAGACACATGTCCATATAGGGCATTGGTTACCACTTTATTCTTGATGTATAACAGGTGGTGAAGTATCCGTTCCTTAAACTTTCTATTGGTCTTTCCTACATAATAGGCTTGGCACAAATTACAAGTGCCGACGTATATAACATTCTTGGTGTTGCAGTTAGCAAAACCAGAGAACTTATAGCATTTGTTAGTTACCGGATGAACAAAACTGTTGGAACATTTAATGTGGCTGCAAGCTTTGCAAAAGCCACATTTCCAAGTTTCTAACCTATTTCTTACTTCTGTACTCTGCTTGTTAGGTATTCCATCATAGTTGCACAATAAATCCTTTATATTCTTCTTGTTTTTATAACCAAACTTAGGTGTTTCCCCTACTATTCTCTTAATTTTACTGTCAGCAGTTAAGACTGGCCAAAATTTCTTGATGGTTTCACGGACATCAAAGGAGTCAGTGCTGTAGGTCATCATGCATCTGAGATTGTTGCTGTTCCCACCTTTCTTCACATCACTCTGCTTCCATTTCGGGTAGTACGGTTGCCCTTTGTTGTATCGAATGGACATTGCTTTGCCTTTACTCATGACTAATTGTTTTTCATTATAGCCTCTTGAAGCAAAATTCTGTAAGAGTTTGTCTTGTTCCTGCAGAAAATCATCATCGTCAGTACAGAGCTTGGATATCCTGGTCACTTGATTTTCAACAATATTCTGAAAAACATGTCTCGGGTGCATTTTATTGTAGTATAGCATATGGTTCCTCCAATTTGGTTTCCTGAATATAGTGGTGCCAGTTTCTTTGCTATTATTCATTGAAATTCTCACGTCTAAGAACTCGATCTCATTTGCTGACGTTTTCACTTTAAATCTTATAAAGCTAGTCGTACTTGTTAAATAGTTGACAAAATCATTTAGGTGTTGCATACTGCCCTTCCACAGGAATATAACATTATCCACAAACCTATTGTAAAAGATGATGCATTCCTTCCATTAATTTTTCATATCCATTTCCCATTGCCTTTCCCATTCAACTAGGACTATATTGGCATAGCTGTTTGCACAGGGGGTGCCCATGGCTACCTCCATTTCTGCCAATAGTAGCTCTCACCATAGAGGAACACATTGCTCTCCAGGACCAATTCCAGGAAGCTGCATACTAGATTCACATCCATGTTGACTTCAAAATGAGAGGCAAAGTCCCTTACTGCTTCTATTCCTGGATCGTTGGGTATGCAAGTGAATAAATTGTTGATGTCCATCGTCACCAAAATGAGGTTGTCTATGGAGCTTTCTTGCTCCATTCTTTCATACAGTCTCTCCAGCAGCTGACCAGTGTCCCTCAATACAATATGTGCAAAAGGCAACAACTTCTTGAGTTCAGTTTCCACATAGATTGAAAGGGGCTCAGTGGCCCATCCTCTCCCCGAAACTATCGGTCTCAGAGGGGGGTCAACACTGTTCTTATGAATCTTAGGCAACCCTTTGATAACAGGTATAGCTGGATATACCATTTCAAGAAAGTCATATAGATTTTTATCAATTGCTCTAGTCATTAATTTGTCATACAGGACATTCTGTACTGAGGACATCAGTCTGTCTACTTGATACTTCTTGATTTTGTGGTATGTATCACTATGGCTTAACATATCCTGCATTTTCTGGGCATACTGTATTGAATTCTCGATCACAATTTATTAGCACCCTGTCAACATGGCTTTAGACCATTTCATAGCACCACCTCTGCTCTCTTATCCTTCACTAACCATATTAACAGTAATCGTAATATTGATACTCTATCCTCAGCTGTTTTTATTGACCTGTCCAAAGTATTTGACATGGTGAATCACCACCTCCTTATAGACACACTCAAAAACCTGTCATTGGACAACCATACTATACAGTGGTTCCAATCATACCTACATAACAGGCAACAGGCTGTACTATGGGAAAATACTTTATCTCCCCATGTCCCAGTCACTCTAGGGGTCCCGCAAGGATCTATATTAGGCCCATTACTCTTCTCCATCTTTACAAATGACCTTCATTCTGTAATTCCTCAAGCTGACTGTATCCAATATGCTGACGACTCCACACTCATATGCGCTGCTGCTTCTCAATCAGAACTTCAGTCACTAACCCAAATGACCTTTAGTACAGTTGAAAACTGGCTCCTACAAAGACGTCTTATCCTTAACCCCAAAAAAAAAAATGCTACTATTTACCCCCACCGCAGAACCTCCCCACTTAACTTTACTATTACTTCAAATGATGGAACTATAATATCTCCTGAACCAACCACCAAACTACTCGGGGTACTAATAGGTAACAACTTGTCCTTTGAACCTCACATTAATAACACCATAAAAATCGTAAACAAGAAACTAGGTTCCCTCTATAGAATAAAACCCTTTCTTACACCTCCAGCCAGGGTTACTATTGCTCGTACCCACCTCATCTCTACCTTGCTCTATGCCTCCCCTATCTATACCAAAATATGTAGAAGTAATCTGAGTAAACTTACATCCTCCTACAACAATATTGCCAAATTTGCAGCTGGGTCCTCCTATAGAACTCATCACTGTATCAATCTGAATCAGTTAGGATGGTTAGAGCTGCCAAATGTAATACTTTTCAATCAATTAATAGTAGCCCATAAGATCCTGTATTTACCTCAAAATACACCCATACTTACATCCCTAGTCATCCCCTATAATAACCTCAAGACCTTACGCTCAGCTAATAACCTACTTGTACAAATATCAAAATCAAACAACTTACAGTAGGTAAAGCCTGGAACATCCTCCCAAGCCAGCTAACCTCAATATCCTCTGTCAGCTTATTTAAAAGCAAGCTTAAACCCTACCTCAAATCACACTGGCTATGCCCCTGTGTTAACCCAGACTAAGTACCTAACTATTAACTAGACTTCCACAATTCCTAGCCTCCCATGATCATGATCTTGTGTTGTCTTACTAATTTTTAGTGAGCTTAACCTTCCTTAGGATTTTTTCTCATGTAAATAAGTATATACTGTGGAATGATCAAACACCTTCATATAGTATCACAACCTATGTGTTAAATAACACTAGAAATCCATCCTTGTTTGCTGTTCTTCTATACTCTATCTATTGATCTCTAGTGTTTTTCTTTCTTAGGTTTTTGTGAGACCTTAGTATCTCTTATCATAAATTACTAGGTGTATCTAATTTTGTAATATGTTATAAACATTTGTACTGCACCATTTCTAATACAAATGTATTAGTCTTATTCATCTATTCTTAGATAAATTTTTCCTTTTTCCTACTGAAATATAAAATATATAATCTTAAGCTTGTACTATAATTGCTAAAACTTCTTATGTACCAAATTATACTGTTATTGTCTTTGTCTTGACCTTTTATGTTGTTGTAATTTGTGGAGCTTTTCTCCCCGGGCCTCCACTGAAAATGGACATATATCCAGCTGGACTAGCCCGGTCAACAAATGTAAAATAAAATAAATAAATAAATAAATAAAATTCATCACTATTAAAGCTCCTCCTTTGTCAGATGGCCTGAAAATAATTTCTTTCACTGTTTGCAACTCTTTTAATGCCTGAAACTCATCCTGTGTTAAATTGTAATAGTGTTTACTTTTTCCTTTTGACCTCCATTCAAACACCTCATTCTCACATAACCATAAGAACATCTCCACAGTGGGATGATTACTGGGGACAAAGGAACTTGTTTTTTTCAACACAGACGATGTATAGTTTGTACCAGTATTTTCATTGTCAAAAAGACACTTCAATGTAATGTTCCTACCAAAGCACCTTAAGTCTGTCACTAACTCACTCAGGTCAGAATGTATTGACGGTATGAAGCTCAAGCCTCTTTGCAGAACACTCTTTTGGGTAGCTGTCAGCTCATTATCGGATATATTAATTACCAACAAAATTGATTCATCTAAGCTCATTGAGGTTCCTAAGTTACCTTTCTCTTTTTCCTCTCTCTGTTTTCTGACCTGGATCTCCCGACATTTTTCTGTGTTAATAAAAAAGGGAGTTGCTGTAACAAAGGTGCATGGACAGATCCCTTCTTTGGTATCACGCGGTGCATGGACGGATCCCTTCTTTGGTATCACGCTCGGAACTATTTCACTTGAAGGCTGAATGCTTCCTGCCGATGCAGTGTCTACATTTGCTGCATTATCATTTTCCGTTAGCAAATGAGATCGAGTTCTTAGACGTGAGAATTTCAATGAATAATAGCAAAGGAATTGGCACCACTATATTCAGGAAACCAAATTGGAGGAACCATATGCTATACTACAATAGCATGCACCCGAGACATGTTTTTTCAGAATATTGTTGAAAATCAAGTGACCAGGATATCCAAGCTCTGTACTGGCGATGATGATTTTCTGCAGGAACAAGACAAACTTACAGTTTTGCTTCAAGAGGCTATAATGAAAAACAATTAGTCATGAGTAATGGCAAAGCAATATCCATTCGATGCAACAAAAGGCAACTGTACTACTCGAAACAGAAGCAGAGTGATGTGAAGAAAGGTGGGAACAGCAACAGTCTCAGATGCATGATGACCTACAGCACTGACTCCTTTGATGTCCGTGAAACCATCAAGAAATTTTGGCCAGTCGTAACTGCTGACAGAAAAATTAAGAGAATAGTAGGGCAAACACCTAAGTTTGGTTATAAAAACAAGAAGAACTTAAAAGATGTATTGTGCAACTATGATGGAATACTTAACAAGCAGAGTATAGAAGGAAGAAATAGGTTAGGAACTTGGAAATGTGGCTTTTGCAAAGCTTTCAGCCACATTAAATGTTCCAACAGTTTTGTTCATCCGGTAACTAACAAATGCTATAAGTTCTCTGGTTTTTCTAACTGCAACACCAAGAATGTTATATACATTGGCACTTGTAATTTGTGCCAAGCCTATTATATAGGAAAGACCAATAGAAAGTTTAAGGAACGGATACTTCGCCACCTGTTAGACATCAAGAATAAAGTGGTAACCAATGCCCTATATGGACATGTGTCTGAAAATCCAGGGCATTCATTTAGCTTTATGGTTATCTCAAATGTGACTACTAACCTCCGTGGAGGAGACATTGTCAACAAAACTGAAAAGGAAGAAAGCAAATGGATCATGAACCTCAGAGCTAATTTATTTCCAGGGCTCAACAGAGTAGTTCCTATTAAACTATTTTGAAAGAGAGAAGTCTAATTAAGAAATGAAATGGAGGCTTAAGGAAGGCATGCATCTGATTGCTGTATGTGATTGGTTGAGCAATTAAGGATCTTTATTTAACAGCAGTAAGTCAGGTCTACACACTAGGATCTGAAGAAGGTTTTTTAACTGAAAGCACTTATCCTGTTTGACCTGCAACTTGAACAGCACAATTTGTGCTTTTTATTTCTTCACTTTATTAAAGCCTACATTTTAACAGAATTTCTCAGTGAACTTTTCGTTGTGGTGGAAGCCTATTTTTCATTTTACTATTTTTGCTTATTAAGGCTTCCTCTTGAGGTGGTTTTTGGTTTGGTTGTTTGTACCTATACACATCACATCTGCACAGCCCAATTGATAATGATACCCCCTAACATGCACACATGACGTTAACCAAATGGCTCAGCCTACATCTCTGGCAAACCCACAATACACCCTGTGCATATGATGATACCTGTGCCACATCCCTGTCATCCATACCATCGATGCAGGAACATGCTAATATAGTTCTGATGCACAGGTGAATGTACTAAGGTTTAGCAATGTAATGCTGTGTAACATGTTTTCAGTTGGAGTGTTTAATGCTTACATGTCAGGATGTGTAGTTGTCCAGCCATGATGCAGTATAGCTGTTATTAACACTGACTGATTGTGGTCTCCATAATGTATTCAGTCTGTGTTGTAGGTGTCTATCTGTCAGCAGGATGTTGGTCTGCTTTGTTTCCTACAAGGGGTATGGCACTGTGGTGACACATTGACTGTGCCATATCCTGGGTACAGCTGAACACAAGTAACAGGTCTGTATAACAGTTACTGCATGTGCCACATGGCTGATAGCTCTGAGGGGTGTATCCAGGTGAGTGCATGGTGGCTGATGTCAGCAGCTCTTCCACAGTGGACAATGGTAAGTGTACTAGGTGGCACACACCAAATATTTGTGAATAACACACACACACAGAAGCTTTGGTGTTGATGCAGTACACAGAGAATACCATACACATGGATGTACTTAATTTTTCAGTGACCTAATTTAACCTATGTAATTCCACCAAGACAAAAATAGGCACAACATCACATCAGTAATCAGTCTGCCAGTTTAATGTCATTGACGATGGTACTGGAAGGGTATATGTCCTCTTCCCCAATGTAGTGCAATCCTGGAGTTGGTAAACATAGGTGTGCTGGTGTAGGTGGCACAGCCCTCCACTTTGTAGGGTGTGGGGTGGCGTAGAACTACACATAGTGTGACTGACAACTACTTCATCTGTTAACATAAACTGTACAGTATTACAGCAGACAAAGCGGGGAGTAAACACAACAATAACCCCAATGAGGGTGACTGTGTCCACAACATCCACACCCAACTATATATACCAACTCCAATATCGCTGTACAGCCGTACAGTGGGGAAGGGGCATTTACACATCTACTACTAGTTTTGATGGAATGAATTTGCACAAGATGATTCCTTTGAAATTTTAGCATTTGCCAGTCAGTTCCCAGACAAATGACATCCTGGGACATGTATTTTCTGCAAAATGAAGTAGATCCCTTCACATACACACACACTTACTTAGCAACACTGAGAGTAGAACCCCTACATAGGTACTTATGGCTACTAATGTGTTTGGCCTTAATTGCACACACCACACAGCTTTTAGGATGAGGTGTGTCCCGAGTTTCTTTTTAAGTGAAGAACATCACCAGGCCTTGTACAGTATGGTAATGAGGGATGTACTGGCTGTTAATGAACAATACATAATATGACATACTGTCAGATACACATTGACAAACACATAACAGTCATAGACACATCTGAGAGACTTGGGTTTATCAGTGCTAACTACCTTGTCAGTGAGTCCATTCTGTTACAGAGAATTTTCACACAGCACATGCAACATTGGGCTGGATAGTGTAATCAGTTACCTGTATGGTTGATGGTGACAGTGGTCCTCATACAATGGACCTTGGAACATGTATTAGGGGTACCATGGTGTAAAGACAGTATACCCAGCAACCATACCCCCCACACTGGATATTTTACTCACTGAAACCCATATTCTGACATACCCACAACCAAACATTCACCAGGATGCAATACAATCCCTTGTCTATCTAATCAGTGCTACTACAGGGATATGCATTTATTACACATGCCACAGGGATAGTAGGGTGAGGGTTTTTCATGGCTATCCTAATAATATCACTGTCCATTATAATGTATGGAAAGGTGTATTGTATTTGGAGAATGTGGCCTCAGAATGCTGTATCCTACAAATATACACACTTGTACACATACATACACTTGACATGACTCAGAGGGTAACCCATGCCTATCTACCCATTTGTAAAACAGTGTTATGCTGGTACTGCAAGCTCCGGTAGACCATAGGGTGAAGAGTGTAACAAGGTACATTTAATGTCCATTACAGCAGCAGCCATTTCTAACTATGGCAATGGGGAGTGTAGTGGGTGAGAAGGCCCTCAGGGTATTATCAACTACAAGTTTACAAATGCACAGATACTGTTATTCTCAGTAATGCACACTGACACATTTGTCATTACTGGGGTCCATAGGTGCAGGTGTTCCTAGGTGTGTACCAGGCTAATGTCCATGGAGAGATGAGAAGATGTGGGTGCACTGGTATCATGCCACCTGACATTTGTCAGCAGGCCATCTATCAACTGATGACACTTGAGAGATCCCCAGGGTGACAGTTAAATGCAACATCCAATCATCTGGTTTTCTTTTGCAGAGGGCCACTGAGGTGCTCCAATTGACATGTATGCAGCATATATTACATAACATGGCCAGTGTCTGGGTTGGAGACCTGTACCCAAGCATGTTCTGTTGACTGTGGTAGTCTAGTTGAGGTATCCATGGCATGTGGTGCATACAGGGTGGGGTTTCCTAGCTGTGGCATTCATAACACAGCTGGACAGACATGTCAGTGTCAGTCAAGCAGAGATTGCATGTAAGCAACCAAGATGGATACCTGACATCTGCACATCTGTACAGAGGACAGACAGAAATCAGCTAGCCAACAGGTTATGCATTAGGATGAATGTTTTGACAGATAGACATCTGACACTGATAGGTATGCCATTACTACATGACAGCAGCCCTTAATGTCATGTGCTATACACATAGTAGTCTACAGTTAATATCCACATATCAGATCAATATCTAGTAGCAAATGCTTAATAACACACAGCTCACACACCAAGAACATGATAGTCAGTACTCAGAGTCCAGCTTTGCATACAGGGGTGTATGGTTTCAGTACTACAATCTGCAATATACTCTTACTTAGGAAAGCAGTGTTAACAGTAGTCATGTAATGATACAATACATGCAAGTGTGACTGCATATAACCTGGGATACTACCCATGTATGAAACACATACAAAGAGAAAATATTGTTGTACTAGCCATATATACTCAGGTGTTCCATACAGTATACTCATACCCCTTGCTATTGTAAAGAGAGCATATAGAAGCATGTTATGTACATGGAATTAAATACACTTATTAAAGATGCCTGCTATTTCATCAGACTGGAGTGTGATCATTGGTAACCAGGGCTGAGCTATGCTTAGCAGGTGTAAGCATTCCTTAAATATAAATGCTAAGCACATTTGACGACTGGTAAGCGAAGCCTACATGGTGTAATCACATTTTTGTTTAACAGTACATTAGCACTGCTTACCATAGTGCAAACCCGCACAAACCCACTTAAAGCTGCTCAAAACGGCCTTAACCACTCTGTATCCAACAGTCCTTGGTCTGCCTAGCAACAAAATAAACAGCCCTTGCAGGTCTTGAATCTGGGACCCTGTATACTATAGTCACAGCAGTTAACCACTAAGCCATCGGAGGTGTGAAGATGTTTGTTGTTTTTTCAAATATATCTTTCAGTACACATACTGAATAGTAGTGAACAACTGCTTTGACTTCTACAATTGTTTAGTACTTGTTAGTGAAACTTGTGTTGAATCAGTATGTTCTTATATCTAAATAGACACATATCAGATAAATATGGTGGGATACATCTGGGAAAGTATATACAACACTCGTTTACACATAAGGATATGATATATATACATATATATATATATATATATATATATATATATATATATATATATATATATATATATATGTACATACAATCTGAACACACCCACAGTCACATTACGGTAAGCCTAATTAATAGTACAGTATATGGACTGTGTGAACAAAAACATCCTCATATGTGCCACTCACACACTAACCCTACATATACTGGCCCAATACACAGTGTAGTCTGATGCCTGACTGTGGTATGGGACATGTGCCAGTCTGGCCCTACAAACATGTACGCTGATAGGTTACCATAAACTGGAGCAGCATGCAATGTCAGATAGAACAGGACCAAGAACAATGACATCTACCACAATCTGTACACAGGCCAAGCAACATATTCACAATACACACTCTGTCAACAATCACCATAAGTACGCAGACCTCACTACTGTACAGACTACAACAGAATGTCCAGGTTTTGTCCTCAAATACAAGGCCTACTATACATAACATGTCTAGCAGTCTGATATCTCACTGGCTTGTTATCAGGTATGATGTCAGTAAATAATGATATACTGCACATATGCACCTCTTACTGCTTGACATATGGACAAAGTGTGACAGACTTGGAGAACGAAGGCACAAACAGAAACTGGGTTTGTTGTGACATATGTCTGCTGAGGAATATGAAGTCAGTAACTCACATGGATGTCACCATGTACTGACTGAAATCATCAAAGTATGCTACTGCATTTCTAAAGATAGGAAATATGTGAGTAACACACCATCTGTATGACTCCAGACTCTGGCCAGACTGCAGATAGCCCTACAGGTGAGAGTTTCCTCAACCACATAACACTGTCATTTCAGACTTTAAATCATGTAGAACAGCCATATCCACACAAACCCTGTTAAACCAACATTACTTCAAATGTAGAACAGCAATACTTACATTCTGTCCCCATGTCTGGAACATCCCCCTCCTGTTTGTTGCCCTGTCTCCACTGTGTATGTTGTAAGAGGTATTTCCAACTACTCTCTGTGATGCTGTTTTTCAAACACCCACATGAAGTCCTGCTCACAGTGAAGGAAAAGGGTCAACACCCAAATGATTTGCTTAGTTATAGGAGTATGTTTCCATGCAATTGGCAATGGGATTGATACCAAGCTGTTCCGCATGCAATTAGCAAGTGGAGGACTGCAATTTGTGCACAAGCCATCAGCTGATCATGAGCATTACTTACAAAACTCAGGCTGCTGCCTTTGCAAAACAGATGTACTTTTCCACATCCACCAGAGAGGGAGAGAGAAAGAGAGAGACAGAGACAAAGTAAGAAAGGAAGGGAGTAAGAGAATAAGAGCCAAGCATGTTTGTGTATGATCCGTGGGTGGAGAGTGGTATCTGGGATTATAATTGTTGCCTATATTGTTTACTAATCCATACTGTCACATAGTAATTGCACATGGCTGTACACATTTATGGCTGAGGATTGTCTACAACAACCTCTACAGTGTTTGAAAACTGTTGGCCTTGTAATGTGGGCATTGAGACAAATAGTCCTCAATATAATGTAGATGATGTAGCAAAACCCACACTGCAATGGATCCTGTCATTACACTCACCCCAACACCCACACAGGATACTGATGACACACACACAAACACACACTGCAGTACTGAGTTTCAGTTGTTATTACAGTGTTATGCAGTTATTGCACACTGAATGGAACTTACATGTTGGAGAGCTGTCCAAAGGTATCTTTGAAGGTGAGTAACATCAGCAACAGTGCTAAAGGAGGGGTAAGGGGAGTGTAGTAAGTGTGAATGCCCACAAAAGCATGTGTCAATGAAGACACACACACACTCTCTCAGGGAAACACACACATTATCACAGTTGGCAGGATCAGGATTAGAATTCCTACCCAACTAGTTTGCTACACTACAGTATTACACAGTTATCGCAAGTGCCACAGAGCTTATATGGCTGAAACATGGCCAAAAGGTTATTTCAAGGTGAATGACATCATAGGGCAATGGGATGTGTAGTGAGTGTGAATGGCTTCAAAATCATTTATCTACACACACACACACACACACACACACACACACACACACACACACACACACACACACACACACACACATTTGCCAGTACTGAGATGCATAGGTTCTTTGCTTCATAGGTGTGTAGTAGGTGAATGGGCCTGAAGGCTGTACAAGGCTAGGCAAAGGGAATACCTTGGCATCGGGACACATGACAATAGTCTCCAGTGTGGCTCAGGGATGTAGTCCCTGTAGTGGTCCCCATGGATGGGTATTGTATTCACTATCCACTCATCTGGATTACTATTGTGGGTGGCCAGTGATGTGCACAGCTTCCCATGTATGTGATCCATATTCCATAACATGGTCAGTGTCTGGGTTGGGCACATGTCCCACATGCATGTTCTTTGACATGTGGAAATGTACTTGAGATCTCTGGGGCATGTTGTGTGGACAGATTGTTATCTTCTGATATAGCCGTCCTGACCTCATTTGGTGAGACCTGGCTATGGAACTGAGGTCGTGCTTACACATACATTGACAGCATGATACAGGTATTCAGTGGAGGTAGTGGCGTCTGCCCATACAGGGCATGTGTATAAGGCATGGTATTCTCTTTGTGAGTTACATTTGCAAACTCTACAGTTGTTGCAGGCGTCCAGTGGGGAACATAGCAAAAGGGCCACTGTAAGCATTTATTTGCTTACTGCAGGGATGGAACAGGGTGCCATGTCCTTTTACTTGCTGAATAACACACACTCAGTCAGGGGATGTAACACATCACAGTACTTTCTGATGTCAATGGCACTGTTGTGGTCAACAGGCATGTAGTCCACTGCAATCACACCATGGTTACTATCTGTGAGGCAATATGCAGGGAACTACCAATATAGTGGTTGTTGCCTAGCCAAGTGTGTTTATGTATGAGACATGGATAGAGAGTGTTTTTTGAGTAATAGAAGGGTTGCCTATATTGTTCACCAATCCATAATGTCATATGTAGGGCTATGGATTGTCTACACCAGCCTCTCTGGTGTTTGACATCTGTTGTCCTTGTAAGGTGGACATTGTGACATATACTAGGTCCTCAATATAATAATTTAGCAAAACCCACCCAACAATGCATCCTGTTATTACACAATCACATCAATCTCCACACAGAATACTGATGACACACACACACACACACACACACACACACACACACACACACACACACACACACACACACACACACACACTTGCCAGTCTTGAGATTCAAACCCCTACCTAGCTATGTAATGTTATTACAGTGTACCGCATTTATCGCACATGCCACGAATGTTATAGGATGGATGCTGTCCCAAGGTACTTCTAAGGTGAGGAACATCACCAGCCCTTTTAAATACTGGCATTGGGTGATGTAGTGGGTGAGTGATCCCAAAAATAATTTTACCCTAAACACACATTTACATTTGCCAGGGGTGAGGTTCAAACCTCTATCTAACAATCTTTATGGACCATTATGTTACGCATTTACCACATCCACCACTGACCTGACATGATTTAGGGTTGGCAACAGGTACTTCTAAAGTGGATGATATCTGCAGGACTGCTAAAGTCAGGCTCTGAGATGTGTACTGGGTGTAAATGGGGCCAAAATCTTTGAGGTACACATACATATGTACACACACAAACACTTGCCACAGATGAGATTCAAACCCATACCTGTGTAGTTACTGCTACTACATTTTTCTGCATTTATGGCACACACCATGGAGCTTACATGTTGGAAAGCTCTCCACAGGTATCTTTGAAGGTGACTAACATCAGCAGCAGTGCTAAAGGAGGGGTAAGGGGAGAGTAGTAAGTGTGAATGTCCATAATATTAGGTACCATCAAGGACACACACACTCTCTAACACAAACACACACAGTTTCACAGTTGCAGAAATTGAACTCTTACCTAACTAGTATGTTATACTATAGCATTATGCAGTTATTACACACACCACTGAGCTTATAGAGCTAGCCCTTCTCCAAAGGGGTATTTCAAGGTGACTGACATCAGCAGGCTTGCTAAAGTAGGGCAGTGGGAGGTGTAGTAACCGTGAATGGCCTAAAAATCATTAATCTCCACACCCACACACAGTTTCACAATTGCTATATCTGGGGTTAGATCTCCTACCTAACTCATATGTTACACTGTAGCATTACGCAGTTATCACAAGCACCACGGAGCTTATGGGGCTGAAGCTTGGCCAGAGGGTTATTTCAAGGTGACTGACATCAGCATGAGTGCTAACTGGCACTGGGAAGTGCAGTGTGTGTGAATGGGCCATAAACCATTCCTCTGGAAACACACAGGCAACACTCAGTCACACACAACTTTACATTTGACAGGACTGGGTATACAAATGCTAGATGAAAACTGATTTGTTCTATCATGTTACACAGTTATCACAAGCACCACAGACACTATGGGGCTGAGGGCTACCAAAAGCAAATGTCTACAGAGATTGACATCGGCACATCATGTGATATTAGCCAATTGGATATGTGGTGGGTGGGACAGGCCACAGGATGGAAATCTCTCTGTCACTGTCTGTCTGTCTCTCTTCCCCACATCTCTGTATGTGTATGTTTGACCTATTATAGTGTGTTGGCCTTGGATATGTGTGAGTATTCCTATCCAAGGTGTGGGCAAAGCATGAATGGTGTGCAATGTGGTATGTGTGCACAGACATCTGCGACTGACAGATATGTATAGTCCACTGTCATTTTCAGACATGGGCTTCATTTCTCTAAGTGTAGGAGCATGCCCAGTATGACCTTCTGTATTAAGTGTGTGAATCCATTCCAGGTAGGTTGTACTCCAGTCCAGGATTTGGTGCTCTACACCTACAGCTAGCGACCTGTTTCTGCTGGATATCTGTAGATAGGTTGACAATATGGAGTCACAATGGGCGAATGGGGATACTGTAACTATTGTGTCTGTGCTGTTTGTGTTACATGGTTGGTGTTAGCAGAGATATTCAGACATATGTACTGTTTTACACTGTGATGTATTATGTCATCAACTGCTGACAGATATACTTATTTGCTCACAGTTATTTCCTGAGAAATATAAGATGAATGAAACTGTGTCCAGTATTGAGGTCCGCAGCCTACATATTCTTGCACACTCATGCCATTCTGGAGGAGTAGCTGCAGACACTTGCTGATGGGTCTGTGTAAATGGTCCAGCACCTTGGTACTGTGGTGGCTGAGGATCCCCTGCTTGTAAATCTATTAACATAACAGAATGGCCATATCCTGCTGTGGCCATACCTCTCAGCTGTACAGATTCACCCAGGTTACCCAGAGGCAGGGCTCATATATCTGGTCATTCCCCCTTCACATTGTGGTTTACAAGCAGGTTTGTAGCCACCCATTACTGGGTTTGCAGGCAGGGGTAGTATGGGCACACATCAGAGTTTCAGATGTCATACAGTCCATGGCATCCATGCTTCTACACCCTCCCCATGCTGTTATTCAATCCTCTTCCTAACATTATGCGAGCGATATCTGAGAAGTATCCCTATAGTTGTCCCTTCATCCCAGCAGTATTTAGGTTGGTCCACAGTTCATGCAGTAGGACATGGTGGGCATGCTACTGGGATTTGTCAACATGGCCTTGTATTTGTGTTCTGTGGACTGTATTATGTTGTTAGTTGGGACACCATGGGATAACATACATTGGCAGTACGGGTGAGGCACAGGCCTTTGACAGAGGACTGTATGGCATTTGGTAGTGATGCAGGCCATCTGTAGCAGGCCAGTGCATTCTGTCACTCCTACAGTCCCAGGCTTCGAGCCACTGGATTCCTCTGGGGTGACAGGGTAAGTGTGCAAGGTATTAATGGCAATAGTTCCCATCCATATTAATCCATTGATCTGGATGCTGGCAGGGTGCTGCTTACAGCTAGGGACACAACTGGATGGGACACCTCTTCAGCATGCTGCATTCTGTGTGTATTCCAATACAGAAGTGGAGGGTCATACTGTACTCATTCCCAACAGCAGAGATATAACCTGTGATAAACCTTTGGCTGATGGTGGGGTGAGCTGAGTGCATGTGTGATATGGAAGCTTCTTGCAGCTGACGCACAGATATACCTGGGACATTCCCCCTTATGCTGCCTTGTGTGGGGACATAGGCAGTCTCTCAGTACTTCATAACTGTGTCTTTTGTGATCTGCCAGTGATTGGCCAGACTACATCAGTATTCCATGCTACACAGACAACTAATGTGCTGCTAACCTATATGTACAATTCCAAAGGTGTGTGCAGTTGACAGTAAAATTTTGTGTACTTTGTCTAGGGTACTTCCACCTGTGTACTGTGTGTATGTCTGGGCCCACATTCATGGCATGTCCATCTTTCAGATGGTGACAGATATTGACATCTGAACAGTGAGTATGGATGACTGCTGAAGCGTGTCTTGCTGGGATGCATTGTGGTTGGCACTGCAGTTGTCAGAACATAACCCTGTTATCAACAGTACTGGCAATAGGCCACCGAGACACAACCCTCCATGCCTACATGCTGACCACTTCCACACAATATAGAGCACACAACAACCTAACACACAGACCCCTGCATACTGTACACATGCAACAATCTATCCTGTAAATTGGGCCAGCTCAGGTAATCTGTGCTCCACTGTTATTAAACTCACATGTGCATGTTACTGCATTTCTACTTTGGATTGTGTGGGGTGGCACACCCGACAACTGTAAACATTTGCTATGACTGTACTGGTATTTCAGGTCCTCCGTTGGTTTCCATTTCGTTTTGCATTCTGACCTATCATGCAGACTAGAGGCATATCAGTAGAGTACATATCTTAGGTTTTATTGACCTATATTTCAGTTTCAGACTTCTTACCCTTCAAAACTAACATACAACTGCCAGACTTGTTGTAATCTGTCTTTGTAGGTCTGGAGGGGGGCTGTTCTCCATTGCTATCAATTGGAGGCCTTGGCACAACCTTTCTTTATTGTCATGTAGACCTGTCCTGCTGGCTGAGGCTGTTGTTGGGTATGTGAGCCTCACTGACATGCATGTGAGTGTCTTATGGGCACACATTTGGGCCACCACATGAACTGCAGTGGGATCTGTCACCCTGTCTAGTACTGCCTACTTTGTTGACACCAGTATATGTTATGGATTTCATGCTGCAAATATAGGTGTCCACTATCTGCTGCCATCCCATTCAGCCACCCGATTCCCTAGCATGCTCACATCGATACCATAGATACAACTAGCAGAACATACTACTCCATTCAGCAATTGATAGGAAGAGTGACTTACCTTGTGGCTGTGCCAGTATTGAGGATGGTGATGGAGGGCTGACTATGTCGGATCCACATAGTACACTCCCTATACATGGTAAAGCACAGGTTGCGTAATGTTTGGCATCCCTTTTACTGTATGTGTGAGTCAGAGAGAGGTGTCATTCCATGGGTCCCTACCATTTCAGTGTATGTGCTATGCATTGCCTCTTTGCCATAGCCTGGGCATACTGGCCACACCACCTTCTGCCTACATGGGCAGGCTCAGGTTGTTCCTCCTCCGAGTCACTCTGTGCCTGTGCTGGCCTTGGCAATGGTTGGGGGCTGTGTGGCCCTGCCCCTTGCTGTTCCTGCTGCAGCTGTTTCTGCAGGATCATACTGTGTAGCATGGCACATACAATGAAAATATGTGTGCACGTAGCTGGAGAGTACTTTAAGGCTCCACCGGATATTCCAGGCACCGGAACCGTGACTTGAGCATCCCAAACACATGCTCTATTATGATTCTGGTTTGTGCGTGTGCCTCATTATGGCGTTCTTGTTCGGGTGTGTGTGCATTTCTGATGGGTGTCATCAGCCATGGCTCCAGTGCGTAACCAGCATCCCTCATTAGGTGGCCATATGGGATGTCCCTACTGGCAAATCTCTGGTACAGCTGTGTCATATGCCAGATGTGGGAGTCGTGATAGCTTCCAGGGCTGCCAGCACACACATTCAAGATAATGCCCTGGGCATCGCACACGACCTGGCAGTTGATGGAGGGGAAGCCCTTGTGGTTTACTAGACCCTACCCCGCTCACCAGATGGTGCTTGGATGTGTATGTGCGTGCAGTCTATAGCACCCACTACCTAAGGGTATTCTGCTATTTGGTGGAAGAGATGCATATTGCTGGTCAACGCCTCATGGGTGTTGAGGAAATATATGTGCTCACCAGCATGTGCTGACATGGCATCCAGGAACTGGTGGAGTACCCTGGATGCTGATGCCTGTGAGATCCCCATGATTTCCCCAGTTGGCCTTTGGAAGGTACCTGTGGCTAGTATTCTTAACCCTACACATACCTTGGTATCCACTGGGATGTGTTCCCCTCTGTTGGTTCTGTGTGTGAGGCGTGGTCGGCACAGCTCAACAATTTGCTGTAGGATGTCTCTGCCCATCCTATAGCACTCCACTATCTCCAGCTCATGTAGCCCCTGGTAGGTTACCCTGGGTCTGTACACTCTTCTCCTTCTCCTCACTGTGGTTTGGTAGTCAGCATTCTCATCCTCACCATCCTCAGTCTCTTCCACATATTGATGTATGAGAGCGACAGCAGCCCCTATCATTTTGTTAGTTTTGTCAGGTAAAATTTCCCTGTCTGTGTACACCGGTGGTGTAGAGTTTGTCGGAAAAAAACAGAATGAAAGGTGTTTGCATAGTTTATAGTAGTGTGCTGGGCTGGGCTGCTGCCTGTGTAATTGGCTTATTCTGATACACTTCACCTGCCAGCTATGCTTGTTCTCCTTGATTGCCTTCCTACTGCTGTTTTCCCTTCCCATTGCCTTGCTGCTTAAGCCCCGAGGCATGGCACACATACCCAGTGCTCAGATGTGAACAGAGCTGCTATTTCCTGTGTTTATTTTTAAAACCCGGTGCATGGTGCGCACACCCATTTAGGCAATGTAAACACTGCTAGGCAGCCTCAGACACACCTCCCTTCCTTAGCTGTGCTTAGCTAAGGGCAAACACGGGCCACAGAGCTCCAATAAGCTTACAGCATGTATGACACTCCCCCTTATGAGGTCATTTACCTCTCATGCACATACCATGGTGTTGCTGCACCTACACGGTTGGTTGTAATCTAACACTGAGGGGAAATCTGTGATTCAGTATCAATCCCCTTATTTGCATAAAACTGACTGCTAATGCATGGTTACAAAACTGACACTCAGCCTTCCCCCTTAGCAACCACTATTCCATGGTATTGTTGTCTTATGCATGCCATTGACTATTATGGCAGAATGCTGATTGGGTTTAAAAGCTTATTGTAGAAAAAACAGTCCCTGCAAGTATGGCAAGTGCACAGCTCAAAAAACCAAAAGTAATTGAGAAAATGAGAGCCAGCACATAGTGGTCTAGAAATCAATCAAATACTTTATTCCATTAAATCATGGCAATCATGCCATGATTTAATGGAATAAATTGTTTAATTGATTTCTATACCACTATGTGCTGGTTCTCATTTTGTCAATTTAAAAGCTTATTTCCAACTTTTTTTTTTATTTTCGGGCCAGTCCTGTTTTCACACCACTGCCCTACTCTTAAATGGCCAAAATCAGCCAAAAAATAAATAAAAGTTATTTTTTTATAATTTTGTAACTATTTCCCATGCCAATGGCTATACATTTGGCCATTGGCATGCCTACTACATTGAATACATGCTTTCTTTTGAGCTGTCATGCCTCCGTTTTGTAATTTGCAGAAATGTATTCGGTTAGTAACCGAATACATTTCTGCAGGTTACACTATTCCTGCACAGATGCCTGCCGGCTTCCTGGATTGCTAATTCACCTCATTTGCATGTTTTTCACCAGCAAATGGGGTAATTAGTATACAGGAGCTGTGTCCATGCAGGAATAGTGTAGGAGCGCTCGTGCACATCCCAGAAGCTTGTTCCTGGATCACTCGTCGGCCATATTGCGTGCTGCAGCTCTTGCACTATTCCTGCACGCACTGCAGAGCTTGCTGAATCCCGGGGATTGTGTTCATATTAGAGAATTACTGCAGTTTCTGTCTACCTTAGTTAGTAAAATTTCCAATTTGACACTAATGTGTGTCATTTAATGCTATAAATTATCTTCTGCAACATGAATGAAAAAGCTTAACTGTGAGAGTTTGCTTAAGCCACATCTATTTGATAATTTTAATGTTAATTCTCTACTAAATTTGATAAGAGCCTGTTTATTACAAGCCATTAACAAGTAAGCAGTACAGTACTGTTACAGATACCCAGTGCTCTCAATCTCATCTTTCTCCCACTTTTTGGGGAAAAGAGGATGATATAAATGCTGTGCACTCAGCCCCTCTATCTCAGAATATAGTTAAGAACATCTGTTTTTTTCCTAGCCATGTATCAAGCTACTCAACATTTTAATTCAGTCTGAAAACCAGGAATAATTTTAATTAATTTTATCATTACAATGCATTATGGAGTTTTGTAGCTGCTTGTTTTGGTTTAAACTGTAGCAATAGTCTTCCATTGAAGAGTAAGCTAAAAACCACATAAACATAGGAAAGCACATTACAGAAAAAAAGATATGAGACCAAAGCTAATGTATATAGTGGCATGGTGGGAAAGTGTAAAAGATGGATGATGCAAATGAAAAATGGTAAATGAATAAATCACAATATTAGTGACTTCTAATATAAGACAATGGTAAAACTATATGTATATAATGTTTAACACCAAATGTATAAATGTGTGATTTAAATGAGATACATGAGAAATATCAAAAGTGATGTCCAGTTGTTGAAGGAATATTGTAAAAAACTAATTATCCTATCTATAAACAAAATGGACAATAAAGTTAATAGATAAAAAAGAGGAACCCTAGATGTTTAGCTCTGTGGAGGATTAGATTTGGTCAAGAAGGCAAATAGGTCACAGCAAGGGTTGCTGTAAGGGTGAAAGATGGACTGCACCAAAGAAAGTCCTAGGGACCACACATGTGATATCAGCAAACATTGGCTGAGACTACACACCAGATATGTGGCCTGTAAGGGTACTGAGTTTGCTAAGAGAAAACAATGAGACAAAATGTCCATTCTCACAACCTCATGGCATTTCAACACAGGGGTTGTAAATGGTTTCTCCCATGCTTGTTGAAGTACCATGTCATTCCCATGCTATATGAGTGGCTGGCAATTGCACCTTGCTGGAAGATAGTCCTGGAAGACCTGTAATAATGAGGCAGACTTCTCCAAGACACTGAAATGCAGGTTGACCTCATGCCAGGTCCGCCAGACTGCTTATCCTAAATAATGCCCCACCCCCACTCCAAGCTAGTCATACCCTTGGTGACTGTTATATTTAGAGTGGTTGGAGTAAAATGATACCCCAGGGACAGTTAGAGTGATGCTGAAACCACCAAGCCAGAAGCTGTCAGCATATGTGGGATATTTTTAAGAGAGCTGTCATAGGATCTGTACATTGAAACCACTGACCTTTGAGGGTCCGTTGCCTGATGTTCATCTTATACCTTGCAAAGGGCACCATAAATATTGCTGTTGCCACAAAACCCAAGAGCTGCAGTAGAGCTGCAGAAAAAGTCTGGCTCCACAACAGTCTGAGGAGAACTGCCACTATGGCCATACATTAAATCTGCTCTCTGGGACTGTATTGAGACCAAATGGGAGAGCATGAACTGAAAAAAAAGGTTGTTTCCTGCCCTGAAGTGTTGAAGCCTCTTTGTCTTATTGGCTATTTTGGTTACAAGTATGTATCATGGGAGTTTAAAGAACATTTCCAGTCATCTTTCAATAGAAAGGGGAGGATGGACTGCACCCTGGTCATCCAGATCTTCATTTTCAGACTGCACTGATTGAGACTAATGCATTCCAAAATTGATCTGAGGTCCTCTTTCTATGGCGCTAAAAAGGACCCTGAGTAGTACCCAGACCCTTTTTGCACAGATAGGATCCCTTGGATTACTCTTTTTTTTCTAGGAGGCTAATGAACTCTTATTTGGCCGTGTACTTCCAGTAGGGTGGGACATGTGGAAGAGGAAGAGAAGTGGACATGGAAGGGAGACAAAGGTGATGGTGTAGCCTTGGGATATGACTTCCTTCTGTTATGTACTGTCCTACATAATGGCCTCCTACACAGGAATGTGGTAGAACATTAGCCTCCAGAGTTAAACAGTCAGGGAAGTCCTCAGGGGTTCTTCTGCTGGCACTCTGATGGAAGGCTATAGATATCCTGACTTTTTTTATTACCTCTTCCATAAGGATTGCATCCATCTGGAAGCCAGCTTGTCTGTATTGGCCACTGTCAGAACTCACTCTGAACTCCTGCTGTTGAGTCTATGCTCATGACACCCTTTTAGCTATAGGAAAATGACTACGAAGGAGTTAAAAACTTGATGCCTACATAAATGAGCATCTTACCCTCTTGCAAGCTCTTCTGCAACTTAGATTTCACCTTTTAATTGTGTACCTTCATTGTGGGCATTAGTGAAGGACACCTTGAAGTTACAAAGCCTGAACCGGTTGTGATCAGAAACAGTTATACCTGACCAAGATGATGCATTGACCTCATCAAAGGAAATCCTACAGGAGGTTTTCTCCTCCACTTCACCATTCTCATGAATGGCTCATTTTGCTGACAAGATGGTTGCTGCTGTCATATATGTTAAACTGAATTATCAGCAGGGACACAGACTAACAGTACAACTGTTTATTCTTATGCTGAAGAGTTTATTGAAACAAGCTGACCAAGCACTAATGTGAGATTATAAACATTTTCTTTATAAAACAGATCACTGTCAGATGCACTGCACTTCCTCAGCTGACTAAGATTACAAAAATGCTCACCAAATAGTGCTTTACAGCCACTTTTATCTAGAGTCAAAACTTTGTCCTTGATAAAACATTATTTTCCTGTATTAAAGCCTTCTTTGTGTTCTTATCTAATTTGATTGAAAACCAGTTCTCAGCAGACCAGAATGTTATTTCATTGATAAGATAGTCTAAAACTTTTTCTACTGTGTTAGCCATTTCCCTTGAATATATGTGTACATTTAACTGTTTAGGATATTTCAAAAAACTCTATTGTTAATGCCATTTGTTACAAAAACATTCAGAAGTATAATACTTTTTGTCCACACGAGCACATTC
The DNA here is from genome assembly GCF_019279795.1 of Protopterus annectens. Taxonomy (NCBI): domain Eukaryota; kingdom Metazoa; phylum Chordata; order Ceratodontiformes; family Protopteridae; genus Protopterus; species Protopterus annectens. The sequence continues at coordinate 797,997,475 of NC_056744.1, forward strand.
TATTAAGCTAATCACATTTATTTACCGCATATTTATTTTCTGTACTTACAGATGCTGTACTATAAAAATATCACACTGCTACCATAATTACCAAACCTCTGTTACTGTGAAGGAAAAACAGTCCTACCAATTTATACATATATTTTTCTATCAAATACATGTTATAAATTTAAGGGAAACAGTTTTTACTTTATATAATTCTATTAATATAGAGATTATAGCAAGAGAAGATGTAGTCGTGGAGAGCAGACCAGATCTCCAGCCTTCCAAAGACTGGGAAGAAAACGCCACTAGCCAACTCCGTCATATGGCAGCAACTCTTAAGAAAGAATTCTCAGAGAGTCTGTTGGCCAACCCTCATCTTAATGAATCTACTGAACTGGACTATTTTGGCAAATGCATTTATGTTGTACAGTATTTCTACTAAGTGCTTAATTGCTTAATTATATGAAACATATGATCAGATTCTAATGCAGGTTGGCAAACAATGTGCATATTACTATATGTAGATCTACAATTGGTTAGAATCACAGGAAGCAACTATATGTACTATTTCCAATCTATCCATGTAACTAGCTCATGATGTCATCAATGGAACAACTTGAGCAGCTTGGTCAGGCATGACCATTTCTGATGACAACTATCTACCTCTATATCCAGAATGAGACTGCCAAAAGAAGAATTATCAAAGTGGAAGGAAAGATAGTCAAAATCAGATACCCTTTGTCTATGTATATATCTGCGCCTCTGGTGAGAATATGGAGGAATTAAAGACTTGCATCCATGAGAAAATAGGACTGTGACCCATAATATTAAGAGATCCCAGGACTACTCAGTCAACAATAAATGTAATGTTGAGGCCTGAAAATGATGCAGAGACTCCTAGTGTCAGCAACATGGAGATCAATAGTGTTGAGAAACCTGACATTTAGTTCACTCACCACAGTCCTTGGCATTAAGGATAACATCAACACAGAAATAAATGGCTTCAGGCTCAAGACATCAACCACTGAAGTCATCAATACCATAAATGGCACTAATAGTATACGCACCTTGACAAGGATCAACACTTTAATGTCATTGGACAAAACCCTAGAAGCTGTCAGCATAGAAGCCAAAGAAATTGATGGAGCTGTCAGCACCAAAGTAATTGATGAGACTCATACTTTCCATGGAACCATCAGTAGGAAAATCAGCCTTGGTTCTACTGGTGTCAAAAAGGGAGCCAGAGAGGAGGCATCCAGATGGGAGGGAGGAACAAAACCTTCTCTTGCTGCCATAGAACTGGTGGGGGGAAACTTGAACATGCATCTCAGTTTGTGCCTTTACTGAGATCCTCATCATCTTCTCCCAGTTCAAGTTCATTGACAAGGGGAACAGTCAAAACATCTAGAGAGAAGGCCAAATAGACTTAAAAGAATGAGGCCTGGAGTCAGCAAGATACTTAAACAATTCTGCATCTGACAAAGAAAAAAAACACTGCTTAGCCTTTTCCATGGAGGAATATCTGCAACAACAAAAACCTCTGTTACACTGCCAGTGGTGCAACAGGTACCTCACTCACCTTTGGTGCAAAAAAGTGTGGGTTCTATTCCTACACCTAGTAGATTAACTGCTGATACTACAGTGCAGCATATGGCAGATAATGCATTCCTGAGTGCGCCATCCTACGAATGAGACTTTAAACTGAGGTCCCATCTGCTTGAGTTAGTGGTAGCTCAGATGAATGTAAAAGATCCCATGGCACCTATTGGAAAGAGAAGAAGTTCCCCAATGACCTGGCCAGATTTCTCCAGTAGTATAACTACCACCTTGGGTCTCCTCTGAAGAGAGGTCACTAGCCTAGTGGGACTAAACTTGTTAACAAAAAAGAAATAAAATAAAATAAATGCATAAATAAATTACTAAAAAACTCTGTCTAAGATACACCAGCAGTAGAAGGCTTCTCCAACTGAAACCCTAGTACAGCCTTGACACTTGAAGAGGAGACAGCTTCAACCCATAACACCTTAGGAGGAGCCACGGAAAACCTTGGAAGATGACCTGGAATATTACTTCTTCCTCCCTCCTTCCTCCTATATTTCATCCTCCTTTGTATCTTGAGCCCATCAGAAGTGATGTCCCTTGAGAACAATCCTTTTAAAATTAGTTTACCTTTGCACTGATTTAATGTTTTAGTTCAAAGCCTTGACAAATAGTGCAGTATCTTCCAAACATTTTGCTGCCAAGCATATCACACACAGAATATGCTTATCCTGAGGCAGGACCTTATGCTTGCACATTTCTGACAGTTTTTAAATCAAATGTAGTTTCAACATTACTAGAGTGAAGCTTGCCTTTGATTGTAGCTCTATGAGTAAATAGGGTTCCCACACATTTGTAGATGCTGAAAGAGTAGCATTTCTTATTGAAATCTGTATGAGATGTTGTGGAGCAAACTTTGCCTTCACAAGTGCAAATGTCTTATTTACCTTTATTATCAAAAAATAAAGACATTTTATTATTATTATGCATTTTAGCTATTTATTTTGTTTTATTGTATAGCATTTCAAATATAGTGTCAAAATATTCTTCAAAAATAACAGTACAGTTGCCATTTTTTATGTTTTTTAAGGACACAACTTTCCAAATGATGGCTGTCTAGCGATAAGTGGTGGTAATCCTATATGTAAACTTTTCCAGCTCAGTACCACCCTTTTCAGCGGTCCTAGAAGCATTTTGAGTTAGTTTATACTTCCTAACCTTTTTGTTTGTTTGCAGATTTCAAAATGTTCTTAATTTGATGCTGCTTGTTTTATACATCTTGCCTCTTCTCCTTCCTATTATTAAGTCATTAGTTTGCAAAACTGTAACACCTAATTAGTTGAAGAGGTTTGTTAACAGAAATATGCAACTTTTCCAGAGTGTGTTGCTGTGGTTACCAAACCTAATGCAACAATGCAAATATGTCAGCGCTGAAGATTTGAATCCTAAAACATATTCAGCATTCCCAGTTGTTTTCATATGAATTTACTAGCAAAACTTTGCACTATTGATTATTTTCAAATTTTACAAACAATACACTGGATAGCCAGTGTTGTGGAACTTAGCCTTTTCTCTGAAAGTGTTCTGTCTCCCAGTGACTTAAAAATTTGCAGAGAATCAGTGGAGCAGATATTAAATAGTAAAGTGTATAGTCATGGACACAGCTTATAAAGTGCAGCAGTGGCCTACTGTAGAATGCATTTTTTAATTGTGGTAGGTGAGGCAGTGGACAGCTTTGTAAGAGTATTTTGTTTTGTTTTATCTAGCCAATAACTGTATGTATGATATGGAATTGAACCACATTATGGATAGAAGGCTAGAATAAAACTATTTCTAATTCTTCGGGTGCCATGTTTGTTAGAAAGTACCAGGTGTTTACATATGCTACAATGGAATATAGTTAAGGAATCAAGTTGGATTGTATAGTTTGTCTTTGTTCCCATCATCTGGCAGGTTAGTCAGTCCATGGTAATGCAAAGACATACAATAACTTAGCAGGGATTGCTATTAAAGAAACTGTAAAAATAGCACATTTCTATTCTAGCTCCATAAACAAATGACAAAAATGGTCATTGGTGATACATAAATGCAGTACTTCCTGGAGTAATAGTCTTAATTCCCCATTTTACTTTTAAATTATCATAATTAAATTAACTCCTAAAACTGTGGATCTCAGTCTAGAGCTTGGCCTAGTTTGTTCATTCAGTATGGCAAAGACTATACTTGATATGGATATTTTCTTAATCATTGCAAGGTTATTTCAGTAATTCCATGTAAATTTGTTAAACGTGGTATTCCAAAGAGTCAAGATTTGTAAATCCAGCAGAATTCACATTTTGTTTCCCCAAACCACAGGCATATTTCCCATTTATACCATTCCTACAGCAACATAAAGAAACAACAAGACAGAGAGGACATTAAGCAGAAAGGATTTCACTAATAGAGATTTTTTTTATTTCAGAGCAAAGGAGCACTTTCACTATTTTGATTAACAGTTTAAAAGATGCCCACTTCTTCCTGTTGCCTGTCCCAAAATGGTAAAATTGCAGGGGTATGTACCCCAGATGTACCTTCCAGAAGAGGGGCAGCACAACATGCACTTGAGGGTCACCATACTTTTTTAGGTATTGTGGTAGACCAGTTTTGTTTTTCCTGGGTAGTTACTTAGCTCACAAAAAGCCTTGCACAAGAATATTTATAAATATTTTTATGTGTATTTTTTATGTTTTGCTAGGATGTTCTGTTGGAATCTTCCATGCATCTGTTCATGTACATTTGATTTTAGGGTTAAAAATAAGCCTGCCTCCCTTCAAGATTGTGGACTGCTCACCGACATGGGATCCTCTACTTTATGGAGCTCAACTGCCATACTGGACTTATTCAACAGTGGCAGCTATGACAACCATGCAGCTCTGAGTGTTCCATGTACCTTACAGATATACTATTTCTCTGGCAGGGAAAGGAGAAGTCATCCACTGAGTGAGCTGGTTATGTTTTGGTGAAAGTGTTCCACTGCCCACAAAAAACATATAAACTGAAGAAGCACAATGGTACAGTGTTTACAGCTGATGCCTCATCACTTGGTTCCCCTGTTTGTTTTTTTGGGTGGGTGCCTTCTGTGAGGAGTTCACATGTCCTTCCTCAATTTCCATTAGGTTTCCTCTTGGCACATCGGTTTCCACTGACATCCCAAAGACATGCCATAGGTAAACAATCAGTCTTCCAAATTGTCTGAAGGTATGTGTGTTGTGTGTATGTAAGTGTATCTGTGCATCCTAGATTGGTTTTCTATCCAGGATTAATGTCTTCATTGTGCTGGATAATAGCTAGCTCTTCTGTGACCATAAACTGGATAAACTGTATCAGAGAATGAATACGCCTGTGGGTAATGCCAAATGTTTTAACTGATTTCAGCCAAGTGACACCTCCATGCATTTCTGCAGTCACAAGAAAATAAGTATATTTTGTGATTCTACTGCACTTTGTAAGGTGCATTTCATCTAATTGCTACATTATTTCTGTTTTTTACTATTTTGACTACATTATTTTCTGCACTTGATTTCAACTGTACTGTTAGCCTAGATAGCATAGTCTAGATTCAGACCTGCTGAATTTAGTCTGTTATTGATACACTTGAGCACTAAACCAGCCACCTTACATTAAGAAGGGTTTACCTGCACCTTATGGCAGAAGAGTGTAGATCTAGCCTTGTCTGAGCTGGTAATTGCTGGAGGAAGGTTTATTGTGTGCTTTCCTATTGGTAGATTAGCTTAAAAGTGTTATTTTCACCTGTATTTAAGCCTTGCTTTTGCGTGGGGGTTAGTGGTGCCCTGTATAGATGAAAACACCTTGAAACTCAATTTTGCCCTAGGCATCTGTCAGTGGAACCCACCCAAGCATCCTTACTGCACTACTGGTGCACTGAGAAGCATTGCCACACCTACTGTCCATAGCCTTCAACAGGACAAGCACCTTTGTTAGTCATAGAACAAAAACTGGTCAGACTAGCCCATTCCCTTCCCTAATAAGACATACAGTAAAAACCTGCTATAATGGTTGGACAGTTTCCCATCGTATCTCCAGCCAGTCAGATTGACATGGGCATCCTGAGGCAATGTTGTAATTGTCTCATGCTTAAAACAAATAAATAGCCTGTATGAGAGATGTAATTACACTATGAATTTGGAATCAGTTCTCTCACAAAACAACCAACTGGACATCAAACAGGTTGTCAGCACACACACTTCACCTCTCACACAAAGTAAGGTCACACCACATAAATCCACAAACACAGAGTTACTCACTAGAAGTCTATTAAATATTAGAGACCTCTCAAATCTAAACCACTTGCATACACTGCTATGCAGATTGAAACCACTACACATAATATCACATATACCAGTGCCTCAGCAAATAAGCCCTTAAGGCAAAAGACCTCAAAACCTAATATCTTGATCATAGGCAACTCATAGCTACATGACCCCCCCCCTCACCATGCTGGGCAAGGAGAAGGTCATGGTCTCAGGTGCCAGGATCCATCAAATCATGTGCACTCAAGTCACTCAATACCATGTACTGTTATGACTCTGTCATAGTCCATGTTGGGTGCAAATGACTTGAGACACACCTCTCTGAACTATATGAAGAGAGATGTGACTGAACTCTCAGATTATGTGTCCCAGGCAGGTATGACCCCAGCCCTAAGTAGCATTAACTTCACCCAGATTGATGCCACAATATAAACAATAAATGATTGACTTCAGCAATTGGCTTAGCCTCTGGTGTCAGTCCAGGGGGGATCCAGTATCTGTCAGCCTGGCAAGACATAGTTGACAAGCCATGCTGCTTTGCAGAGATGGTCTGCACCTTTCTCCTCTAGGCTTTTGGATATTAGTAAAGGCATTTCCGTCCCCCATTGTGCCTTTTTTAGGCAATGTCAAAATTTCTGAAGTAACAAAAGCCACTTGAGACAAACTCAAGGTCCTGCTGCTTAATGCTAGGAGTCTAAACATGAAACTGCACTCCCTGGAAGCACTCCTCACCTTGGAAGATGCTGATGTCTATGCAGTCACTGAAACATGGTTCAAGTCTGCAGAGAGCACCCTGATCGTGCAAGGCTACAGTGCTTTCCACATGTTCAGACCTCAAAATGTGCATGAAAGAACCAAAGGTGGAGGTGTACCCATTGTCATTAAAACTAAGTACACCTCATGACTTGGTCAAACACTATGACTCTGTTGAACTACTCCATGTCCAATTAACTATAGGCAAAATACTCTACTACATCATTGCTAGGTATAGGTCCCCCACCATTAACCAAGAAAAGTACACCATCTACCTGGACTTAATGGAGTCACTTGCCATGCAGCCCAACATCTTAGTCATGGGAGAGTTCAGCTATCCTAACATTGAATGAGTGACATACACAAGCACAAACATGCTTGCCCAGAGGTTCCTGGACTTTGTCAATACAAATGCTCTGGAACAGATAGTCTGCATCCCCACAAGGGGCTCAAATGTACTAGACATGGCACTCACCAACACAGGAGGTCACTGGACTCATCCCTGTGTGATGCCCTCCCTGGTGAAGTCGGACCACAAATCAGTCTCATTCAAAGTAACTACTGGACCTGACACCCCCAATGGAGAAAAAAAAAATTTCTAAAGCAAACTACTGCATACTAAGGGATGGTAAACAAAAAGTTTTATACCACCCACAATCACAGACAACAATGACTCCTATGCAAATGTGTAAACAAATGCCCTATATAAACATTTAAGTGGTATTGACTTGGCTGTACCTGACCAGATCAAAACCAGGTCCTCCTGAAAAAACAAGTCACCCTGGTGAACCTTAAGTATAAACAGGTTATATCACAAGTGGAAGAAACTGATGTCTAAGAACAAGAGGGAATTGATTCAGCAGAGAGAGAAATCTTATAAAGTCCTCTAAACTAATTACAAAGATAAAATAGCATCCCTAGCTAAGGATAATCATAAGACATTCTTTAACTACTTCCGGAATCTAAAACAGAATGCTCAGCTATGTGCCAAATTGGTAGTGGATGTTACCACTCATCCTATACCGGAGGAAATTGCCAACCTGCTAGCTGACAGATATGGTGCAAACTTCACCCCCATCTCCCCACCAGCCATACCCCAAAGCATACCCAACACCAGTCCTCTACCTAGTATCTCTAGAGATCAGATCATATCTATGCTCTCCAAGTCCAAAAACACAGCCTTGGTGCTTCCAGATAACATCCCAGGTTGCTTCTTTCCAAAGCAATCTATCACAGGAGCTAGCTGACCCACTTGGTATGCTCCTTAACCATAGTCTGAGAAATGGCTTTGTTCCAGCAGAATGGAGAACAACAACAGTAATCCCCTTGCACAAAGGGGGGGGGGGTCATCAACTGACCCTGGGAACTAGAGACCCATAAGTCTAACTAGCCTCATCTGCAAGGCCACAGAAAGAATTATCATGGACCTTATCAACAAGGACATAGATGACCTTAAAACTCTAGACCCAGCCCAGTTTGGATTCATTAAGTGTAGCTCATGCTTGTTAAACCTAGTAGACTTCTTTAAGAAAGTCACCAAACCCCTGGATGAAGGTAAGACCATGCATACTGCCTGTCTTGATTTAGCCACAATCCCCCACTCAGGTACCATTGAAAAACTCTCCCAGCTGAGGATTAACCGTTACATCACTAGATGAGTAACCGATTGGCTGACTGACAAAGCACATACTTTCAAAGTTGGTGACTCCACCTTTACCAGTAGACCCGTCACCAGTGGCGTACCACAAGGATCTGTGCTGGGTCCTTTACTATTTGGAATCTATTTGTCAGATGTCCAGGCTAAAGTAGATGGCCTTTGACTTATCAAGTTCACTGATGATTGCAAACTGGGTGCAATAACTAAGTCCCCCAACAATGTTAACATATTACAAGAGGGGAATGTGATTGGTGCCAAAGCCATGGCAAAGCACTTTTCCCTGCTAATTACAATATTAACAGCACCCCTATAAATTCAAACCCAGTGATGTGGGATCTAGGAACATAGGTAGATAATCTGAACTTTGACAACTAAGTTTCCACAGTGGTAAGGAAAGTCTTGTACATTGAGCATCTCATAAGTAAAAGAATCGCATCCAAGTCTAAGGATGTTATAACTCCACTATACTCGACCCTCATCAGACCATTGAGAGAATACAATGGGCCTTTTGCATGTACCTCACCAGACACCTGCAGCAGCTGGAGAGACCAAAATGGTCTCTCACCAAGAAGATACATGGCCTCCAAACCATGACTTACATATTGAAAACCCTGTCACTGTACTCTGATCTTATGGGCTGCTGAGAAGTGACTTGTGCCTGGCCTACAGGGCATTGTCTGACTCTACCCTGATAGAAATACTGCATATCTGCAATTCAAATGGCACAAGAGTCACTCACTCTAGGGATCTTAACCTACCCTGTGACATAAACAGAACAAAAACATGCTACATGCAAGGGATTTGAAGATTTTATCTCAAAGTTTACACAATGGCAAATACAGCTGTATTAATATTTGACCTCTGTCTACTGCAGATAAAGAGATATTGAATATTATTTCCATACTATTCATTTGTATTGTAATCATTTAAATTTTTTGCTAAATACCTCACTAGTCATGTGACAGAAAGAACTGCTTAGCCTCATTATGAAAGTTCACAACTCTCAATCAACAAATTGCTGCTAACAGTATGCGTGTTGCTTCAATAATTATTGATAGATCATAAGCTGTTCATACAACATTACATAATTCATATTTACTGTGGTTATTGTGGCTTATAAAATCCAGTTTAAGTCTTAGAACTGTACAAATGCATTCACTGTAGAAGTTGCTTTGAGCTGAAGAGCTTGCCATTTAGAGTTTTATAGTAACACTTATGGTTCTAGAGATATGAACATTTAAATACAAAAAAGACCAAGAAACACACCAAACTTGGTTTGGTGTGTTTTTTTTTGTATTTATTAGATATGAACATTTGTTTGAACTGTAAGCAATTACTTCATTTTTAATGGTTTAGGCTATGCCCGCTGGGAGTTTGCCTACAAACTCAAAAGAGCTCCATTGGAGGGAATTATATGTGCCAAGACAGTGTGTTGACCTCATAAAACATGGTTTGTGTATTTATTGCTTGCTTGAGTTGTAGAACACTGTTGAATATCTTTCTTAGAAACATTGGGGTCTATTAGGGTTGCCACCTTTCACTGTGGCTAAAACCAGACTGAGGCCACACCTCTCGTACCTTACATAACCATGTCCATCTCCTCCCCTCTTCTACCCACCTTCAGCCCATTTTGTGATGTCAACATCATAACATATGAGAAGGAATGCCCTCTTTTTTTCCATTCATGATGTTTTCTTTCTGATGATTTACTATGCTTTTCTGTAAAAAAAAAACAGTAAATCCACCACTTTAACAAGCTCTGATAGTCTGTTTCTTTTTTTGAAACAAAATACCGGAGTTTGTACAGTGTTGTCTGGACTACAGCATAATCAGTTTGATTTCTGGATAGTTTGAAAAATAAATGGATAGGTGGCAATACTAGGGTATTTCCACTGTAAATCTACATATGTCAACAGTCCATTTAGTTACAGCATCCTCCCAGAGTACATTTAATAAAGAAAACATTTTTTTAGTTTTACTGTAAAAAAACAAAATCATTCCATCATTCTCTGTTGTTCCCCCTTCTAGTCCTCCAATCTGCTAAAGTATCAAACCAAAATCAAACAATATATATTTATCTACAATCATTATAATAAGAACAAACTAAAGCTTAACCAAGGCAAGTATAATTCAGTCTTAGATCATATCTGAAAGAGAAAATGTTGAGTGGAGTATGTCTGATTTGAAGCAGAATAATAAAACCAACCAGGATAATTATTAATTTCTTCTCTTTCGATGTAAATTTGCAAGAGTTTTTTTGTTTAAAATTAGAAACATATATTATAGTGGTACGATGCTACTAGAAGAAGACTGCGGTAGTGGTGCTGTGGTAGCATTGTCGCCTTACAGTAAGACATTGTCCTGTTCGATTCTCAGCTAGAGTGTCCTCTGTGTGGAGACATGCATGAGTGGGCATACCTTCATTGAAGGTTGTGCGTCAGGGCTGGCAACTCAGCATGTAAAACTCTGCTGCCAATCATTAGCGGACTGGAGTTCCGCTGTGGCGACCCCTAACCGGGAAAAGCCGAAAGATACGAATGATGCTACTAGAAGAAATTAATGGTAACCTCTTTTTTTCACAATCTGAGAAGTAAGAACCTTAAAGAAATTTGAACTTACTAATATACGGCATTATTATGAATATGCTTTCCAGTAGTCATGCATGTTTGTAAATCTAAAAGCTGGGGGCATCTTTCTGTCACTGACAGTAATGGCATGTGCGATGAGTCAGTGAATAGATTATTGGAAAGCAGGAAAATCTAATGCCGAGGAAATTGTTTATGTCCCACTTAGTGTTCATTTCAAAATTGAAGAACTCCAAACCATTTTTGCACACCACTCCACTCATGTAAAAGAAATCAGTCAAAATTCAAAAATAAAACATTTACCTCGGACAGTGGACAAGCACTGGATCATTCAAAGCTATATATTTATATTTAATAAAAATAAAATGTTTAAATTTCCACTGGAGTCTCATTCTCCTACCTTGTCTGTTCTCTGAAGTAGTTGCTTTATTTTTAGATATTAATTTCATGGTATCAGAAGTGTAAAAATGAGCATGTGCTAGTATCATCTGTTTAGCTGAACACCCATTGCCCACTCACTCTCAGTACTGCTCTCTCCCACATGAATTAGATTATGGAGTAAGTGCACTAGTAATGCAGCCATTCTGCCCTGACAGTTCACTACTTTGTTTCCACACCATTGACCGTTACATTGACTGAAGCTAGGTTGGAACGTAATGCTACCACTACAGATCTGTAGCATTACACTTCATTAAAGAGAAGGATAGCATCTCTAGATGAAGAAGGAAACAGTTCACATTAAAATTATAAAAAAAAAAAATTGACCATATCAAACTAAATGTGCTGACCATTAAATAAGCACAGACTCACTGAAGCATATGCTGCAGAGGGTTTACTATCAAAAGAAAGACACTTCTTCATTTGTTTAATACGTTGAAAAATAGTCCCCCAGATTCAGCAAGCAGACGTGCAGGAATACGTTATTAATGCATGGCAGGACCATTCCTGTTCAGCACAGGAGCGCGCCATGCATATGTATGAAGGCACGCTGCCGTGCTGTAAAACGGACATGGTTCCATGTATGAGTGCAGGGGATGAGTCTGAGAGCAGAGCTTTCAAAATACATACACTCCCTGCACTCCAGAATTGCCGTTTGGCAATTTAAAATGAGTAAGAATGCTTGTAACACCCCCAACCCATCAGGGTAAGAAATCTGGACAAAGCCATAAGGGACAATCATCCCTACCAAGCCAAAAGTTGATAGAATAACAGATTTAGCATAAGCACATAGTGCACACCTCCCAACCTGTCAGAGTAAGGATTGTGGACAAAGAAAATCGTCCCTACAAAGCAGAAAGTTGATATAAGAACAGGTTCAGCATTAGCATGGATATTCTGAAGGGTACAAATAAAAAAACACAACAAATAAATTATTTTTTTTATATATGCAATAAAGTTTAAGCATGGCTGCATGGGTGTGCCCGTTGCTTAGCTACACTTATCCCAGCTGAAACGGCAAGATAAGTTAAAAAGCAATAGACATCCAGCATAAATATAAGTGCAATAGTGTAGTCATTCACGGTTCAAGCCTCACCAAAGGCATTTCAATTTTATATGTGTAAACATTAACATTTTTAATTTATTTTTATATTTATGTAAGAAGTAACTGCTTTTTCTCAACCAGAGTAGTGTATTAGGCCCAGATGTGAGGTGTTAGTGTAATAAAGTAGTGAAACCACCATATAAACACAAGTGCCCCATACAATATAGTCACACAAGAATAAATTAATCACAGCACATTGGAGGACATCAGGGAAGGAAAATAAATCTATATTATGTAATGAATGATGAATCAATCTCATACAGGTGGTAGACCAATATAATAAAACATAAGCAATGCTAAGCATTGCACAGCTATGTTGACCGGGTGTAAGCATTGTGTACATGTGAATACTAAGCAATGCATAGCCCAGCTAAGTGGATTTGCCCATGGGTAAGCAATGCTGAACATGCCCCTTTAAGCACTGCCAACTTTAGCTAAGCAGGTTTGCCCGTAGCTTAGCTTAGCTCAGCATTTTCAAAACCATCCAATCATAGCAAAGGGTGGGAAATCGGTCATATTTAAACCCCGCAGGCGGGAATACAGCTCATAACTGGTTGTAGCTCTCCACTGTAGGTAGTATGGCAGGTGTTGGAGAGGGCATGCACTTCCGGGTGCAGTGTTGGGGCATACAGGAGTCCACGGTCAAGGTAGGACTCCTGGTAAAATAACATGACATGAGACTGCTGCAGGACCAGTACCAAGGCTGCCAATATAAAGCAGAAGCCTGGGAAAGTCTCACCCGTGATCTCACCAGTGCCACTGGTATCCCTTGGACTGGTGAGCAGGTCCAGCACCACTATGCCGACTTGAAACGGAGGAAGAGGGAGCTCTTGGAACAGTGGGTCCAAGAAGCAAGAGAAAGGGGAGATGTCCCAGCAGTGTGTAAGTTTTCATAGCAATAATTGTTTACCAAAATTCAGCCTGTAAATGTGATGGATAGGCATGCATAAATGTTTGTCTATTTTCATTATAGCTGCAGCTGAGCAGGCTATGAACCAGGAAGCCCAAGCTAGTAGGTGTGAGTAACAATCCTACTTGTAGTAGTCATACCAAATAAATATAAAAGAGTAAAATGTCACCTAGCACTATAAAAATGTGTATGGTTTCTACTGAATAAACCAGACAATATGACAGTAATAGTCTCATATAGGTAATATTTAAATAAAAGTGTAACTGCCTGGCAATAAAGCTCTAAATCCTGGATCTGATATTTGAATACTACTGTTGTGTCAACTGTTTCTCACACTGTGCAACATAAAAAATATGTCTAGGAATGTCTGTATAAGAATGTTGTAATTACAAGGTCAGATTGTACAACCAAGAGAGACTTAGACAGAAAACACTAAAAAAAGAGACAGCACTTAATAAATAGCTCACTCTGATGAAACACAAACTGTTGTATTTTTAGCACACACAACCATGGTTCAAATCCTGGGAGTGATAGTATGCATAAAATCATACCTCTCAACTGTACAGATTTCTGCAGAATGTCCAGATTTTTGCCTCATATTTTTGGCCTGTTCCTCTATTTTCCTGGCAAATCACTGGGATGATCTCAGGATTGTAGTCACTAAATAATGACATACATTTGAGTTTCAGACATCAGATCCTTCAAAAAATGCATATTAAAACAAATCATGTTACTCTAGCAACTTTCTAAAAGTTTATAAGAGCAATATTTAAAATATGTCCCTATTTGTACCCCCTGTCAAGCTTTGTACAGATTTATTGTATTAAGAGGTTGAGAGGTATGTGCAGACCTTTAACTAGGAATCTGGGAATATGTGTAGAAACAGTCAGGTAGTGTTAACAAACATACCCTCCACAGGTCTACCAGCTAAGAGAAGTAGAATGTAGCTATAAGACAGTTGAAGTATACACTGTGTACAAACATACCATTGCCCAAACCAAGGCTATAGGTTATTGTAATAATACCTGTAGAGTAATGATTATAGCAATTATCATTAAAGTTGTGAGTACTGCAAGGATATACAAGTTGTTAATTGACATCTCTCTCTCTCTCTCTCTCTCTCCCCCCACCATATCTGCAACAATAATCTAAACACACAAATCAATGGGTATGTTTTACACCAACCCTACTGTTGGGACATATGTCCAATTGTTCAACAAATATTGAAATGTGTTTCTATTGATGTTCCATGCTGAAGTACTATCATTGGTGGCCTGTTGCTATCAATGTAACCTGCACGCCGTTGTAATGGCCACTGTGGTTACATATATCCATGTGTTCTGTTTGCTATGCAACTGTTCCAAATCTGTTGTTTTAGGTTAATGGGAATTTCTATGCATGCTATTATAATTAATCCTGGGTTGTGTTGACTATTACTAACCCACATATGTTCTAAAACTGTAACATCATAGCACGTTTGGGAAGGCCGGTCCCAGCAGACCCACATCTCCCACCTCATCTGGCCATGGCACCAGGCCCCAGCACATCTGGGACCCACCCCGGGACCTCCTTATCCACTGGTCCTGCACCACCTTTGGGTGGGACTGCCTAAGAGATTGGAGCTCGTCCCCTCCTGAGAGTGGGTGTAGACAGGATACTGTCACCTGAAGCCAGGTCCAGGGTTTGGTGCATAGCGAGCTCCGAAAAGAGTTTGGAGATCTGCTATGCCAGCTTGAGGGCTGTGTGATGCAATTAGAGGGTCAGCCTGCCCCTCCTGATCAGCCCCACAGCACAGCCACCTTCGGGGCCTTGAAGGTGCTGTGGTGACTGCCCATGGGTGGGGACCTCAGTCCAACTGTTTCCATTTGGAGGCTCATTGGCTTCAGATTTCCAAACACCCCTCCCCCGTCCAAGGTGTTTACCCCCCCCACATGTGTCATATACTGCTCCTGTATGCTGTCTTGTCTGTCTTCCTACCCAACCTACCTCCCCAAATCCACCTACTATCCTTCCCCAACATCCCACTCTCACCTAAAAAAAAAGGGGCAATCGGTTCCCAAAAAAATAAATTTTGCCCCATACTTAGCTGTCCATTTCACACATCTGTCCACTGGACATATGTAATCTGGTCTAATTGGCTTCACAACACATTGTTGTTGTCCTCACCACTCTCTCAGGGGTTTGAGTGTCCAAATATACCTCCAAATTCAGTATATATGCACAGCTGTTGCTGTAGAAGAAATGGACAGCTATGGACCTTCCCTACACCTGTCCTGCACATCCCTAGCTACTTTCCCTATTGTCTTTCCCTCTGTGTGACCCCTTTTTCACCAGTTTCTGATCACCCCTTTTTTCTTTTCTTTTAAAGAAGTTAGCATGGGGGTAAGTGGGAGTAAGCTCTTTTAAGCGGTAGTAAGTGGAATGAAGCCTGTTTGCTCAGCCCTAAGCAATACCTACACAGATTAAGCACTTTTCAGGCTAACTGTCTGTAAGCATATTTAACCGAATGTTGGCATTGCTTACCGCTGTGCAAACCCACTTATAACTGCTTAAAAGTGCCTTTATCACTCTATATCCAACAGCGCTTGGTCTGGCCAGCAACAAAATAATCAGCCCTTGCAAGTCTCGAACCCAGGACCCTGCACATCATAGCCACAGCTGGTTACTACTAAGACATCTGAGCTGCAGATATTTGTGATGTTTTCTCAAACATATCATGCAGCACAGTCATTCAACAGTATGGAAAATGTATTTATAAACATATATGTGTATATATGTAGACATATATATATATATATATATATATATATATATATATATATATATATATATATATATATATATATACATATATATATATATATATATATATATATATATGTAGTGCATTCGGACATCGGATCTATATTCTGAACCTCTCACTGCAAAATATCTGACCAAAGGCACTGTAAATGGGGGTGAAGGGGCCCAAAATAGGGACCTCATAATTATTGCCATTATCCCTTCCTCTGTTCTGCCTTGCAACAAGGTAACTAGGCATTACAAATCTTGAACCCAGGACCCTGCACAACATAGCCACAATAAGTTACCACTAAGCCATCTGAGCTGTAAGACATTGGGATGATTTCTCTAACATATCATGCAGAACAGTCTGTCTACCATAGGAATTGTACAATGTGGAAGCACTAAACATTCTAATGATACATATACACACACATACATATATATATATATATATATATATATATATATATATACATGCATATATAAACATATAAATACTTATATATATATATATATATATATATATATAGAGAGAGAGAGAGAGAGAGTATATATAGAGGGTGCACAGAATATCAAACAGCCATTATTCCTACAGGTGCCACCTTTTCAAATGGTCAGTGTCTGATTCTTTCCTACAAATGAGAATTATTGCATGAAACATATACCTGCACACAATGCAAAGGACATGACACCACATAGTTTGCATACATATAAATGTTTATTTGTGTATTATTTCAGTTTTTTATGTCATTTCTTATAGCATTTAGGTGTTTGAAATACATAATAACTGATTAATGCAACTCTCAAGGAAAACATATGGTACAGTAATCTGCAACAAATAACATACTTTGCTGTGTAGGCTAAAGCCTTCTAGTAGTACAACAGTAAAAAACACACTTGCCTTGAAGACAAGAATCAATCAACACTTAATTACATATGTAGTTCAAAAGCCTCCAATTACACTCTGTAGTCAACCTCCCTAGTGGGAAAAGTATCAGTTTCAATTGTCACAATGTAAATGTATCCATTACATAACAATGCTTAACTTAAAATGTCACTATCACAATGACAAACAGAACTGTGTGCAAGACAGTAAGCTCTAGCCC
This sequence comes from Protopterus annectens, assembly GCF_019279795.1. Classification (NCBI taxonomy): domain Eukaryota; kingdom Metazoa; phylum Chordata; order Ceratodontiformes; family Protopteridae; genus Protopterus; species Protopterus annectens. Next base: position 798,014,647 of record NC_056744.1, read on the forward strand.
ACCACTGTTCCCATGGTGAAACATATGAAAATGCACAGCCATATACCTTTATATTTCTTATTACTGATATTCCTCACATGTTGTAACAGCCTAGGTTAAAAACATTTAATAAACCTCCCCCATAAAATGTATTACATGGGCATATAACAGTGTTCTCTATACAATGACTTCCACACTGTACAGGGTCACATGTTTTGTCCAGTCGTAGCCCTCATATATATGGACCCTAACCCACAACATGTGTGGTAGTCCACAACATCACTGGAATGATAGTAGGAATGTCAGCACTAACTAATGATAGACCATACCTATCAACCTCTTACTGCAAGACATCTGGACAAAGCCTGGTATATAAGTGGAGGACGGAGGCTGAAACACAGGGCCATATATGAAATATTGCTGTTATACACTGTAAATGTTGCTGGTGTTACAGAATTCATTGCAACATACCCTTACTCAGGAATATGAAGTTAGAAACACAAATGAATGTTGCCATGTACTGATAGCAATCAACAGAGGGAATGCCACTGATATGTCAGGGACAAGACCTGTGTGGGGAACAGACAAACATAACAGCCAATCCTCTGACCATCATGTGTATAGGCCCACAGTTGAGAGCTATGCAGACAGACTGCATTTCATCCAAAATTAGTACATACACACAAACCCTGTACAACTAGCAGTATTTAATGCATACATCAGCAATGCTCACACACTGTCCCTAGGTCTGGAACCTTATACAAACATGTAGTTGGCCTGTGTCCACAAGTCTTGTTGTAAGAGGTACTCCTACCTGCTGTCTGTAACACTGCTGTCCGCACATATGAAGGATGTATTCCATATAGGCAAGGTAAAGGGACAACGCCCACAAGATGTAGTTATTTATAGTACTGGGTTGCTATGACATTGGCTATTGGAAGAACTACATAGTTGCCTGCATGCAATTAGCAAGTGGGGAGCAATTGGTGCAGAGGCCATCACCTGAACATGAGCATCACCTACAAAAGCCATGCTTCGACCTATTCAAATAAGCTCAATCCCATTAGTGGAGAGAGAGAGAGAGAGACCAAAAAAAATTAGAAACTACATAAACAAAACCTAAAAATAAAAAGTAAGAAACAAGAAGACAACCTGTACACAGAAGGAACCTGAAGATAAACCAGGTATGTGAAACATGCAAGCATGTAATTGAATGTAGTCCTTGGCCTGTAATAATGGGATAGATGATTATGAAAGATGTATATGTGCCATCAATACTTGCTGTAATGATTTCCTGCTGAACAAATGTTATGGACATAGCATCTGACTCTGTCTGCAGTGGGCCATGCCTGTCAACTGTGCAGATCTTCACAGAATGTCAATATTTAGCCATCATAGTGTTTGTTCTGTTCCTCCAAACATCTATATTAGCAAATAGTTGGAGAAGGAAGTAATGAAGTAATGACAGACACATGAGTTTCAGATCCCACTACCTTCAGATCAGTCATGGTAATGCGAAATGTGTCATGCTACAAACTTCATAGGTTTGTAATAGGCATATCTATGATCTGTTCCTATATATCCCCCCAATGTTAGGCTTTGTCCACATGTGATGCTCTAAGAGGTGGATAGGTTGGGTCACAGCTGAGGAGCCTGACACACCCTGTGAAAGGACTGCTCACATATGGCAGTTACTAGAGTGTCTGTCAAACAGTCATGTCTGTGCCACCGCTAGGTCAGTTAATGGAATGTTGCCCATATCCATATGTTACCTGTGGATATGAGTATTATACATGTTTGTATTGTAAATCTAGGATACCTATATAGGGCATGAGCATAGTAAAGCACTGTTGCAGATATGTGTGTTAAACTGCATGTGATATATTGAATTAATAACATTCAACTGTACAGTGTTCTTCTGGACAATGTTCACAGTTGTGACAGATATCTGCAGTCACTTACACATATACTTGTGTTATGGCAGCTATATTAATACTTTATCAAAATTGACTTCCCTGTTTTGTCACCCAGTGATATGGACCAATGACCAGAAGTCCTGGTATAACAGGTTGAGACATATGATTGAGCTGCAAGACTGTAAATACAGTGTGCCATAATGACATAGAACACGAATGTATACCAGGTATCCCCTGAGCATGTGTCTGTATGCATATGTTCAGCTGAAAGGCACAGAAGTAATAACATGGGTCACAAGCAGTCCAGAAAATAGGATGTACATGTTGCCCATGTGTGTAATATCACTGTCACTGCATACAACAAAATAAAATGTGTACTGCTACTGATTGTTGCATTGCCATGACACTGATATGGGTACTACAGTAGGCATGCTTATCAGGTAGTAATCAGAGAAGTGTACAACTGTGTTATGACCCACAGTCCATGCCTACCACTATATCAACACCCATATATACTGTATATCAAAGTGTACACACCCCTGTTGGAATGCCAGTTTTGTGTGCTGTATGCCAATGAGACCACTGAAAGTCATATCAAAACATTTCTCACCTCAAATGTGACCCATAACCTGTACAATTCTATTGAAAAAGAAACAAAGCTGTTTCATGGAAGGTGAGCAACCACTGCCAAGTGAAGATGTGATATGATGTTAGAGTACAAACCAAGACAAATGGATGCTGTAATCATCTCAGCAGGTGTTTACACAACATATTAGTGTAAGGGTGTGCACACACATTCAACTGGCTTTCTGTACTGATTATTAAGTCCCATATATTTCCACTGGACAGGTTATGTTCCCTATTGAACTGAACAGGCTATAGGACACATCACAGGTGGGGATTGTGTTGACATGTGCTTTTCTGGGGTCATGTTCTAATTGCCCAAGTACATTGTACTGCATTGTAAGAGAAGTGTGTACACTTCATAGCCACTGTTGCTATATGGAATCAGCAGTACCTGACCTGTGCAACCATCCTCCACCAACGATAGAGTAATCCCCCTTGGTGGACAGCACCACGACACAAGGCACATAATAGGTTGCTATAGTGGCTGTACAGGGCCACATAGGTGCAGACCACAACTTGGAAGCAAGTGCACCTCTATCTGAGCAAGCATTTAGGTTCACAGGTGACTTCCTGTAAGGCTGACTATGACTAGAAATTAGACATATTCAAACCACCAAGGCCAGTTGCAATCATGCCTCTACATATGTACACAGCCTCAGAGCCAGTAACACAAGTCAACCTGTACTGGGGGTAAAGCGCACCTCATACACACATGTCATGGATACAGGCAACCTGCATCAGGCAGAATAGGTGGGAGCAGTGCCACCCTGTCCACAACACTAGTACAGAAGTAATTTGCACATCAACCACACTCCTGCCCATATCACTGGTGAGCATGGACATAATGCCGACTAATGGCAACAACAGCAAGTCTCCATGGGGCATGTGCACATCACAGTTTGCCTCATACATGAACACAGGCATGTGCTCACAGTTCCATCATACACTACAGTCAAACACAGACATGCCACCATCCACATATCATCCACATGGAAGATGGCCACTGTCATCCCTCTACACTGAAATGAATGGTGAATAGTGGATTATGCCATTAAGTGTCCATCATTGGAGGAACTGGACAGGTCAGGACCAGGAGTGTAATGCAAGATGTTAAAGCTATGATAGTGTACAGTGTTATGGTATAGTCTGGATTATTTGCAAGTAATATCCACTGTTGATGTGCACGTGGACAACTGTATGAGGGCCTGTGACCTTTTTTCCTGTTTATGTTTTCCAGGTACAATGCCCCAGGAACACCTGCCCACATTCACAAACCTTGAAAATGATGCAATCATCCAAAACTTCATGATGCATCATGCCACACTATTTGGCCACAGGACCTAGGATCTGCAGGAGAGGACCACCCTGTGGAATAAACTAATCTACAGGGTTAACGATGTCACCCTGCACAACCAAAATTATGAGCAGGTGTGGCATCAGTGCACAGATGTGATCCACCACACCTGTCAGAGTGCTGCTGCAGTTACAAGGGACCAGCTAGCCACAGGTGGGGGTCATGCCATCCAGCCCCCACTGACACATGCTGAGGTGCTCCTTGCCAGCCTTGGAGCACCCGCCCACCAGCCAAGCCAACAGGATGAAGATAGCATTGTGGAGGTGGTTGCCACCCACACAATGGATGAGGAGCATGCAGGTAAGGCCCCAGGGCACATTACTAGACCACTGTTGCTTATCCATTTTCATCTGTAAAGCATCTACATGCATATGTCAGATAATATAGTCTGTTGCTGCAGTGTAGTGATGAAAAGATGTGCATAATCTCTAGTATTGTGGGTTTGTACTGTCAATGTGTTGAAATGCTGCTCCCACCCTGCACCAATGCCACAGGTATGGCTACTGACATTACTTCTCTCACACAACTATTTAGGTCTCTCTCGTATACAACTGGGGCAGCAGCCTGTAGCTGGGGAATATGGAGTTGTTTTGTTCAGGTTTGCCAATACACCAGCCATGTTATGGCCATGTTATTTGCCATGCACACATTTAACACACCTACCCATAATGCATGCTGTACATGTTCACTTATTGTTGCTGTTAACTGCACTGCATCACAGTGGTTACCATAGTGGCATATCTGAAGGGTATGTAAGAGTCCTACAGTATACCTATCAACCTGTCAGTGCAAGATGTGTGGACAGAGATGAACATAATAATGGGATAAATGGCCTACGATAGGGACATGTCTGAAACATTACCCTTATACAGTGGCTATAACAGTGTATACACTACTATTACAATGGCAACTGTTCCTGATATAAACAATGGCAAACCACAATTCCACATTCTACACCTTTTACAACCTGCAATGTGATCCCAACATGAGCAATGAATGACTAATATGGAATCCTATGTTAGGACTACAAATATGGAGAATACATATGTTAACAAACACTGGAAGCATATGTGTGTACACACTCCAAATAACATATTGTGGAAGCAGCTTGTGATGTACTGACAGCATTCAATCTTCTTGAGTACACACCTTCCATCAAGTACAGGGTCTCACACCAAGTAATGGTCTGCTGTCCTAGAAGTATGTCCATAACATTTGCCCACTCACCTGCAACAAAGGCAGCCGTGGCTTGCAAACATCTTACAAACCATGAAATGAATCCCATATCCGAAAGGTAGCACTCAGGAGTGGGAAAAGTAGCCTTACCTCACCAATGCATATACCATGGCAAACAGTGCAGACAGTCATGTATGTGTGTATGAAGTATGGGACAACATTGATGTAGAAAATAAACAGATGCCCATCCAAAACAGATGACAAAACATGTTGCAAACTGGTCATGGAGGCTGCCCAGAAACACTGAGGGACTTGCAGGAATGTCTAGCAAGTACTGCCTGTGTAGTAACTGTGTCAAAAGATTGCCTGGATTTTGCATAAGTGTGGCATATGGGTTAGGGAAATCAGACAGAAGAGTTGTCCCACATGATACATCATCCAGGGCTCTCTACAGGTAGCATAAGCATAACATCAAGCCTCCCAAAAGCATGTGTTGCAGTGTGTAATGGTGTCATGAGACCAAGCCTCAAACCTACAGACAGTATTCATAAAGATACGTGTGGTGCACAAGCAACACCTCACTCCACCTCAGGGCCACCATCACCAATATTTAGCTTGCTGGTGCGAGTGTACACCTTTAGGTTTGCTGTTCATTAGCTGGAACTAGGCCAGCAGACATGGTGTTTGGAATTTAGAACACTGCAAAATAACACTCATGTGTGGCCCACAGTTGTCAAGCATCTGCAATAAGGCTGAGGATGGGGAGGGGTGTCAGCTTGAAACACAACAGTGAACTGAAGTATACATCCAAAGCTTCTGAACACAGTGAAGGTTATGAATTGTGCCAGACATAGCCCTGACTCTACAGCAATAGTGAAGCCAGTGTGTGACCTCCAAGGGCTGTGTACATGAGCTGACCTTGCAATCTGGCAGAGTTGGGGGACATTTGTAGGGCAGAGTGACCAAATAATGGCAAGTGAAGATGGGCCATGCTAGTATACCCCTTCCAGGAATAGTGACTGCTGTAGTTTACTTAACAGGTGCTTCAACAAACCATTGTGTTAAGGGTGTGCACACTTATGCAAACAACATATTGTATGCATCTCATTCAGCATTTACATGACTAATACATTTGTTTGATACTGCAGTGGCTTGCACAGGTCATATGTCACATATCAGGTGTGTGTAATGTTAACAAATGCAGTATTCTGGCCCCATTGCATATCATAGAAGAGGCTGGCATGTCAACAAGGGTGTGCACATTCCTCATATCCACATTAAGCTTTAAAGGTTGTCAGTGTAACCTGATTTTATTGCACATACATGCACTGCTGATAATGAGATCTGCAAATCAAAGGACAGGCATTAATTATAGACATCAGTCCTCATATCATCCCAGGTATGTGACAGACAAACACATGGGGCTGTGGGCAACAGAGCAAACATAACTGTCACACATATAGACATTCAGCAATGGTATGTACCCTTGTGAGGTATGGTGCACAGTACATGCCAGTGTGCTGTACAGGTGCAAAGCCATACTGTGTACATGGGTGCAGTGTGTTCCAGTGGAAGGGGCATCACCTACTAACACAATTCATGCATCACAGAGATTTAAAATGTTGTTAACAAGGACTTGAGTATGACTGCAGTACATGCTGTTGAGTGCCATATGTCATGCATGTTGACTGTTGGGTAATGAGAGGTCTGTGTAATATCTTTGTGCCACCTCGCCTGTAAGTGTATATGTGTGTGTGTGTGTGTGTGTGTGTGTGTGTGTGTGTGTGTGTGTGTGTGTGTGTGTGTGTGTGTGTAGAAGTAAGCCATAATGTACAAGTCTTAATTTAGATCTGTTGTCTGCCCCTCACAGGTGGTGAGGTGGTTCAGGGTCAAACTGATGTTAGTGTCCATGCAGACTCTGACGATGATAGGCATAATGAGGCACAGGCAGGGTTGTCAGGGGCTGAATCTGTGCCATTGGTTGACATCCCACTTTTATCCACCCCATCCTCACATACAGTCACAATGCCCATACATACCCCATCACCAGTGGCCATAGATGAAGGACAGTTGGTGGGTGGTGGCATGGGACAGGAAAGTGTGTTGACTATGGCAAGTGTGTCTGTACACAGCAGCCATAGTTGGATGACTGGCAAGGTACCACACAGGCAAATGTACAGGGGTGCTCATAGGAGAGATGCTGGCTATCATGCCCCTGGCAGAAGTGCAACAGCAGGTTTCACTAGACGCATGTTTCGGGCCATCATGGAGGCACAGGCACATATGGAACATTACACCAGAGATTGTCTGAGGCTCCAGAGGGCTACTCTTCCTGCTGTATGTGACTACATCCGTGATCTTGCAGGTGCCCACCATTATTTTGCAGAGGTCATGGATAGACAGTTGTGTGAGATGGTGGGAATCCTCGACCGTGTGGTGTCTGTGGTAGAGCACATGGGGGGAGTAGGGCATCAGTCACATGGATGTAGGTCAGCAACACCAACAGGTGGAGGTTTACGAGGATGTGCAACAACTCACGGATGTTCCCATAGTGGCAGTTCCAGCACTGCAGGGGGGATGCTGTCCACACCACAATGCAGCAGGCCACATACACATGGTCCTGGTCAGTCCCAACAGGGATGCGGATCCAGCGGACCATTGTCAGCATCAGGGGAGAGTACCATATCTGGGCTTCTGCCTGGTAGTGCCCATGCAACCCCTGGCAGGCACAGTTCCCATGTCCATGGCCAGACATGGTGAACTGTAATCCCTGCCATGTACAGTCTGCAGCTGTCCAACAAACTCCTGTATAGGGCAGCCACATGGCAGAAATGTGTGCATACATACACACACATCACGAACACAGCTAGGGGACCTCCATACCTGCATACACCACATCTGCACAGGCCAGTTAATAAAGAACCCCCAACCCACACACATGATGTCAGCCAAATGGCTCAGCCTAGGCATCTGGAAAACCCACAAACACACCCTGTGCATATGATGATACATGTGCCACATCCCTGTCATCCATACCATCGATCCAGGGACATGCTAATATGGTTCTGATGCACAAGGTGAATGTACTAATGTTTAGCAATTTAATGCTGTTTAACATGTTCTCAGCTGAAATGATTAATGTTTGCAAGTCAGGGTGTGTAGCTGTCCAGCCATGATGCATTATAGCTGTTATTAACACTGACTGATTGTGGTCTCCATAATGTATTCCTTTTGTGTTCTGGGTGTCTATGTGTCAGCAGAATGTTGATCTGCTGTCCTTTCCTACAAGGGGTGTGGCACTGTGGTGACACATTGACTGTGTCATATCCCAGGTACAGATGAACACAAGTAGCAGGTCTGTATAACAGTAACTGCATGGGCCACATGGCTGATAGGTCTGAGGTGTGTATACAGGTGAGTGCATTGTGACTGATGTAAGCAACTCTTCTACAGTGGACAATGGTAAGTGTACTGGGTGGCACACACCAAATGACTGTGAACAGCACACACACACAAAGGCTTTGGTGCTGATGCAATACAAAGAGAATACTGTTCACATGGATGTACTTCATTTTTGCAGTGAACTCATTTTGGCCTATGTAATTCCACCAAGACCAAATTGCCAAAACATCATATCAGTAAATAATCAGTCTGCCAGTTTAATGTCATTGACAATGGTACTGGCACGGTATATGTCTTCTTCTCCAATGTAGTGCAATCCTGGAGTTGGTAAACATAGGTGTGCTGGTGTGGGTGGCACAGCTCCCCACTTTGGAGGGTGTGGGGTGATGTAGAACCACACATAGTGTGATTAACAACTACTTAACCTGTTAACATAAACTGTACAGTATAACAGCACACTAAGTGGGGGGATACGCACAACAATAACCCTAATGTGGGTGGCTGTGCCCACAACAACCACACCCAACTATATATACCAATTCCAGTATCGCTGTACAGCTGTACAGTGGGGAAGAGGGCATTTACACATCCACTACTAGTTTTGATGGAATGAATTCTCACAAGATGATTGCTTTGAAATGTTACCTTTTGCCAGTTAGTTCTCGGACAAATGATCTCCTGGGACATATATTTTCTGTAAACTGAAGTAGATCCCTTCACATACACACACTTACCTGGCAACACTGAGAGTAGAACCCCTACCTAGGTACTTATTTCTAGTAATGCATTTGGCCTTAATTGCACATATCACAGAGCTTTTAGGGTGAGGTGTGTCCCGAGCTTCCTGCTAAGTGAAGAACATCACCAGGCCTTGTAGAGTATGGTAATGGGGGATGTACTGGGTGTTAATGAACAATACATAGTATGACATACTGTCATATACACATTGACAAACACATACAGTCATAGACACATTTGACAGACCTTGGTTTAGCAGTGCTAACTGCCTTGTCAGTGAGTCCATTCTGTTACAGAGTTTTTGCACACAGCACATGCATTATTGGGCTGGATATTGTAATCAGTTACCTGTATGGTTGATGGTGACAGCGGTCCTCATACAGTGGACCTTGGGACATGTACTGGGGGTACCATGATGTAAAGACAGTATATCCAGCATGCACATCCCACATTGGATATTGTACTCACTGAAACCCATGATAATGCTCTGACATACCCACAATCACACATTGACCAAGACTGCAATACAAAACCCTTGTCTGTCTAATCAGTGCTACTACAGGGATATGCATTAATTGAACATTCCACAGGGATAGTAGTGTGAAGGTTTGTCATGGCTCTCCTAATGTCAGCAACATCACCATCCCTTATAATGTATGGCAAGGTTTAGTGTATTTGGAGAATGTGGCCTCAGAATGCTGTCTCCTACAAATATGCACACTCACACACAATTACACACACATACACACAGGACACAGAGGGTAACCCATGCCTATCTACCCATTTGTAGAACAGTGTTATGCTGGTACTGTAAGCTACAGGTAGCCCACAAGGTGATGAGTGTAACAAGGTACATTTAATGTGAATTACAGCAGCAGCCATTTCTAAGTATAGCAATGGGGTGTGTAGTGGGTGAGAAGGCCCTCAGAGTATTTTCAACTACAAGTTTACAAGCACACAGACACTGTTATTCTCAGTAATGTACACTGACACTTTTGTCAGTACTGATGTCCATAGGTGCCGATGCTCCTAGGTGTGTACCAGGCTAATGTCCATAGAGAGATGAGAAGAGTAGTGCATGTGGGTACACTGGTATCATGCCACCTGACATTTGTCAGCAGGCCAGCTATCACCGATGCCACTTGAGTGATCCCCAGGGTGACAGTTAAATTCAATATCCAATCATCTGGTTTTATCTTGCAGAGGGCCAGTGAAGTGCTCCAATTAACATGTATGCAACATATATTGCATAACATGGCAAGTGTCTGGGTTCGGGTCCTGTATCCAAACATGTTCTGTTGACTGTGGTAGTCTGGATGAGGTATCTATGGCATGTGGTGCATACAGAGTGGGGTTTCCTAGCTGTGGCATTCATAACACAGCTGGGCAGACATGTCAGTGTCAATCAATCAGAGATTGCCTGCAAGCAGCCAAGATGGATACCTGACATCTGTACATCTGTAGAGAGAACAGACAGAAATTAGCTAGCCAACAGGTTATGCATTAGGATGAATGTTTTGACAGATAGGCATCTGACACTGATAGGTATGCCATTACTAAATGACAGCAGTCCTCAATGACATGTCCTAAACACACAGTAGTCTACAGTTAATAGCAACATATCAGATCAATATCCAATAGGAGATACTTAAAAACATACAGCTCAAACACAAAGAACATGATAGTCAGTACTCAGAGTCCAGCCTTGAATGCAGGGGTGTATGGTTCCAGTACTACAATCTCCAATCTACAATTACTTGGAAAAGCACTGTTAAAAGTAGTAATGTAATGATACAATACATGCAAGTGTGACTGCATATAACCTGGGATACTACCCATGTATGAAACACATACAAAGAGAAAAGATTGTGGTACTAGCCATGTATACTCAGGTGTCCCATACAGTATATTCACACCCCTTGCTACTGTAATGACAGCACATAGAAGCATGGTATGTACATGGAATTAAATACACTTATTAAAGATGTCATTACCCTGCTATTTTATCAGACTGGAATGTGATCACTGGTTCCCAGTGCTGAGCTATACTTAAATGTAAATCCTAATCAGATTTGCACACTGGTAAGTGAAGCCTACATGGTGTAAGTGCCTTTTTGTTTAACCATACATTAGCACCACTTACCATCGCACAAACCCATGCAAACCTGCTTAAAGCTGCTCAAAACTGCCTTAACCACTCTGTATCCAACAGTCCTTGTTCTGCCCTGTAACAAAATAAACAGCACTGGCAGGTCTTGAACCCAGGACCCTCTAGACTATAGTCACAGCTCTTAACCACTACTCCATCCGAGCTGCAAAAATGTCTATTGCTTTTTCAAATATATCAGTCAGTACATGTATTCAATAGTAGTGAACAATTGCTTTGATTACTACAATTATTTACTACTTGTTAGTGTAAATAGTGTTGAATTAGTCATGTTTTTATATCTAAATATACACATATCAGATAAATATGGTGGGAAACATCTGAGAAGGTATATACAATACTCATGTTTACACATAACAAGGATATATATATATATATATATATATATATATATATATATATATATATATATACATATATATATATATATATATATATATATATATATATATACGTACACACACACACACACACACACACACACACACACACACACACACACACATATATATATATATATATATATATATATATATATATATACGTATATATATATATATATATATATATATATATATATATATATATATATATGTATAAAAACATATGCCCATAACAAGTAGCAGAGTCATAACCCAGCACCATAACTCTCACCCTCTTAGTGCAAGGGAATGTAATGTAAGTATTGCAGTTATAAATGTAGAATGTTGATACAGTAACGGGTTGTGTCAACAGACATGTTGTGTAGGAAGGCTCTTCTGAATCTGACATGTATGCCATCAGTAACTGGCATACATCATAAAATTATCACAGTGAAGTACCACACAAATCACAGTAATGATCCTGTGGAATACAGCAGAAATATGACCAATAAATATGGGCAGTCTGAAACAATGGTCAGTCCAGAGGTATACACAGAACTCCTTAGTGCAATATGTGTGGACCAAGCCTGACAAAGGGAATGTTTACAGCCATGAAAATGGGGATACATCACAAATACTGGAGTAGATACATTCACACAACTGATACATTCACACCCTCCTGTCTGTCCTAACACATATTAACTGGAGGAGCAGAGGTCCCAAGTCCACATACTTCCCACTAGTTAGTGACATACATCTTCACAGCATCCCACTGCTTTTTCATAAATACACAACATGTATGGTGGCCAGGCAACAGTGTATCTGACAAATATCTGGACATAACATCACACTAGGTAAATACAATGAGCTGCTAGGCATGTCACCAAGCACTGTCTAAACTACAGACAGACTGCCACAACACTAACCCAAGTTTCTTCTGGGGGAATACATGTAATTGCAAATATAGCAGGCACTACAGGCATGTAACAGCATAGGGTAACAGACACCAGTGTGAAAGTGCATACCCACAACCAATCTCAACACAGTCACAGTAACATTATGGTAAGTCTAATTAATAGTACAGTATATGGACTGTGTGAACAAATCCATCCTCATATTTGCCACTGATACACTAACCCTACATATACTGACCCAATTCACAGTGTAGTCTGATGCCTGACTGTGTATGGGACATGTCTCAGTCTGGCCCTACAAACATATACACTGATAGGGTACCAGACACTGGAGCAGCATGCAATGCCAGATAGAACAGGAACAATAACACTGACATCTACCCCAATCTGTACACAGGCCAAATAATATATTCACAATACACTGTTACACAATACTGATACTCTGTCAACAATCACCATAAGTACACATATCTCACTACTGTTAGACTACAACAGAATGTCCAGGTTTTGTCCTCAAATATAAGGCCTCCTGCACATAACATGTCTGGCAGTCTGATATATCAATGGCTTGATATCAGGAATGATGTCAGTAAATAATGATATACTGTACATATGCACCTCTTACTGCATGACATATGGACAAAGGGTGACAGACTTGGGGACAGAGGCACAAACACAGGGCCAATATTGACATATTGCTGTGATAAACTGAGAAAATTGCTGGTGTAACAGGGTTTGTTGTGACATATCTCTTCTGAGGGATATGAAGTCAGTAAAACAAATGGATGTCACCATTTACTGACTGCAATCATCAGAGTATGCTACTGCATTTCTAAAGATAAAAAATGTGTGAGTAACACACCACCGCTAAGACTCCATACTCTGGCCAGTCTGCAGATATCCCTACAGATGAGAGTTTCCTCAACCACATAACACTGTCATGCCAGACATTAAATCATGCAGAGCAGCCATATACACACAAACCAACATTACTTCAAATGTAGAATAGCAATACTTACATTCTGTCCCTATGTCTGGAACATCCCCCTCCAGTTTGTTGGCCTGTCTCCACAGTGTTGTTGTAAGAGGTATTTCTAACTACCTTCTGTGATGTTGTTTGTCAGACAACCACATGAATTCCTGCTCACAGTGAAGGAAAAGGGCCAGCACCCATATGAAGTACTTAGCTATAGGAGTGTGTTTCCATGCAATTGGCTATAGGAATGATACCACAGCTGTTCCGCATGCAATTAGCAAGTGGAGGACTCCAATTCGAGCACAGGCCATCAGCTGATCATTAGCATTACCTACAAAAGTCAAGCTGCTGCCATTGCAAAACAGATGTATTATTCCACATCTACCAGAGAGAGAGAGAGAGACAGTGAGAAATTAAGAAAGGAAGAGAGAAAGAGCTAAGTGTGTTTGTGCAAGATCCATGGGTGGAGAGTGGTGTTATAATGGTTGCCTATATTGTTTACTAATCCATACTGTCATATAGTAATTGCACATGGCAGTAGACATTTATGGCTGTGGATTGTCTGCAACAACCTCTACAGAGTTTGACAACTGTTGGCCTTGTAATGTAGACATTGGGACATATAAGTCCTCAATATAATAATGTAGCAAAACCCACACTGCAATGGATCCTGTCATTACACAATCAACCCCACACCCACACAGGATACTGATGACACACACAAAAACACACACACTTACCAGTACTGAGTTTCAACCCCCTACCTGGCTATGTTATTGCATGCACCACAGAGCTTACATGTTGGAGAGCTGTCCAAAGGTATCTTTGAAAGTGAGGAACATCAGCAGCAGTGCTAAAGGAGGGGTAAGGGAAGTGTAGTAAGTGTGAATGTCCACAAAATCAGGTGTCAACAAAGACACACACACTCTCTCACACAAACACACACATTAGCACAGTTGCCAGGACCAGGATCAGAACCCCTACCTAATTAGCTTGCTACACTACAGTATTATACAGTTATCGCAAGTGCTGCAGAGCTTACAGGGCTGCAACTTGGCCAAAGAGTTATTTCAAGGTGATTGACATCAGCAGGCATGCTAAAGTAGGGCAAATGGAGGTGTAGTGAGTGTGAATGGCCTCATAATCATTCATCTCCACACACACTTTTACAGTTGCCATGTCTAGGATTAGAACTCCTGCCTAACTAATTTTTTTTTACACTACAGCATTACACACGTATCACAAGTGCCACATAACTTAGAGGGCTGAGATTTGGCCAGTGGGTTATTTCTAGGTGACTGACATCAGCAGGAGTGATGACATGGGCAATGGGAAGTGCAGTATGTGTGTGAATGAGCCATAAATCATTCCTCTGGAAACATACACACACACACACAAACACACACACACACACACACACACACACACACACACACACACACACACACACACACACACACTCAGTCACACACAACTTTACATTTGACAGGACTGGGTATACAAATGCTAGATGAATACTGATTTTTACTATTGTGTTACACAGTTATCACAGACAGCACAGACACTATAGGGCTGAGGGCTACCAAAAGGAATGTCTACAGTGACTGACATCAGCACATCATGTGATATTGGCCAATTGGATGTGTGGTGAGTGGGACAGTCCTTATAATGGAATTCACTCTGTCACTCTCTGTCTCTCTTTCCCCACATCTCTGTGCATGCATGTTTGACATATTATAGTGTACTGGCCTTGGATATGTGTGAGTATTCCTATCCAATGTGTGTGCAAAGCATGAATGGTGTACAATTTGGTGTGTGTGCACAGACATCTGCGAATGACAAATATGTATATTCCACTGTGTTGTCAGACATGGGCTTCATTTCTCTAAGTGTTGGAGCATGCCCAGTATGACCTTCTGTATTGAGTGTGTGTATCCATTCCAGGTAGGGATGTACTCCAGTCCAGGGTTTGGTGTTCTACACCTATAGCTAGCAACCTGTTTCTGCAGGATATCTGTAGATAGGTTGACAATATGGAGTCAAAATGGGTAAGAGATAGTGGGATACTGTAACTATTGCTGTCTGTGCTGCTTATGTTACATGGTTGGTGTTAGCAGTGATATTCAGACATATGTACTGTTCTACACTGTGATGTATTATGTCATCAACTACAGATAGATATACTTATTTGCTCACAGTTATTTCCTGGGAAATACAAGATGAATGAAGCTGGGTCCAGTATTGTGGTCCACAGCCTACAAATTCTTGCACACTCATGCCATTCTGGTGGGGTAGCTGCAGACACTTGCTGATGGGTCTGTGTAAATGTTCCAGCACCTTGGTATTATGGTGGCTGAAGATCCCCTTCTTGTACATATATCGACTTAACAGAATGGCCATATCCTGCTGTGGCCATACCTCTCAGATGTACAGATTCACTCAGGTTACCCAGAGGCAGGACTCATATATCTGGTCAGTTCCCCTTCACATTGTGGTTTATGAGAAGGTTTGTAGCCACCCATTACTGGGTATGCAGGCAGGGGTAGTATGGGCACACATCAGAGTTTCAGAGTTCACACACACCATGACGTCCATGCTTCTACACTCCCCACTCTGTTATTCTAGCCTCTTCCTAACATTATGCGAGTGATATCTGAGAAGCATCCTTATAGTTGTCCCTTCATCCCAGTGGTATTTAGGGGTTGGTCCACAGTTCATGCAGTAGGACATGGTGGGCATGCTACTGGGATTTGTCAACATGGCCTTGCATTTGTGTTCTGTTGACTGTGTTAGGTTGTTAGTTGGGACCCCATGAGATACCATACATCGGCACTACAGATGAGGCACAGGCCTTTGACAAAGGACTGTAGGCCATTTGGTAGCAATGCAGGCCATCTGTAGCAGGCCAGTGCATTCTGTCACTCCTACATTCCCAGCCTGTGAGCCAGTAGATTTCCCTGGGGTGACAGGGTAAGAATGTGAGGTATTAATGGCAATAGTTCCTGTCCATATTAATTCATTGGTCTGGATGCAGGTAGGGTGCTGCTTATAGCTAGGGATACACCTGCATGGGACACCTCTTCAGCATGCTGCATTCTGTGGGTATTCCCAAACAGAAGTGGGGTCATACTGTACTCATTCCCAACAGCAAGGATATGACCTGTGATAAACCTGTGGCTGATGGTAGGGTGAGCTGAGTGCATGTGTGATACGGAAGCTACTTGCAGCTGACTCACAGATATACCTGGGACATTACCCTTATGCTGCCTTGTGCGAGGACATAGGCAGTCTCTCATTACTTGATAACTGTGCCTTTTGTGGTCTGCCAGTGATTGTCCAGACTACATCAGTATTACATATTACACGGACAATTAATGTGCTGCTAACCTGTATGTACAATTCCAAAGTTGTGTGCAGCTGACAGTTACATTTTATGTACTCTGTCTAGGATACTTCCACCTGTGTATATGCATGGGCCCACATTCGTGGCATGTCCATCTTCCAGACGGTGATGGATATTAACATCTGGACAGTGAGTATGGATGACTGCTGACATGGGTATTGTTGAGAAGCATTGTGGTTGGCACTGCAGTTGTCAGAACATGGCACTGTCATCTACAGTACTGCCCATTGGCCACCGAGACACACCCCTCTATGCTTACATGCTGACCACTTCCAGACAATATTGAACAAGCAACAACCTAACACACAGACCCCTGCATATTGTACACATGCAACAATCTATCCTGTAGATTGGGCCAGCTCGGGTAATCTGTGCTCCACTGTTATTATTCCTCACAATTACATGTTACTGCATTTCTACATAGGATTGTGTGTGGGGGGGGCACACCTGACAACTTTAAACATTTATTATGACTGTACTGGTATTTCAGGAACTCAGTTGGTTTCCATTTCATTTTGTATTCTGACCTATCATGCAGAATGGAGGCATATCAGTAGAGTACAGACCTTAGGTTTTATTGACCTATATTTCAGTTTCAGACTTCTTACCCTTCAAAACTAACATACAACTGCCAGACCTGTTGTAGTCTGTCTGTGTAAGTCTGGAGGGGGGCTGTTCACCATTGCCATCAATTGGAGGCCTTAGCCCAGCCTTTCTTTACGGTCATCTACACCTTTCCTGCTGGCTGAGGCTGGTGGTGGGTATGTGAGCATCACTGACATGCATGTGTGTGTCCTATGGACACACATTTGGGCCACAACATGTACTGCAGTGGGATTTGTTACCTTGTCTAGTACTACCTAGTATGTTGACACCAGTATTTGTTATGGATTTCATGCTGCCCATATAGGTATCCACTATCTGCTGCCATCTCATTCAGCCACCCGATTCTCTTGCATGCTCACGTCCATACCATAGATACAACTATCAGAACATACTACTCTATTCAGCAATTGATAGGAAGAGTGACTTACCTTGTGGCTGTGCAAGTATTGAGGATAGTGCTGGAGGGCTGACTATGTCGGATGCACATAGTACACTCCCTATACATGGTAAAGCACAGGTAGTGTCATGTTTGGCATCCCTTTTACAGTATGTACAAGTCAGAAAGAGGTATCATTCCCTGGGTCCCTCCCGTGTCAGTGTATGTGCTATGCGTTGCCTCTTTGCCAAGGCCTGAGCATACTGAGCACGTCTTCTTCTGCCTACATGGGCAAGCTCAGGTAGTTTCTCCTCTGAGTCCCTCTGTGCCTGTGATGGCCTTGGCAATGGTGGGGGGCTGTGTGGCCTTGCCCCGTGCTGTTCCTGCTGCAGCCGTTTCCATAGAATCATACTGTGTAACATGGCACATACTATTAACATTTGTGTACATGTAGCTGGTGAGTACTGTAAGGCTCCACCTGATACGTCCAGTCAGCGGAACCATGACTTGAGCATCCCAAACACACGCTCTATTATGATTCTGGTTTGTGCATGTGCCTCATTATGGAGTTCTTATTCAGGTGTGTGTGCATTTCTGAGGGGTATCATCAGCCACGGCTCCAGTACATAGCCAGCATCCCCCATTAGGTGGCCATATGGGATGTCCCCACTGGCAAATGACTGGTACAGCTGTGTCATATGCCAGATGTGGGAGTCATGATACCTTCCAGGGCTGCCAGCATACACATTCAAGATACTGCCCTGGGCATCACACATGACCTGGCAGTTGATGGAGGGGAAGCCCTTGCGGTTTATGTAGACCCTACCCTGCTTGCCAGGTGGTGCTTTGATGTGTTTGCGCATGCAGTCTATAGCGCCCACTAACCTCAGTGTATTCTGCTATTTGGTGGAAGAGACGCATATTGCTGGTCAATGCCTCACGGGTGTTGAGGAAATATATGTGCTCACTGGCATGTGCTGACATGTCATCTGGGAACTGGTGGAGTACCCTGGATGTTGATGCCTGTGAGATCCCCATGATATCCCCAGTTGCCCTTTGGAAGGTACCTGTGGCTAGTATACATAAGCCTACACATACCTTGGTATCCACTGGGATGGGTTCCCCTCTGTTGGTTCTGTGTGTGAGGTGTGGCTGGCACAGCTCAACAATTTCCTGTAGAATGTCCCTGTCCACCCTATAGTGCTCCACTATCTCCAGCTCATGTAACCCCTGGTAGGATACCCTGGGTCTGTACACTCTTCTCTTCCTCCTCACTGTGGGTTGGTCATCAGCATCATCCTCACCACCCTCAGCCTCTTGCACATATTGATGTATGAGAGTGACAGCAGCCCATAACATTTTGTTAGTTTTGTCAGGTAAAATTTCTCCATCTGTGTACACGATGGTGTAGAGTTTGTGGGGAAAAAAACATATTGGAAGGTGTTTGCATAGGTTATAGTAATGTGCTAGGCTGTTCCATGTGTAATTGGATGATTCTGATACATTTTACCTGCCAGCTATGCTAGTTCTCCTTGAGTGCCTTCCTACTGCTGTTTTCCCTTCCCATTGCCTTCCTGTTTAAGCCCCGAGGCACACTGCGCATACCCAGTGCTCAGATGTGAACAGAGCTGCAATTTCCTGTTCTTGTTTTTTTTTTGTTTAATACCCGGTGCTTGGTGTGCACACTTGTTTAGGCAATGTAAACACTGCTAGGCATCCTCAGACACACCCCCTTCCTTAGCTGTGCTTTGCTAAGGGCAAACACGGGCCACAGAGCTCCAGTAAGCTTACAGCATGCATGACACTCCCCCTTATGAGGTCATCCACCTCTTAGACTTATACAATGGTGTTGCTGCACCTACATGGTTGGGTGCAAGCTAACACTTAGAGGAAATCTGTGATTCAGTAAAATTTCCCTCATTTGCATAAACCAGAATGCTAATTCCTAGTTACCACACTCACACTCAGCCTTCCCCCTTAGCAACCACTATTCCCTGGTACTGCTGTCTTATGCATGCCATTGACTATTATGGCAAAATGCTGATTTGCGTTTAAAAGCTTATTTCCACATTTCTGTCTTATTTTCGGGCCGATCCCATTTGCGCACCTCTGCCCTATGCTTAAATGACTGAGATCAGCCAAAAAAAAAAAAGTTGTTTTTTATAATTTTGCAACTATTTCTCATGCCAATGGCCATATATCTTTACATTGGCATGCCTACTACATTGAATACATGCTTTCTTTTGAGCTGTCATGCCTCCGTTTTGTAATTTGCAGAAATGTATTCAGTTAGTAACGTCTCAGGGGCTTGTTCCTGGATCGCTCTGCAGTCATATTGCATGCATCAGCTCTTGCACTATTCAGGCACTCCATGCAGAGCTTGCTGAATCTGAGGGAATGTCAGAAATGAAAATTTTTTAATATCACGATGTCAAACTTCAGTTTTCCAACATCCGCATTCAACTTTATT
This sequence comes from Protopterus annectens, assembly GCF_019279795.1. Lineage (NCBI taxonomy): Eukaryota > Metazoa > Chordata > Ceratodontiformes > Protopteridae > Protopterus > Protopterus annectens. The sequence continues at coordinate 798,035,113 of NC_056744.1, forward strand.
CAAAACAGCTGTAGGTGATGTCAGACATCCAGGCTATACAGCTTAACATGCCATTAGACGTTCACTTTTACAGCACATGTTTTTACTGTTTTGCAGGGGCCAAGCCCCCCTGCCCCCCCACACCCCCTGCAAATTATATATACCAACTCTGAGATTGCACTACAGTGAGGAAAGGGGTAATTTCCTTCATCCTCACTGTACTGTGATCTCCATTCAAAATGCCAATCTCATAATAATGAATCACGCTTTACATTCGTTATTATGAGCTTGTACTACTCCAGCTCGGGATTGTGCAACTTTGAAACTGTACTTTCCTTGAACTGATGTTTGATCAGAAGCATTTCCAGCTTTTGATAGTAAACCGTTCCAGAGGGTCTATATTACGACACCGAAATGGCTAAACACCGAACGCTGTTTCAGTGACACATAGAGAGTGAACTACAAGTTAAGTGAATGGCCAGATCACCAATTTTTTTCCTAGGGAAAAAAATCTGTAGGCCACCCAGATACAACATACCAGTTCAAACATTACAAAGTGGGGGGCTTCGCACCCCCACACTCACCAATGTGGGGAGCCATGCCCCCCACCTCCCCTAACTAAATATACCAACTCTGAGATCGCACTACAGTGGGAAAAGGGCAAATTCACAGCAAGAGCCAAGCAATTTTTTTCCCTAGGAAAAAAAATTGGTGAGCTGGCAGTTCACTTAACTTGTAGTTCACTCTTTATGTGTCACTGAAATGGAATTTAGATGTTCGGTGTTTAGCCGTTTCAGTGTCGTAATATAGACCCACTGCAGAGTATGTTATGAATGGTTACATACATGTATGCTGTGTTCTGTATGTCAGCAGTGCTGATTTCAATCTTTTAGACTTCTTGTACAGTTTTGAAAAAAACAGTTTGAAGGTATACATGATAAGACCTCAAAACTGGTGCAAATATTTAAAATTATTTTATTTGTTGCTCTTCTTAGTGAAGGCATATTCATTATGCAACTGGTTGAAAAATGCATAACTAGAATAAGAGTCCAAAAATGCTAAATAAAATGTGTGCAAAAACTGTATAACGAATGCAATAGTGGAGGCTTCTCTAAACAAGAAGTACTTAAATAGTTATCTTCAGCAATAATAAGTTGTCTAGCTTAATTTATGTGACTATAACACTGATTTAAAATATTGACATATATGCGATGCAGAGACTTGAGAAGCATAAAATTAAAACCATAGTAGTTGCTAAATAGTCTGTAAAAATTTAATTTGATTTTTTTAGAAGACTTGAAAGTAACTAAAATCATAGTGAAAGCTATTTTGCATGTATATGGGGCACTGTGGTTTTTCTATCAAATGTTGTTGCCAAATATGTTAAAAGATTAAATAACTTTGAAGCTTTCTAAGTTCAGTCAGGATGATACATTTGAAAATGAAGTTTCATATGAAAGTGATGATTATTATAAATATACACTGTGGATATGTATTCTCCTTCTAAATGTTCCACCCATGTTTCTTTTTCACTAGTTTGTATAGCTCATTTCCTGAAAAATAACATTTATTAATTAAGAAAACCAAGCTATTCTAAGGATATATGAGCCAAGTATAGACATTTCTACAAATACAAAAAGCTTGATATTTGACATAGTGCAGTCTTGCTTTTTTTAAATCTTAATTGATTTATCCAACATTTTTACATTTGGCTGCACACTAAAGAGACAGTAGATGCTTTTACTGTTACAGGCAGCTAGAATAGCAATATTCTGTAAGTGCTTATACATGCAATTGTTCAAATGGCTGTAGGTTTCAGGGAAATATTATGAGTGGGAATGACAAATATAGCTACAATATAATGAAAAGCTAATGCACTTATGTCTCCAAAAAGGAATACAAAGAGGTTGCCCAACAGTGTTTTAATGCACAATAAGTTCATGTTTTATATAGTTTATGTATGCATGCAGTTTTGGATTTTTTAATAATTAATATGATAAAATATTTTCAAAGAGTACTTATTCATAAAATATTTTGTATAATACTTATTTTGCCTTCAGTTTTATGGAACATAACCTTTTTCTGGCCAAAGAACAGTAAAATTAATTGCATGTCTCACAAGCACAGTTTTAAGAAATATAGATGCTGTCAAATTGATAAGGACAGTATTTGCTGATATCTTGCAAAACATCAACTTCATTCAATTGATGAAGTTTAATTAGTCTGGCTTACCTCCTATTTCTTACAGGAAAAAATAGTAGAAATATTATGTCTGTATCTGAGGCCTTTATGTATCAATAAAGAAAGCATTCTCTATTGTAATGGAAATTGGCGTCTTACAGGGATCCATAATGGTACCCCTGTGTTCAGAAATGGCCTCTTAATCTACAGCACCTATCCTGTACCAACCTCATCCTATCCTGTCTGTAAATTATATAGTTATGGCTTAAGCAGGAACAGAAAAGCACGAGTGTCATGATAGTCTAGCGCTTAACAGCATCTCTCAGCATTTTCAGAGCAATACTGCTAGTAACTGTGTAAAAAATAAATACTATGACATATTTTAGACTTAATAAAAATAGCTACCCTATCCTGGACCAACAATCTCTGATTTCTGACATAAATAAAATTAGAAAATCAGATACAAATTTACTGGCAAGCAAGTCCTGTTCTCATATCTGAAGCTAGTATGGCTACCAGGAGAAGAGCCTTAGTATTATAGCTGGAGTACTGCTACCTAACAGGACAGTGCTTTCTCAATGAGAACTCGAGCTGTCTCTAATAATTATATTATAGCATGTGCACATTTATACCACATACCTCTTACAAGGAAGTGTAGGTTAGTCCAGAAACTAAAATGACTTCTCAGGCAAAGTGAATCAGTTTAACTGTCAGCTCCCAGGTTATTATGATATGACTTGTCCTTAGGGTACTGTCAACAGAATCTGACAGTGAGGTTAAATGACAGTGTGTTCCCTTTTTATTCACAATTCCCAGGCTAAGGCTCACAGCTGGAGCTCTAAACTTTGTAGTTAATATACTTTCATCTTGGAGGAGTATTTTTTTCATCTTTATCAGTCTAAGTTACATAAATTTCATAGTCGGCATAAACTGTCACTATTTTTATAGGAGCACCTATCCTAATATTAGATTATACCTGGTAATGCAAATAATGCTCTCTACCTTTAAAGGGTTCATAAAGCATTCAGAATGGGTTTTTATTCTGATGCATTATACATAACTTTATTCTGATTACTTTGTATGATGAAAGCTGCTCATTTAGCCCAGTCATGAATACATCTAATACACCTGTAACATTCATCATACACTATACAATTCCCACTTATTACAGCATATTGTAAAATGCTTACTTGTGTGTAAGCATCATGTGTGAAAACTGTCCTGTAAAATCAGTATACCTACCTGTTAAAACAGTCAAACATAAACTGATAAGTAAGGTATCAGAGTAGCACAACTCATTCCTTCATTGAAACAAGAAGCATCTAAAGAGCAGCCACAATCCAAAACTGGAAAAACACAACTCTTTATTACATATTGAACTCTACATTATAAGTATCCCCACATCACACTAAGTGGTTTGTATTTTTTTTCTATTTTCTGCACCCCCAAATGACATGGAAGGGGTTGCCATTCTAAGGTGAATTTGCTTTACATCCTAGCCTTCTTTAGCTCAAAATATATCTCAGATACTTGTAAGGTTATATCACAGAAGTAAAATGTCTTCCATACTTCTGTCTCTGTACTGATTATTATGATTTCTTGGCTTCTTTAACTATATATTCAAGAAGGCCAGGTTATCCTTTTTTCAGTATCTTCCCCTGATTTTTAATAGTGTCATAGGTAAGTACTAAACTAGCTGCCCTTGTGGGCCATTTTGAGCATAACCAATTTCCCCTCAAAGGTGTCCATCTACAAAATGGCATTATGAGGTCTGTTTAAATACAGAATTGAAACATTCACTATCATAATTCCTTCTGGTTAAGTTCTTGTTTTATTTCCAGCACATAGTTTCTGACTGACATATAAAGATGGTCATGCAGCTGAAAATTCACTCTTAAAAGATTAACTTAGCAATTACTTCCGAATGTATAGACATTTTGTTAACCCTGTAGTGAGATTATTGACTAGTATTACTACTACTGCAGATTATTGTGTCATCATTGATGTAATTATTTTGTTTCCTTAAGTATGTAAGTGTCTTAGACATAGCTATCCAACCCATACTCAATAACCTGACCAAAACAGTACCTATGTAGTGAAATAGAAGTTGTGAAAAATGCCATAAGAAATAGTGTAAGATTCCATGCAATGCCAACAAGGTGTACAGAGAGACTGCAGATTCAAATGCAGGGTGGAAACTGATGGAGTGATACTTAAATCATGTTTACTTTAGGCATCATATGTTTGATGCTACATTAAATGCAAGAAAAAAAACTATGTGAAGAAACTTTCTTGAAAGTTTGGAGATGGAAATAGGAGTCCTGTCCATAGTATTTTGTAGGAGTTCTGACTTCTTTCTTTATACTTATAGGTGTATGATTCCAGAAATATTTACACTTTTTCCATTTATTCACTGAAGTTTGTGGGATTATAGTTTAATGCCTGCATTGCTTGATGGTCATAGTTAACTGTCATTTAAAAAGCTGTCAAATTTTATTTTTTATACTGCGGTAGTGGTGCTGTGGTAGCGTTGTCGCCTCACAGTAAGATGTTGCCCTGTTCAATTCCCAGTTAGAGCGTCTTCTGTGTGGAGACATGCTTGAATGGGCATGCCTTCGTTGAAGGTTGTGCGTCAAGGTTGGCAACTCGGCACATAAAAATCCACTGCCAATCATTAGCGGACCGGAGTTCCGCTGTGGCGACCCCTAACCAGGAAAAGCCAAAAGACACAACATTTTGTTTTCTGCAGAAATAGATATACAGCCTTGAATCAATCGGTGATAGCAATTCTTAGAGTGCCACTTAATGAGGAAAATAGCATGATTTCTGTTTCTTTTCCTCACTAAGTGATAATTATTACTGTAGAATGAGGCTATATTTTGAGGTCAGAATGGATTAGCCATGGATATTGCTCAGGTATGTCTTGCGTCACTATAATTCACCAATCAGTTGCCAGGTCTAATCATGATATAGCTTCTGATAACCCCTCAAAAGATCCATCCTTTAAAAAAATTAAATATCAGCATCAGAAGAAATACTACTCTATAATTAAAGAAACATGAGACACTACATTAATGAAACCGATATTCATGCACATGCTCATAAGGCACTTAATTTCTAGCACATATCCTGAGCTCCTGCAAAAGAATCTTTATGATATTTTTAAACATCCGCATGTCTACTGCTGTTTGTCTTAGCATACACTATGCAACAATTGTAGACTCTAGTGAAAACAAGTGAGACAGAACTGGGCAGCCACAGTCATTACAACAGTTAATATGTGCTCCACTAGGGAATAAGAAGGTGATAAACACTTAAATATGAATATCATGGAAATGAACACTTAAATATGAATATCTTGCAAATCACGCATGCTCGTGCACACACACACACACACACACACACACACACACACACACACACACACACACACACACACACACACACACACAAAACTGTTTCCATTTCATTACCTATTCTAAGTTGAATCAACTGTTTTGACACCTGACTGCCTTTGTAAGCCTTCTCACCACAGATCAGCAATCCATAAACTCAAATGTTTGTGGGAAAATGGACATGACAACCAAAACAAAGACAGAAAGTCTACATAAAACATTCAGAGTCAACTAAGCAGTACAGTTGGAAAGAACAAAGTATATACTTTAAAACTAGACTTTCCTGGAGCAGTCATGTGGTTATTGATGGCAATGGGTTCTTCTTTATAAAGGTGGAAGAATTCTGTTTATTTCTACCGCCACATTATGCTTATATTGTTTTATGTGTGTCTGGGGTGAAGTCCATTTCTTTCATAGCTTTACAGAAGCTTAATTCTTTCCATTCTGTGCTGGAACTTCCCATTACCATATACTACAATACACATACTTGCCAATATTGCTTTTGAATATTATTAGTGAGGATCTTAACCTAATAATGATTGGAAGTTTATTTCAAAGTTTTAGAAGTTACTGGATTGTGAAACCATCCCTTTTTCTGTTATTTTTGTTATTCTTAGCAACATGTTGCAGGACATTACATTAACTTTTCGGAGACTAACGCTTGGAGTTTATGAGGCAACTGATTTCAACAAGTAGGGAATAGCCTGGGTTTTGTTTAAAAAATGTTGCTATTACGTAAGGTGATCTTTGGGGGTTTATTAAGACAATATGCAGGTTTTCTTACATGAGGATTGTCTTACTAGAGGAGGAATGGTGTTCATGCAGATGTTTAAATATACTGTATACTTTGTTTAATAAAAACTGAAAAACACTATTTCTCTATGAAAGAAAAGCAGAACAGTTGCAATCAATACTTTTAAACATGTTATACTATATTTTACTCAAAGCAGGAGATCATTGGTGTTCTGTATATATGACTTCTAGAACTTAGAAAAATCTAACTGAGCTTATAATTAAGATTTTTAAGAACTTGCAATCTATTATTAGTCTTCCAGCTTTGCAATAGGTTGTTTATATAATAATCCGTATTTCTGAAAAATTAAAACCAAGATATTTCAATAGCTTTATAACAGAAATATGACTATTATGAGATACCCATCCATTTGAGCATGAGATATTGACATTTCTTCCAACACTTGAATTTGAAACAGGCAAAAATGGCTATAAAATAATTTTTGCAAGGAATCAAGGTTCCCTGTAACACTGATGTGGGGCAAGGGCCCTCCAGCTCTACTACTTACATATATTATTTACTGTATTGCTATATCTCAGGGAAAGGATAAATCTCAAAGATACCACAGCCCTAGTCTTTGAATACAAAACAGAGCAATTATACATTAGTGATTGCACATCGTAGTGCCAGTCATTAATGTCTCACAATTAAGGCTGGCACTCATTTCAGTCATATTCAGATTCTTATCCCAGAAACATCTAGACTGACTCAACAAGATGAAAAAGGATTAATAATTCATAGAGCAAACTATGGACTTTCTCATTGCAGCATTTAGCCTTTACAAAATTGTATTTTGCTCTGTTTGTTGTATTTTATAATGGTTATATGATGCCATCCAAAAAGCTACTTATTTGCTAGGTTCTTCTGAAGTTTGCAATGCTCACGGATCTGAAAATGCTCATTGGGTTTGCCTACACATACAGAATCTATGGCAATTAATTAGTAACCAAACAAACCTTTTAAAACAAACTCACCAAAATATAACATGGCAATAGTCTCTTCTACTTTAAATAAGGAAAAATCTATGTTATTAGTAATGTCATTTTAACTGGTACAATTGTATATTACTACCCACGGAGTCTGCATGTCCTCCTGTGGTAAAATTAATTTAAAGACATGCAGGTAGGTGGATGCGTGTGTGGGTGTGCCTTCCTTGAAGGTTGGGTGCTGGGCTGGCAATTTGACACTGTAAAAATTCACTGCCAATCATTAGCAGACCGGAGTTCCGCTTTGGCGACCCCTAACCGGGAAAAGCCGAAAGACAAGAGAGATGTTAAATTTAAAAGACATCTCTGTAAAATGTTTTTCTGTATTGATGTCAAGGTACCTGTTAGCATACAAATTAACTAGTAAATTAAAAATAAAACACTCATTGGCAATCTACTTCTAAGTTATAGTTTCATTATACATTTATAGTACGATCTATGATAATCTGATATCTCATATTTGAATTCCTTTGTAAATCACGTATAATAAAAGAACATTTTAAACACAGATGGCTTTTTATATTAGAAAATCCTTTATAAAAAAAACATAATTATACAATGACTGGCTATTAATATTCAAAAATAAGCACACTAATTGGCCAGCCCAATCAGCGTGCCTGTTGTAAATCCGAGAATATACCAACAGGAAAAGTCCGATCGCCTGGACTTTTTCCCATTAGTATATCTCGCAATTTTTTTCATTTTTCTTTTTTTAAAACAAACAAAAAAAGAAAACAAAAGACCTAAATTGAACAAGAGAGATGGCACAGACAAAAATAAAAGGGTAATCAGGTACATTCTGCAAAAGTATAGAAACTTACCTGATTATCCTTTTATTTTGTCTGTCCCGGCTCTCTCTCGTTTGTTAAAAGTCTCCCAGTTTCCTTTTTTTTTTGTTTTCAATTAAAAAAAAAAAAAGCAACAGAGATCTTCCTTTTTCCATAGCTTCCTTTGTACAGCACTGATGTACTGCGTAAGCGTGGGAACACAAGTCCCATATGCATGCGCAGTACATCAGAAAAAGCCACAGATACCACAAAACCCCAGAAGGGCAGCAAGGAGGCAATATACAAAGACATTATTTAAGAAAAGTAAGTATTTTTTTCTTAAATAATGTCATTGTATAATAACAATAACCAACTTTGTGGTTGTGGTATACAGAAATTTACCCACGGTTGGCTTTATTTAATCACTCCAGCTTTGCCCTCGTGATTAAACCACACCGACCATGGGTAAATCTTTAATATCCCATACCACATCATTGGTTATCGCTTAATTATTTTACTTTTAATTTCCATTGGTTTTGTTCACTTGTTACTATAATAATATTGTATTTAGTTGATATACATATGATGTTAAATTAATTTTATCCTAACAATTTAAGCTCTTGATTGCAAAGTCAATATTTTTGTTAAAAAAGGATATTGTGTCAGCTTTTCTCGCAATATATTCTTAGTATAAGTTTTTAAATCAAATCAGGATGGTCATGGCTTTGTATGTTAAGAAAAGGACCTTTAACAAGTCTATGGGATGCAGAGAATGAAGACAGTTCCTGCAGTCTGTTAGAGTAGTTTGCATGTTCCACCATTCCTATACCCCAAGACTATAAATATACTAATTCTGAGCTTGCTCAGCTTTATGTATAAGAATATTTCCTTACTTCCAGGCAGTGGCACTAAAGTTAGTATTACTACAGCTCTGATGCTATTACACATCAAAGTTTTTTTCTGCATTGTTACAGAACTCAGTGTAAGTGTTGTCAGAATAACAATGTGATCCCAACTTGATATAAACGGAGTCATATGTTATTTGTAAAAATGGTGACAAGTTGTGGCCCTGAAGAGCCTGCTGGGGAACTGCACATTTCAAGACAAGTGACTATGATAAGGCATTATCCATTTTTATCCTGAATGTTCAGTCAGCAAGGTCTTTTTGGAATGCTTGCATAGTCTTTGAATTTAATGCCTCAAGCCTACACTTCACTAAGCAATCCTTTATGGGAAATCTAATCAAAAGTACTATGTGAGCATTTCAATAGTCAAAATGTAAATATTTTATGTTGTTGAAATGATATGTGCTAAACACAAAATATTCCCATTTTTAATTTGTTTGGGAGTACAGCAAACAGTATTAACACCCTGAATTGGTAATGGGCTTTTGAGTATTGTACTTGGATTGATTTCCTCATGTTTTAATTGCAAATTGTATGACTCGGCAAATCACTCAGCTTGGCTGCCCCTACAAAATTATAGTTATGCTTAGTGAGATCACCAGTTTTAACAACAAAGAATACATCTTCTATGGTGCAGGTTATCTGACTCACTAATACTAAAATCTTTGTCTAAAATCAGCAAGCAGCTCAACAATGAATAGTTGGAAAGCACTAGGTAAACCATTCATGTGTCACAATGTTGTATCTTTCAGCTTTTCCTGGTTAGGGGTCACCACAGCGGAACTCCGGTCCGCTAATGATTGGCAGTAGATTTTTACGTACCGAGTTGCCAGCCCTGACGCACAACCTTCAACAAAGGTACGCCCATTCACGCATGTCTCCACACAGAAGACGCTTTAGCTGAGAATCGAACAGGACAACGTCTTACTGTGAGGCGGCAACACTACCGCAGCACCACCACCGCAGTTTAGGAAAGACAGTAAAGTTGTACTCACTCTAGTGTACTTGAAGGATGTTTTCTTGAGAAGGCTATAATTTGTATGGTTAAGAAGTATGGAAAAGTAAACGTAACAAGAAAAGAAAAAGGGGATCTGAAACACAAACTTCTTGTAGGACTGGAGCAAAAATTAAAAAAAAAGTGGTGATTTCTGTAGTTTTGACATATGCAGATGATATAGTTGTAGTTGATAAAAACAAAATATGCATGAGAGTAGTATTAGTGTGGCTGAATGGATGCTTAGATGAAATGGCAATCATTATCATCATCATCAGCAGCCCCCTTTTCCCATTTTCTACTTGGGGTTGGGGTGTAGTGTTAAGTGTTGCCATCTTTTTTGATTCACTGCCACACTCCTGCCATCTTTGACACTCATACCTGGCTGTTGCAGATCTTCTCAAACACAATCCATCTACCTCTTTGCTGGATGCCCTAATTTTCTCTTGCCTTCTTCCTGTCTGTCCAAATCTTCCTCAACAGATTGTCGTCTGCTTTTCTGCATGTGTGCCCAAATCACCATCATCTGTTCTCTTTGACTTGAAAAAAGATCACAGAAATGGGAATGACTTTGAATAAAGATTAAAAGTAAGGGTTTGGGGGATGTGGTGAAAATGGGGGGGGAGTATTTTTCAATGTATGAAGTATCTTTGCTAGGATAAAAGTTAGTGAAAATGATGTAGTTATGAAGCATTGGGAGGGTATGATAAAATACATGAAACAAATATGTCTTATGTGGAGTACTTATGGATTAGCACTCAATAAAAAGTTTTGTCTGGTGAATTCTGTATTAATGGGAAAATAGAAAATATGTCACATATGTATATGAGCCCAGAAAAGTATTAAAAAATTGTGAAGTTGGAGTTTTCTTTCTTATGGGGTTCATGATTAAACCCAGTGAAGAGCTGTGTTGTATATGAGTGAAGATGAAGGGGGATTGGGATTACTAAATCCAGTTGTTTATTCTTTAAACTTGTATGGAGTATTAAAGTTGGTAGAGGAAAAGAGTGAGAAATTAACAGTGAGAATGTTTAAATTTAAGTATAAAAAGTTCTGGGAGATGATAATAAAAAGGGGGAAAGAATATTTTAATGAAGAAATTAAAAATTATCAAGAAAAAATGCTAACATGGAAAATAAAACTGCTGATATAGATAAAGACAGAAAGAAAGATGTGGTATAATAATGTGATGAAACAATATTATTATGTAAATTTATCTAAATGAGCAATTAAAGCCATTATAGTAAAGAAAAATGGTGTACCTTGCACCAAGGTAGAAGAGTGTTGGGATTTCTTGAAGAGATTTGCTATAAATAAGTTACCAGTAAAGTCGAATATGCCACATAAAAAGAAAGTTAAAAGAGTCTGTTTATTTTGTAAGGTGGAAGAGACAAACTGAGCACTTTTTTGAAATGTGAAAGAGTGGTGACACTCTGGAAAAATTTTAGCTTTTCTTGGCATCATGGATAGGTGAAGATACAGTCTCTTTTTGAGAGGAGAATTGAATGCTAAGTTATTTGGATATGAAAGTGACTGGTCTGCATATTTCTCCAGCAAACCACCAATGATTATGTTCACAAAGCTCCAACTCCAGGAAACATGCTAGAAGTGGCCCAAGATACACGCTATCCCATCAGAGGGAGGGGAACATTGGAGTGAGCTCTGTTGCTAGCTTGACTATCCTGCAGGAGGAAAACTGCTCTGACTTGCCAGATGTGTGACACCTAGAGGGGGTACTAAGTGTTCCACCTGTGGAAAACAGGCTTGACAAGTATGTGCTGCCCCTGAACAACTGCAATGCCTTGAGAACTCATCACATGGATTCATGTTTCCTGTAGTTGGCAGCCTTCGGTGGAGCTCAAAAGGGTATCCATGTAAAGATGGAACCTCAAAGGAGGAGGGTAGGCCACTCCATCAGACTTGAAAGCCTGCCTGCTCCCTACCACCTGGCTCCTGCCATATAGGAATGAATGGGCTGATTGGGCACCCTGGGCAGGAATAAATGGATTATAGGACTCTTGTCTAGTTTGGAGATGCCTAACCTATGATCATGCAATATTTGAAGTAGTTTGTCTCTGCATTTACAGTAGCTACAATGATAGTGGAATGGGTCACTAGCTTCTTAGAATACCTATAGAAACACTGAGAATATTTTAGTTTCCATAACTTACGCTGCCTTGTACTAAATGTAAGTTGTCATCAATTCTGCATTTTAGTCTTATTTCAGACGAAACACCTAATACACAAGTGTTTTCAGATAATCAGAGTTATGGTTCTAGCAAGTCTATGTACATGCCTTGCCCCCACACTGTCTTAATTAGGTGTCACATACAGCAGCTCTTTAATTATTTGTGGCTAACAACTGGCACTTTACAAACAATGTAAAGCAAAGTCAAGCAACTTCTTATATTCTATACAATCCATACTCTTCTAGTTACATGGATAACAGCAACACTTTGCCGGCCAAAAAATAAAAAAAACAATAGTTAGCAAGTTACCAGTTTGTTTATATAGTATTGAACTACAACTTAGCCCATCTCTCCATACAAAAATTTCTGCAACAGCAAATGTTTTAGAAAAGAGTTTCACTTTAGCATTTGTGTGCTTCATAGCACTTTCATCAGCTCAGCAAGTCCCTGGGCCAGATTATTGAATGGCTATACTAAGTGCAGCTGTTGTTAACACAGTGTGGTGCACCACAAACATGATAGCACACTATCTGGTATTCATTAAATATCTCTACACTTAATTTAGAGCCTCTAAACTATGGTAAACAACAGAATATGCTAATAAAAGCATAAATAATTTAATTACATATTAATTAGCCAGTCCAACATAGCAAAGCTATTCAGTATTCAATAACCATTTGCCCATAAATCCAAAACTCTTTGGATTGTAGCCACAATTACATTTAGAAAAAAATATTAAGGATTGTTTGTTGCCATCATTAACATGTATATGCAACAGGATTTAAATCAAAGAGCTGCTTCTGCTGCTGCTACGACTGCTTCCAGACCTCTGCCAAGAAAAAAGGTATCTATACCTGTTTGACTTATTATGGACTGCATGACACAGAAATCTTTGAGCAATACTGGGTAGATAGGGAAACAGTAGAGGAAATATGTAACCTCTTCTTCCCTTATCTGTTTGAAAAAAAGAGTTAGATAACTGCTTAGTCCCCTATACAAGTAGTTATATGGCTGTAAGATGAGACATCTCTCATGTGTCTGGTGACATCAATAGTAGTGTATGACTGATGTCTGTAATATCTAGCTATGAACTTTGCCTAATAATGTGCATCAAGCATTTCACTTCCCCACACATATGTGCAACTATAAGTACATAAAAAATGTGCAAAGGACAGGACATAGTCATCATCACTGGCACAAGTTGGTGGTGGTGATACTTGAGGGCAAGCCTAACACCAAAGAAGAGAGTGTAGATTTTTGAATTGTAATGCATACTTGGAAGTTATGCAGTATACACACCGGCGTTTTCCTCCAGAAGCAACATCTATGATTCAGTATGAACCCTCTGCTGAGGTAATGGGGTTCTCTGACAATGGATAAGAACTCCTCAGTTTCAGTCACTGGTGGTTTGTTAGCAGGAACCACCCCCTCTCTGAGACTCATATTTCTGGCCAAGTTACGTTATTAAATCACTGGTCCTATGTCAGATTTTCAGACAGGTATGACTATGGTCTCTTATACAAGTTATATGGGTGACCATCTGCCTCCAGATATGGTCACAGAAGTACCTGTTACCTCTGCCTTTTTCTAAGAGGAAGGAGCTATGTAGATGCAGTGTATGGACAACAAGTTCATTCTCTGCTTCATTGTATGGCATTTTACAGTATGCAGATGCCTTTGGCACCATAGCTCTCTATAAGTTGAAACATAAAATAAATGTAAGATACGCAATTATGATATAAGTAATTGTTAAAACAATATTATGCATGAATATATGCATCCATCACGTATAAAATAATTTAAAAAGCAAAGCTCCATATTAGTACACACAAGTAAATACAGTCCCACCCCCCAAAAAAGTAGGGGAAATGAAAAGCAAGTGTACAGGTTATGTAAGGAAAACAATAGGTGTTTAACTGTGTAGTATGTTGTGGCATTAATAAAAGCAATATAACTCTTACATTACAAATGTCTAAAGCTGCTGGATGTCCACTTGTGTGGAGGGCACTCAATTGTATATCACAGGCATTATACATTTTATGGGCTACAAACACCAAGCCCCTGACCTTCCCACAAAGTAATAAAGCACTCTTCTGCAATAACTGGTTAGATGTCCATAGACAAATTTCCATAATGTCAAAAATAACTGATATACATGTCTATGCCACCAGCAAGGGACAAAAAATGCAGGCAGTAAAGCAGTGGGTGTATTGTAAAATGCAATCCATCAGAAAGGTCGAAATACAGCTTTTTGTAAAAAAGAGCAACATACCTTTGCATAAAGTCAGTTGTAAAACTAGAAGCAAGTAAGTTTTGCAAGCAAATAATAGCATGGAATTCTATGAATTCAATTAGTCTCCGCACCACAATATAATTTTTCTGTTTACATGATTACCTTGATATAGTGCATATTCAGCCCTCTAAGCACTTTCAATATGCAAATGAGGTGTGAACTTATTAGCATTCATGAATTCCAAAATCTGTCCTAAGTGCATGTAATGTAAACATAGTGTAAGGACCTACATGACTACATGTGCACTCCCCTACCTCTGTAAGGTTGAGCACAGAGATGTGTTACTTGCTAAGTGCTTGCAAGTGTGAATGATTACTCTGAGTGCATGGACAATCAGCACAGTTTGTCCTCCTTTCTGTGCACTTATCAGGGAGAAGAGAAGAGATTTAACACTAAATTCTGGGATTACACTGACAGAGTTAGGAGACCAATTGTGCTCCTGATGTACATTACTCATTGAAACAGGTGTCAAAAGCAGTGCAAAAGAGATAGCATTGTTGCTAGAAAATAATAGATAAGGGAATGCTTCTCAAAAAATAAAGGGAAGAAGACAATTGCAGTGCTGAAAATATTTGCTTTATAGTCTGTGAGGAAATATAAGATTAATTGATTCTAGAATCACATTCATCTACACATCTACTAACAAATTACAAAGGACAGCTTTCAGAGCTTGTTTCTGTTGCAGTTTTAATATGACTTGATATACTTCCACACCTTCCTTATATATAATCTACATTTTCTTCTTCCTCACATATGTCTGTGGCAAATACTGCTAGTACTCTCAACTGGGTACTGATAATTCACTGGTCTGATGGTTCAAATCCAGGAAGGGTGTTTTTGGATCTGAATGTACTGATGTTTAAGTAGCATATGGTCACATGGAAAGACAACAACATGGTGGTAGCATCAAAAATGCACATTTTAAATAAATGTTTCATTATATTTCCTTTACTTTATATATTGTTTGCAATCTTTGCAGCCATTTGGCCTTGTGCAGTCTTGACTGGCACCATTCCCTAGCAATGAGAAATAGTTCACTTCTTAAGGTAAAAATTTGGAATGCCCTCAGTAGCGCAATTATGCAGGTGTCAGTGTGCTTTCATCAGCACTTTGGACAGTACTGAGTGAAGAAATTCCACCTGTCAGCTAGCTACCTCTGTGGCGCAAGGTGAAAGTGAACTGATCTTTGAGAAAGAGGCCACTTATTGCAGGATTCAAATCCAGTTTAGAGATATTTTTATGATTGAATTCAGAATAAATATTGACACCCAATGCTGTATATGAAATGAGCAGGCTAAAGTCTGTGATAAATGATAAAAATCTTGCCTGCAGTCCCTGTGAACTGATTTTTCAAATGTGTTATTGTTGTAAACTCAGCTCTTATCATTATTAATAACAATATGTGCTATGGGTGTTTTAACTTATGACTTCTCGTACAGTGTGCTAACTCAAAAGAAGTAACATGAGTTATGTAAACATATGTGTCCTATTTGCTGGGGCACTTATCCATAGCTCACAAGTATTCATCATGACAGTTATATAATACTCTGTAAACTTCGATGTCATAAGTAATTGTATATAATGTGGCAACAATGGCCTCTTGTCATTCTATGTGTGTCTCCTTTCAAAATAATTGCCATGCATGAAACCCTGATAATATGTAACCTCAATGCTACTTGTGGTGCTGCAATTAGATGTGAAAAGGATGACTGGCTAATGCT
Organism: Protopterus annectens; assembly: GCF_019279795.1. NCBI lineage: Eukaryota > Metazoa > Chordata > Ceratodontiformes > Protopteridae > Protopterus > Protopterus annectens. The sequence goes on from NC_056744.1 coordinate 798,051,316, forward strand.
AATGCTAAAACAGCTTTGTTCCTTGCTACATGTATACATTAAATGTGTTACTTTGCAATGCAAGATGACTTTTTTATTTTTAACCTCTTTTGCATTTGTGCTGTACTTGGCAGTGCAGAAACACGGTTCACTTTCTAATGAAAAAAGTGAAAATTTTAATTTTGGCTGCCTTCTGTATCACAAACAAGCCTGGCATCATTGCACAGCTGTCAGCACTCTAGATAGTACTCAGTGAAGAAAATGCACCTGTCAGGTAACTTTCCCTGTGGCATAAAGTTTTAGTGAATTGTATCTAGATGAATAAGACAGGTGATGCAGGGTCTGAATCCAGTTTATAGATACTTTTACAGAGAAGGTCAGAACGTCATTTGCAACAACATTTTGATTAGGAATATAATGATAAATGCCAATGAGTATCCTAACTATTTATTCATTTATTTATATGTGTTTACCAGGGTAGTGCACTAGTCAATACTGATCAATTTCAGGCTCAGCCCAGATGAAATACAAAGTACTTCAACTTCACAAGCAAAAAAATACAGAAAAGGAAGCTATAACATAATAGTTCAGATTAATTACACAGAAAAAACTGTTCACATACATTTCAATGATCAACCATAGTGCAATGCACATCTTCTTCTTTCGGCTGTTCCCGTTAGGGGTCGCCACAGCAGATCTTCTGTTTCCATTTCTTCCTGTCCTCTGCATCATGCTCTTTCACACCAACCGCCTGCATGTCCTCTCTCATCACATCCATAAACCTTATCTTAGGCCTTCCTCTTTTCCTCTTACCTGGCAGCTCCATCCTTAGCATCCTTTTCCCAATATACCCAACATCCCTCCTCAGCACATGTCCAAACCAATGCAATCTCGCCTCTCTTGCTTTGTCTCCAAACTGTCCAACCTGAGCTGACCCTCTAATATACTGATTCCTAATCCTGTCCATCCTAGTCACACCCAGTGCAAATCTTAACATCTTTAACTCTGCCACATCCAGCTCTGACTCATGCCTTTTCATCATTGCCACTGTCTCCAACCCATATAACATAGCTGGTCTCACTACCCTCTTGTAGACCTTCCCTTTCACTATTACTGGTACCAGTCTGTCACAAATCACTCCTGGCACTCTTCTCCACCCATTCCACCCTGCCTATATTCTCTTCTTCACCTCTCTTCCACACTCACCATTACACTGAACTCTTGATCCCAAGTACTTAAACTCATCCACCTTTACCAACTCTACTCCCTGCATCCTCACCATTCCTCTACCCTCCCTCACATTTACGCACATATATTCTGTTTTAGCCCTGCTGGCCATCATTCCTCTCCTCTCTAAAGCATATCTCCACCTCTCCAGGGTCTCCTCAACCTGGCCCCTACTCTCACTACATACCACAATGTCATCTGCAAACATCATAGTCCACAGGGCCTCCTGTCTGATCTCATCTGTCAACCTGTCCATCACCACTGCAAATACGAAAGGGCTCAGAACTGATCCTTGATGTAATCCCACCTCCACCTTAAATGTATCTGTCACACCCACAGCAGTCCTAACCAGTGTCACACTACCCTCGTACATATACTGTACCACATTTACATACTTCTCTGCCACTCCCGACTTCCTCATACAATACCACAACTCCTGTCTAGGCACCCTGTCATATGCTTTCTCTAAGTCCACAAAGACACAATGCAACTCCTTCTGACCTTCTCTGTATTTCTCCAACAACACCCTCAGAGCAAATATTGCATCTGTAGTGCTCTTTCCTGGCACAAAACCATACTGCTGATCACTAATCATCACCTCCCTTCTTAACCTATCTTCCACTACTCTTTCCCATAACTTCAAGCTGTGACTGATCAATTGTATCCCTCTATATTTACTGAAGTTCAACACATCACCCTTATTCTTAAAAATACGTACCAAAACACTTTTTCTCCACTCCTCAGGCATCCTCTGATTTTCCAAAATTTCATTAAGCAATCTGGTTAAAAATTTCACTGCCATTTCACCTAAGCACCTCCATGCTTCCACTGGTATGTCATCTGGGCCAACAGCCTATCCATTCTTCATCCTCTTCATAGCTGTCCTTACTTCCTCCTTGCTAATCTGTTTTATTTCCTGATTCACTATCCCCACATCATCCAACCTTCTTTCTCTCTCATTCTCTTCATTCATCAGCCCTTCAAAGTACTCTTTCCATCTACTCAACACACTCTCCTCACTTGTGAGTACATTTCTCTCACTATCCTTTATCACCCTTACCTGCTGCACATCTTTCCCAGCTCTGTCCCTCTGTCTAGCGAATTGATACAGGTTCTTTTCTCCCTCTTTAGTGTCCAATCTCTCATACAACTCTCCATATACCTTATCCTTAGCCTTTGCCACCTCTCTCTTTGCCATGTGTCTCATCTCCTTATACTCATGTCTACTTTCTTCATCTCTTTGACAATCCCACTTCTTCTTCACCAGCCTCTTCCTCTGTATACTCTCCTGTACTCCCTCATTCCACCACCAGGTCTCCTTGTCCTCCTTCCTCTGTCCAGATGTCACACCAAGCACCTTTCTAGCAGTCTCCCTTACTAGTTCTGCTGTAGTTACCCAGCTATTTGGTAACTCTTCACTGCCTCCCAGTGCCTGTCTTAACTCTTCCCTGAACTCCACCTCACAATCACCCTTTTTTAACTTCCACCATTTAATCATTGGCACTGCTTTCACACTCCTCCTCCTCTTCTTGATCACCAACGTCATCCTACAGACCACCATTCTATGCTGCTTAACTACACTTTCCCCTGTCACCACTTTACTGTCTCCAATCTCCTTCAGACTGGCCCTACTACATAGGATATAATCCACCTGTGTGCATCTTCCTCCACTCTTGTACATCACCCTATGCTCCTCCCTCTTCTTAAAATATGTATTCACCACAGCCATGTCCATCCTTTTCACAAAATCCACAATAATCTGACATTCTGCATTCCTCTTCTTAACACCATACCTACCCATCACTTCCTCATCCCCTCTGTTCACTTCACCAACATGCCCATTGAGGTCCGCTCCAATCACTAGTCTGTCACCCTTGTGTACACTCACCACCACTTCATCCAACTCCAAAATTTTTCTTTTTCATTCATTGCACACCCAGCTTGAGGAGCATATGCACTAATAGCATTCATCATTACACCATCAATTTCAAGCTTCATAAACATCACTCTATCAGAAACTCTCTTCACCTCCAAAACACTCTTGGCATACTGTTCCTTTAGGATAACCCCTACCCCATTTCTCCTGCCATCCACACCATGATAGAACAGTTTGAACCCGCCTCCTATACACCTGGCCTTACTTCCCTTCCATCTGGTCTCTTGCACACACAATATATCAGCCTTCCTTCTCTCCATCATCTCTCCATCATATCAGCTAGCTCTCTCCCTATACCAGTCATACTGCCAACATTCAAAGTTCCTATCCTCACTACTACACTCCTAACCTTCCTCCTCTCTTCCTGCCTTCAGGCATGCCTTCCCCCTCCTCTTCTCCTTCGGCCAACAGTAGCCCAATTTCCGCCAACACCCTGTTGGCTAACAGTACTGGTGGCGGTCATTGTTAACCCGGGCCTAGACTGATCCGGTATGGAAATATGAAATGTTCTCCACATAAGTAATTTAGCAGAGGTTTTATGCCGGATGCCCTTCCTGACGCAACCCTCGCCATTTATCTGGGCTTGGGACCGGCACAAAGAAATGCACTGGCTTGTGCATCCCCAGTGGCTGGCCACAAACTAAGTATAATGCAATATATACATTTGTTTCTAAAGTAGTTCAATCTTCAGGAATTTTGAGAGAGGACAAGAGACTTGGAAAGAAGATAGTTTACGTGATATGTCCTGTGTTGAAGGAAGACCATTTGGTTTGGATAAACAAGTGCTTTTTAAACTGCATTCTGAATTTGGAATAAGTGTTGATTTCCTTAATGTTGATAGGAGAGCTTGCCAAAGAGTAGATGTCTGGGAGGAGAAAGCATGTGCAGTGCTGTGGAGTTTGGTTCTACAGGTAATGAGAGTTGGTGTGACAGAGCATGTGCAGTGCTGTGGAGTTTGGTTCTACAGGTAATGAGAGATGGTGTGACATGTGAGTAGTGTCTAAAGTTGTATGATGTTGTTTTTCATGAAGTCTAGCTGAAGGGGAACAAATATGTGGAGATGACATAGTTTGCACAGTTGGGATCCTAAAAGTATGTTAGTTCTTTCTTTTATGGTTAACCATTTGGCATTTTCTAGGGTGCTTCAGTGATGCTCACAGAGAGGTGAGTTTATAATGAATAGACACATGCTGTTAGAGATAGTATGGAATTGGCAATATGTTTCTTGTTGTCAGACATAAAAGGTCAGGAGCCCATATTCAAGTTGAGAAAGGATAACTCCTTTGCCAAAGGCTGCTCTGGCTGGTTGGGATAGAAAAGGGGAGATCTTTTGGCCCAGAAGAGGAAGCAGTTTATTTGGGTTCTGAGTTTGTCAATGTGGAAATGGAAGTTTAGTGACTGATGAAGCCACTGTCCTAGGTTTTTGAGGGTGGAGGTTATCTCTGTGGAATGATTGTATAGGTCAAAGATAGTTAAAGAGTCAGATGCTTGGGAAATTTTCTGTGGAGTTCCAAAAGTACAGTTTTGGTCTAGGTCGGGTTGAGTGATAGTTTATGGTTTATGAGGCATTGGTGGAGCTCATGTAAGTCTGACTGGAGTTGCCATTCAATGCTGTTATGAGAGTGACCTGATCAGTAAATGACCATGTCATCAGTATAGAGAATATGCAGGAGACAGGGGAAGTCAAAAGGAAGTTTGTTAATGAATATGGGGTAGAAGAATGGATCTTTGTGATACACCTTTGGTAATATATGCAGGTTTTGATTATGTTTATTACAACAAATGTATCATTACTGCTTCCTACAGAAGCCCAGTATAATGTGTGTAAATTATGTTAAGCATGACAGTGATGATATTTAATGCATACTGCGCAAGCACAGGTATGATGTGCATAATGCTTGTTATAATTATTATGAGTTATCACATATCGTAAGTATGTCTTTATGATAACATGTGTTGTGAAGTATGTAAGTAACCTAACCCACCATGTCTTGCTCAGGTTATTCATCTGCATGCATCTGAGATATCCTTACAAACATAACTACTGCCTTTTACATAGAAATGCAGTTCCATGACTAAGTACAGTTACAGACATACAAGCATCTCTTAAGTATATCTCCATTCATTCTCAAATTACTACACCTCTATTGCCATGTTCAAAAGTAAGTTATCTTGTGGCACTGCCAGTTAATAAGCAAAGTGTAACATTTTAACCTTTTTTCATGGGTTCAGTCCCAGGTGGTACTACTCAATTTTACTAATGTGTAAGTCTAAATAGACCACTATGTCACAGATCATCTCATTTGTCTTCCAACAAGCTTTGGACTTTGTGAAGTGGGTGTTCATGTGGTGTGGTTAGCTAATACTCAGATTTGTATTTTTTTGGGGGTACTGTCAATGTTCTAATCCAGATGTATGCCAAAGTGTTCTTGCATATTTTTTATGATTCCTTTGTGTGTAAGTGTTAGCTACATATTTTTATCACACAGTTATCCTGCTGTTGTATTAATGTGCTTATTCCTTAATGGGAACACTGTCCTCTACTGATCTTGCCTAAATAATTATGATGATAAACCGAAGAGCAACACAACACAAATATGTGCAGAAATGAACTATAAACTAATCCCTTTATACATTTGTATGGATATTCCTGCCATAAACTGTCCACCTCTTCCCAACCCTTCTGTGTCACCAAATAAACCTCCATGATTCAAAATTGTTTCCATAAGCCATGTTTCCACCAGCAATAAACATGCTTTGTCCATCATGTGTTTCATAATACACCTGTATCGTATACATCAGGACTAAAGGACTGCAACTGTCATGACAGATGTGTAAATCATGACAGAATGAACATAACCATAACACATATGTGTTCTGTATTCCATCAGATTCAGACATGGTTGTATGTGCATACAGCTTATTTGCATGAAGGTTGGAACAGAGACTGCTGCTAATTCCATTCTAAGTTCAACACTAAGTGCAGCACCTCAGTAGATGATTATGCATGTGCCAATATTTTGCCGTCAACAGCACAAATGAGCTTGCCAATGATGGGCTTCAAGAAGAGAGTTTAAAAAATTACAAGAAGGAATTATGTGAGTAGTTTCTACAACTTCTATATGTGTTACTGGAATTCTGAAACTGAGGTATCTGGAATTCGCACTGATGTTGACTCAATTAATTCATTCTGTATGTCTGCAGTCCAGTGGTGACACTTGCAGCTTTGTTACAATGGTGTGTAACCTTTTCACAAGTAATACATCACTGTTATTCAGAAGTACACTGTCATATTTAGGAAGTATCTATTTGTATTGCCAATGCACATTTTGCAAGCATGAGCCAAGACAACTGACAGTGACTCCATCAATGATTACAATTCGCATGCAGTCATCCTAGGATGAACTGTCATGAATGCTTGCTTGACAATCTATTGTTTTACAACTGTGATTGTTATTGACAACTCATACTGTGAAACAGGTACATGCCCCTCACAGTAACACAATGTACATGAATTACACTATATAAATGTGAGCAGAGAAATATGAAATTACATGGGACAAGCACAGTGCTGTTATATTGGCCTGTCCAGACAAATGCATTTGTCTTAAAACCTGTGATGCACTGTAACTGATGTTCAAAACAGTGAAGCTTTAATACTTACAAATGTGTTTTCACATCAGTAAAGCCAGATTTCCCCTGTGGCATTTGATATTCATACTGTGAAACTATTTAGGTAAATGATTCAGATCTGACAGTGGTGAACTTGCGTGTGTGGTTCTTGTGACAGGTAAGTAAAGCCTTAGCAGCAGATATGCTTTGTCCACCTATTATTAAATATAAGAAGTACTTCCTAACAATATATATTCCATACAACAGATGTTATCTGAGATGGCTGACATGAATTTCACCAAAGATAAGAAAGTAAACTTCAAGCTCAGAAAACTCATTGACTAACTGGACTCCTTAATGGTGGTAAAATAATTACTTTTCCAGAAAGTATTGGTCATTAGGAGGCAATTAATGATAACAGTTTATAAAATTAAATATAGCATCAGTGTTGTAGGGTATCTTGTATCATACCACTCTTCACACTGTTTTTTTTTTCATGCCAAATAAATCTTAAAAACAGAAAGTAAATTTCTGGATAAAAATATACAAACTTTCTATGCAAGTCACACTGCAAGTGGCACATTTTGCAGTTAATCATTGTATTGGATATGTTTAAATGGATCTACTTCAGTAGATCGAAATACCACATAATCGAATTTTTTTTTTTACGAGACGAGATGACCGTAATTTAAAAAATGTGTAAATGTACTTTGCCAAAACTGCAATGAACAAAACCCAATTGTGCATGTCAGACAGCAGCTGGAAGTACTGCATGGAAATCGAGAATAGAAAGAAAAATTAAGTACTACATCTAAACATTAAAATTTAAATTAAAATTATAACTTTTCAATGCTTGTTAATGGAGATTGTGGAACAGTGAGGATAGGGAAATTTACCTTTTTCCCCCACTGTACTGCAATCTTGGACTAGGTATATATATAAAATTTGTAGGGGGTTGGAGGGGTGCAGGGGGAATTGCCCCCCCCCCACAAAAACATTGAAAATGTTTATTTATTTGTTTAATTTTGTATTTAAGTGCATTACTTTTTGTTTTTATCTGTGATATCCATGCAGTATTTTGTTGTTTGACATGCGTAATTGGGTTTCATTCTTTGTAGTTTCAGCAAGGTACAGTTTCATTTTTTTTTTATTACTGTCATCTCATCTCAAAAAATAAATTTTGATTGTGGTATTTTGATCTACTGATGTAGATCCGTCACAGATCCATTAGACACAGTAATCTACATGTGTGAGCTTAGTCCTCTGCATACATATCTCTGCTTGATATAGTTCAGCATAACACAATGTGGAGATAAAAGATGACTAACACAACTAACACAGCAACTAGTAAAACAAGAAAGCAGACCAGTTCCGTGTGAGGTCCCATTTATTAAACCTAGTGGAAAATAATAAATGAATACACAAATGTACTAAGCGCTTTCACCCATAAACCATACTGGGCATCATCAGAGTATAATTTGATTGGAAAATTCTTCCTTAAATATACTAAAGTCACAACGACCTAAAGTTAAAACCAATGGACAACTTCAAACAATCATATATGCAAATTACAAATAACAAACATAGAATGGCTGCATAGAAAAAAGCTCCTACACTATAATGGCAACAACTATAACGGAATATGTTAAACATCATCAATAAATAGTATTTGTTAACTCACTAATTAAATATAAATATATATATCTAAAGAATCCAATGTATAAAAATAATAAATAACCTGAATAACTATATATAAAAATTAAAACGTATGTAGTGTATAATGTTTATATACTTTTGAATGTTAAAATTTGGTTAACTGCCTATGTTAAAAAATTAATAATTATGAAAAACTTCAATTCATTATAAAATTAATTTTCAAATCATTAAATGCAATGTGATTTGTGTTTCAGTAGACTAGAAATGGAAATATAATCATTAATCCCAGATGAATTGGAAGCATCCAGTCTCAGTTGCCACAAACATTCCTTTGCTTCCAATAAGTTCTAGTCATCGCCTCCTTTGGTATTATTGGGAATTCTGCCGATCACAAAAAATAAAAATCTTTTGAAGTTCATACATTTCTCGCTATGAAGATATAATTAACTCACTGTTTTTTTTGTTTTTAATATCCCTTATATGTTCTAATGGTCTTCCCAACATAAAAAGTGGGACAGCCTGTGCATGTTGCAATGTAAACAACCATCTTGGTATTGCATTTGCAATAACCAGGGCATCTGATGGCTATCCTGTAGTTTTGAACTGAAAAATAGGGTCCATCATTAATGAATTTACAAATACTACATGTACCACATTTGCTCATTTTGGACATTTTGTATATGTTGACATTAGTATCCATCTCCATTAAATCTTTTAAATTCATGCCCCTACTATATGTTATCTCAGGGTGACAACCAATGGTATCAGTGAGTTCAACTTTGTTCCTAAAAACACTAAGCCATGTTTCCTGTACTATATTTACAATTTTTACTGCTATTTCATTAAATGGGAGTACTAGAGCACATTTTTTCTTTCTCTTGTCAATTGTTGATGTTTCGTTGTTCAATCCATATTTGAGTATAGGCTTGTATGTAGTATTTCCTTTTACCATCACCTAATTTCTAATATTGGTCAATAGATCCAGGGGGGTACCCCCTATCACAAAACATGTTCAGTAGTTTCCCCATTTCCTCCTGGAATACTCTATCATCACTCACTAGTCTAGATAATCTTACCATCTGCCCCTTCACTAAATTCTTCTTTTGAAAATGGGGATGGCAACTCTCATAGTGTAAGAATGAGTTGGAATAAAAATTCTTACGAAATATACTGGACTCAAGCCTGTCCTCATCCTCATAGAATAGTATATCCAGGTAGTCACAACTTTTATCATGAATCCTACTTGTAAATTTTAGAAATGTGGTCGTAGTACCCAAAAACTCAACAAATTCCTGAATTTCTTCTCTAGTACCCTTCCAAAAAATAAGAATGTCGTCCAAATAGCGTAGGTAAAGTGCTATTTTGGACGAGAAATCAGAAGTAAAAATGGACTGTGTTTCCCAATGTGCTCGAACCAGAGTGGCGTATATGGGTGCCCATCTGGCATCCATAGCTACTCCTGTACTCTGTTTGTAATATTTACCTTCAAATAAAATATAATTATTTAATAATACCATTTCTGTAAGTTCCACAATCAATTTACGCTTCACTGTGTGCATGTTCCCATATCTAAGTAGACAAGCTTCAAACATTTCCAATCCCGTAACATGTGGTATGACCGAGAACAAATTTACTACTCTGTCTACATACCTATATGTTACAGGATTTTTCAATAAAGATAGGAAAAAAAACTGTCCATTGTACAATACTGGTCAATACTGCCTTATCATAAATGTCAGTAGATATAGCCTTCATCAGCAATACTTACCTACTCAGACTATACTCTCATGTGTAATCCATGCTGACTACGTATAAATCTGGCTTCACCAACAGTCAGACATAGAGGAAACAATGAAATGTGAAGTTGTACAATCTCACCGTTCATTCTTCACTAATGGGTTTGGAGCCGATTCTTGGCTCTGACATGGCCGACTAGCAAGCTCAAAGTTCTCCAGTAGCTCGAGACCCAACCCCTTAACCCACAATGCACTGCTGGAATTACCTCAGATCTAGTTTGCCGTGGCATGGATCTCTTGGTTTCCAGCGTTGCTCGGGACTATTATTGGGAGTTTTCAACATTCAGCAAGTTTTCTATTTCAATTTTATATCTTTTACTACTATAACTATATAATATTATCTAGTTAGCAACTGTTTTCTGTTTTTTCCCCTTTCCCAGTAAAATCCTATTTAACTTTATATAGCTAAATAGTTTTGTTACTAGTTATTTTGGGCTGTGTGTTCTGTGTGTAGTTAGTTAGATTAATCCTCTCTAACTTTAACTATCTTATATAGTTAAATAGTGTGGGGTTTTTTTTCTCGGATTTTGTGAATAGTAGTTAGTACTATGTCTGAAGAGAAGGAAAAGCATCCAAAGTCTGGGTTTAAAAAATGCCCAGACTATGGACAAAAGATGTCCGTTACAGATGCCCATGTGCAGTGTGTATACTGTTTGGGTGAGGTGCATCTGCAGGAGTCATGTAGTATCTGCCACTCCTTTTCTACTAGAGTGCTTGCAGAAAGGAAGAGGAAGTTAATTGATAGGGTAATTATCAAACACCCTTTCTCCGAGGCATTGTCTGACCAGGATGGGGCCAGCAAATCATCCAAATCTTCCTCAGAATCCAAGACAAAGAAAGGAAAAAAGTCAGAAACTGTTATGACTTCGGCTCCACTGACTTCGGAGCCAACAGTCTGTTCTTTTCGGAACAAGGACACTGCTCTGGAACTGGTTGCCGAAAAACCTCCCTCTCTACTGCTCCAATTGGCTCCATCTATTCACTCATCCAGTTCTTCTGTCAGCCTGTTGGATCTGGATATGGACCGGCTGGTTCAGAAACTCTTAAAGGCACCAGGCCTAGCTAAATTGCTGTCGGCTCAGACCCAACCTTTGGAGCCGAAGACCATTACTCCTGAATTGTCTGCTCCTCCTCAGAGCCATACCAGACCTTCGGAGCCAGAGGAGGCTGACCTGATGATTGTGGATCCCTTGGAGCTGACACCTGCTCCAGTGTCATCAGCTCCATCTGCTCGGACATTCTCGGCACTGACCCGGGACTCTAGGAGCCAACACTCTCCGGTCGGGTCTGGGGAGGATAGTCACACCGACTTGTCAGTGCCAACTCTTCCTCTCGGGGCTTCGGCTCAGGTGAGCTCAGCTCCTACCTTGAGCTTGGAGCCCACGGCTTCGGTGCAGGAGGGGATCGTGGCTCCTTCTAATCTGTTGACTCCTTCTCATCGGAGCCATGGTGCATTCGAAGCCATGAGGTGAGTGTTGTCTCCTAAGACTTCCTCATCTCAAGGTCTGGCCTCTTCCTCCCCTATAGTGCCTGTATCAGTTTCTGTTTCCTCCGGTCATCCCAAGCGTAGAGACCCAGAGCCTCAGGTAGCCCCACAGGGCACTCCCTGCTCTTCTGAGACCTCTCCAGAAGTTCCCCCCGAAGAAGTCCTGAGGAATAGATTATGCAAGAGGAGGCATTTGGACTCCCCACAGGAGTCTCTCACATCAGACACCGACTTGGATGAATCAGAAGGTTCCCCTAGATCCCCCTCTGAGGACATCTCCTTTGTGGAGATTCTTGAAATTCTTAGGCAGAGGGGTGATTGGCAGTCCAAGAGCCCTACTGAGGATGAGTCGGTTCTCCTGAAGGCGTTCGGGTCTCAACGTTCCACCTCTTGGTTGTCTCTGCCCTATGATGAGCTTATGGATCTGGTCTCTCATAGGGCATGGGAGTCACCAGAATCTATGGAACCTATTCCTAGGAGGCCTAAAAAGTTTATTTCTGCCCCCGTAGATGTCTTTTTTGACCAAGGGAGTCCCTGTTGATGCCATGGTGGTGGTGGCAGCCACCAAAAAGGAAATGTCTGAGACTTCCTCATCTATCCATCTTCCTAACAGAGAATCTAGGATCATGGATAGATATGGGAAATGAATGTTTAGTTCAGCAACTTTCTCAATCAGATCACTGAACTACTTGTCTCATTTTACCAGACTGCAGAGAGATCTCCTTAAGGAGTTGGGAGATACTCTTGAGGGTGCAAAGTTGCCACCCAGCTCGCTACCCTTAATTCGATAGTTAACTTGTCCATGCGTCTCATATCTTATGCAGTTGATGGTTTGAGTAGAGCTGCAGGTACAGGAATTGCTCTTCATAGGCATGCCTGGATGTGACTCTGTTCCTTCGCGGAACCCTTCAAGTTTTCCTTTACGAATGCCCCATTTGATGGCTCATCCTTATTTGGGCCAAAGGTGAAGGAGACTTTGACCAGGTGTGAACAAGAAAGAAAGACTCTGTCTGCTATCAGAGTCCATTTTTCCACCCCCACCTGACCCTTTCCTAAAAGTCAGAAGGGAAGAAAGATGTGGTTCCGGAAAGCCCAAGGAGCCTTTCAAGACACACATGGAGAGTCCCCCTCCAGAAGTAGAGGAGGAGTTACAATGGAAGTCGCCACAGAGGGGGACCGCAACACCAGGGTGACAGAGATCACTTCTCTGGTCTGTCCAACAAGCGGTCCTGAAGGAAGGCCTGGCTGTCCTACTCTGGAGGCAAGTCGGGGGTCGCTTGTCATTGTACCCAGAGGCCTGGCTAGATATAACAAATGACATTTGGGTACAAAGTAACATTTCCAGAGGGTATTTCATACCGTTCTCCTCCCAGCCCCTTCCAGTCTAAAAAATCCCGGATGTTTCACCCAGTTACAGAGAACAAGCAACAATAGAGCTTTGCTAGAAAAAAGAGTCATCCAGCCAGTCCCGGCAGACCAAACTGGATTCGGAAATTACTCAAGATTCTTTTTGGTTCCAAAGAAAACAGGACACTGGAGACCCATTTTGTATCTCAGCAGACTCAACAAATTTGTGAGGAAAGAGAAGTTCCGAATGGTCACGCTACAGTCCATACTTCCCTTTTTAAGGAAGGACAATTGGATGTGCTCGATCAGTCTCAAGGATGGGTACTACCACATAAAGATGGCCAGACCATCCAGGGATCATGTGCGTTTCTGGCTAGGAGCCAAACATTATCAATTCCGAGCTCTGCCCTTTGGTCTCACTACAGTGCCCAATGTGTTCACCAAGTGCATGGCAGTAGTCACGGCTTACCTGAGGCGTCTAGGATTCCAGGTGTTTCTGTATTTGGACAATTGGATACTTACCTCCACCACCAGGCATCAACTTCTTCAAGCGAGAGAGACTACTCTGACACTCTGCGATCGGCTAGGCATTACAGTCAACTTTGAAAAGTCTGCCTTATTGCCATCGCAGCATATTGTTTTTATAGGGATAGAATTAGACATGTCAACCACCACTCTTCGTTTTCCACCAGAAAGGATTTGTATTCTTCACCAACATATCACACCCTTGGCATCAAAGAACAGAGCACCAGCTGCAGAGGTATTGAAAGTACTAAGATTGATGGCAACAGCAATCTTGGCAATCCCGTTAGCAAGGATGCATATGAGAATCATTCAATGGTTTCTATTCACGCAATGGTCTTACCAAGAACTTCCAATGAATCACACGATCCTGATAATGAATTCCTGCAAGAAGAATCTTCAGTGGTGGTTGACGTCTCTTCATGTCACAATAGGACGTCCTTTCATGCTACCCCCTCCAGTTGCCACTGTGACCCCAGACACTTCCCTGATAGGGTGGGGGGGGGGGTTCAGGTAAGGACTGCCCAAGGCACATGGACAGATCAAGAATCACATCTGCATATCAATGTCCTGGAGATGAGAGCAGTACTTCTAGCATTGCAATACTTTCAGGACTCTCTTCCTCTAGGGACAATTGCAATACAGACAGACAACATGTCATTGGTCTGATACCTGAACAAGCAAGGCGGGACCAAGTCTTATCCCCTTTGCCAAGAAGCCCTCAGAGTATGGCAGTGGGCAGTGTCATCCCAGCGCTTTCTGTTAGCAACACACAACCCGGGCAAATCCAACGTCATAGTGAACAGACTGAGCAGGGCAATTTTATTACGCCACGGATGGTCCCTCAAACAAGAGATTGTGGACAGGATTTTCCACAAATGGGGCCAGCCTTCCTGCGACCTGTTTGCCAGTCATATTAACAATAAATGCAGAAGCTATTTTGCCCTGATTCCCACGCCAGGTCACTCCCCGAGGGATGCTCTTGTCCATAATTGGCCCCCTGGTCTCCTCTACGCATTTCCTCCAATTCCTCTGATACCCAGATTTTTACAGAAAGCAAAGTTGCTGGGATGGACAATCATCTTTGTAGCCCCTCATTGTCCTCAGCAGATTTGGTTTCTGTTTCTTTACCATCACATTCTGGAAGACCCATGGATCCTGGACCCAGTTCCGGACTTATTGACACATCCATCAGGGGATCTTCATCCATCATTGCAGACATTGAAGCTAACTGCTTGGCTGCTCCAATTTCCCACATAACCAGGATTTATAATCTTTCCTATGACACTAGTCAAATTTTGTTGGCTTCCTATAAGCCTTCCACTAGAAAATTGTATCGTAGTAAGTGGAAGAGGTTTTCCATTTGGGCTTCCTCCCATAACATTGACCCTTACCAAGTGCCATTGTCTTCTATCTTACAATTCTTGACAGAAATTTTCAACAAAGGAGCAGCGGCTGCTACGGAGCGGGTACAACTAGCTGCTATATCTAATTTCTATCTAGGGATCGATGGATTGAATATTATGGCTCACCAATTGTCTAAGGCTTTTCTAAAAGTTTCCTTTCACATGAGGCCTCCAGTGAAGACATCTTATTCTCCCTGGAATTTGAATTTTATGTTATCTCACATCATTCTTCCTCCTTTTGAGCCTGCATCATCTTGTGAACTAAAATTTCTGTCATGGAAAACTATCTTCCTAGCAGCCATCACTTCAGCCCGCAGAGTTTTAGAGCTCCAAGACCTATCCATCAAGCCTCCTTATATGATCTTTCATGCTGATAGAGTATCTATCAGGACAAATCCATCCTTTTTGCCTAAAGTATGTTCTGAGATTAACATCAATCAAGTCACTGAGTTGCCCGTTTTCTTCCCTAATCACACCAACAAATTGGAATATATGTTGCACAAACTCTATGTTCACAGACAACTTAGATTTTATTTAGACAGAACAAAAGACATTAGGAAATCAAATCAGCTTTTTGTGTCTTTTTCTGAGGCCAGGAAAGGTAAACCAGTTGCCAAAACAACTCTGTCTAAGTGGCTGTCGGATTGTATCACTTATATTCTTGTCATAACATGCCCTTGTCTAGTAAGGTGAAGGCTCATTCAACCAGAGCAGTTTCTACCTCTTCAGCTTTTCAAGCCAAATTACCTTTGGACAACATCTGTGCGGCAGCCACATGATCTAAACCTCACACTTTTATAACTCATTATAAAGTGGATAAAGCCTTCAGGGACAGGGCTTCATTTGGTTCTACTGTTCTAAACAGTGTACTTCCGTGAGCCACGCAAGATCAGGGTGCTAGGGACACTACCCATCAGTGAAAAATGAACGGCGAGATTGAACAACTTCACATAAAGAAGTTACGTACTCACCATAATGCTCCATGTGAGTTGTTCCATCTTGCCTTCATTCTCACGTCCCTCCCTCCTTCCCCCTCCTGGCTGGCAGTTAACATGGAGGCTGTCTTCATCCTGGTTTTTCAATGTGTCTTCATTCCTAGGCAGAATAATTATTGTACTTCTACATGGTACGCAGCAAACAAGATCTGAGGTAATTCCAGCAGTGCATTGTAGGACAAGGGGTTGGGTCTCGAGCTACTGGATAACTTTGAGCTTTCTAGTCGGCCATGTCGGAGCCGAGGATCAGTTCCAAACCTATCAGTGAAGAATGAAGGCGAGATGGAACAACTCACATGGGACGTTATGGTGAGTACATAACTTAAGTTTTTTTTTTTTTAATAATTTATTATTTAATCTAAATAAGTGTAGCACCTGAATATCTATTTTTTTTATTATTTAAGATGGTACAGATCATGCAGCCTTATTGTTTATCAGTGTAGCATGTTGGCAACTAAACTTTTATATTATATTCTTTCTTAATATAAATTTACGGTCAAAAGCTCTTTATTTTTCAGTGAATTTTTTGAGCATTAGATTAAAAGAACACAGGCTATGAGCCAGACAGCTGTGTAGCACTGGGGGATTGAGATTTTAAGTTTGCATGGAATGGATTAATTAGAAACAAAATTTCTCTGTGTTGACTATTTTCAATCCTTATATAGCTAGTTAATCACTGTATATTAATCAGATCAGATAATAGTAGCAGAAGTAGCAAACTTAAACTTGTCCTAGGTCAAAGAAATAATACAAAATATATAATCTGAAATATTATACAGAATTACTAAGTATTCAAAAGTAATCCAAGCAGGGTAGACAGTTTGTTTCTAGTCAAAAATCCTTTACGTACACAGACAAGCGATTCAAGTAAAACAAAAATAACAGAATAATAGTTTCCTCACAAGATTTCTAACTCTATATATACTTTTTATCAGGCAAGTGATTTATTGTGCTGTAAAACACAGTGTATTGGTATACATTAAATTCACATCCCTTCCCCATCAGTGTGACATTTGAGCTGATCCTGCCCTACTTAGTAGCTGTCATAGTAATATAACTCTTATGTACTTTAAATGAAATTAATAATGCTGTGGTTCCTTTTATTTAAATAGAATATTAAGACTGTGATTTTATCCAAGACAATATGCTGCATCATGGCTGGAAATATATAAACCTTAGACCACTGGCAATCTAAAAATACATATAAATATGTACATATACATTTTGCATGCAAAAAATTAATTGTGTAGATCATATTCTATTTCCATAACCTATCCTTAACACAGTAATTCCATGATTTTCCTTGGGACTTGACAATTGTATGAATGAAAAATGCTGACAACACACAGTGAAGTGAATGTTGTAAAACCATAAGGTGCATAAGGGTGAAAGTACAGAAGTACACAGAATTTAAAAGTGGGGTGAGACTACACAGACTGACAACAACAATGGAACAACATCCCCAGAATGACAACATCCCTATAAACCATCCTGAGAATATCACAAGTCTAACAACACAAAATGACTGACAACACTTACAGTGAACCGGAAGATGTGAATGCAGTGGACTCCAAATGAAACCCAAGATGAAAGTTCAGAGTAACACAGAAGGTGAAAGTGGTGTCAGTTCACTCAGACCAGCAACATAAAGAGCTCAATATCTATGGATGATGCCCAGGTGAAAAAAATATTTGAGTTTCTAGATATGGTCAGATGAAATGCAAGTTTATTTTCATAATTCAGTTCTCTACTATATAGTTTTACCTGTATAGTTGTTACAGAAGATGTGACATTTTCAGTCTAAACACATGAAAGCAGTGCATTTGTAATACAAGCCAAGCTCAACCTGCTTTATGATTGAAAGTTAAAAAATGTATACGTACATGGGTTACCTTTACATTATCGAACGTTCAAATGTTTGACAGTCATATGGCCGAAACCATATCATTGAACATTCAAATGGTCGACAATGTAAACGTAACAAAAAATAAATAAATTAAGCAAAACAAAAGGTGTATAGCAGGGGGGAAAGCCCCCCTGCACCCCCCACACCCCCCTACTTAAATATACCAACTCCGAGATCGCACTACATTGCGGTAATGGGAAATATTCTCATTCTGCACTGTATGGAGATGTCCATTCAGTCATTTGCTATGACCGCAGTTTAGTGCGAGCTTGGAGTTGGTATATTTCGGTAACGGGGGTGTGGGGGGTGCAGGGGGCTTGCTATAGATACTGTTTTTTTTTTTAGTTCTTCCGCATTATCTTACCTTTACATTGTCGAACATTCAAATGATCTATGATATGGTCTCAACCATATCATTGTCGAACATTTGAACATTCGATAATATAAGGGTAACCCACATACATATATGTATGTACACACACACACACACACACATATATATATATATATATATATATATATATATATATATATATATATATATATATATATATATATATATATATATACATGCAATAAGCATGTATGTATTACCAGAAAAAGGTTCTTGTCATGTTCTCTCTCTGTTGCCCCCCAGATGAAACTGTGGGCTGTTCTTTTTTCATTTCTTTTTGACATGTCTTATGCATATCGTCACATCAGCATAGGTTTTGCATTTCAAATGGTCTTGATAATTTAGAAGAAAATTTTATTGTACAGTACATTCAGTTAGATGTCAAAAGATGCCTGGCATTAGAAAATGAGTCTATCTCAGAATGTCTTCTTATTTGCAGCATAGAATGTATAAAGTTACATGACATAATAACCTAGTTACTCATAACTAACAACTTCAACCTCAAATATCTAATTTATCATACCAATTGTGCATATTTGAATAATGTATAGTTCTTATTTAACCTTGTATTTGTTTGCTACTAAATAAGGTACTAGAAACATACAATAATTCTTAGATAATCTTTTCTATTGCTCTTCCTTAAAGACAAACTATCAAATATTCACATCTCATTTTAAATATTTTCAAAGTCAAATGTCAAATATTACTTTCGTTTTTTTTTTTTTACACACACCCAAGATGCCTTTGTCAATTTCAAGTACATGTCAATGTAACCAGAAGCGTACAATGAACTGGCACCCCCACCCCCCTCAGCTCTTCAAGTGAAGAACAAAAAAAAAAAAAAAAAAAGGCTTCACTGTAATAAGCCAATTGCTACAATGTAAGTAATCGACTTATTACAGTTTGATCTATGACCCCCAGCCTCCCCAGCTCTTAAGAGCAAAAAAATGGACATTCCTTTTACTGGCACACCAACCAGGTAGACAGATGCATGATATGCCCCCCCTTCCTGTTCCAGCCATTCAAGCCCAATCTCTATGCCCAGCCCCCAACTCTCCTTTAACATACTTTATTTTAAAAAAAATATTCCTGTTTTAAACTTTAGCAAAAAGTTGTTACAGTTTATACCCTTCCTGCATGGAGCACTCATGTTTTACTTAAAAAAATAATTTCTTCTTTTTAAATTGTAGCAAACTGCTTGCTACAAACACAGCAAACAGTTACTATAGTTTATACTCTGCCTGCACAGAGTGCTATGGCACTCATATTTTAGCTCAAAAAAATTCTTGTGTTTAAACTGTAGGAAACTGCTTGTTACAAATGTTGAAAACAGTCACTACAGATTATAGCCTGCCTTCATGGAGCACTACAGTGCTCAAGTTTTAGTTAAAAGAAATATTTTTTTTTCACTTTTAAACTGTGGCAAATGACTTGCTACATTTAAAACCACACACAGAGTGCTGCAGTGCTTAAGTTTAACCAGAAATGCAATACCGGCTTTTAAAAGCCAGTATGGCATTAAAGAGTGATTAGAATTGGCTGATTGTGCTCCCAACTCTTTGCATCCAACGCAGTTGTCCCTCTCACCCTGCCCTAGCTGTGTGATGGAGTTTAATACATAATAGTCATAAGATGAGATAGGTATCTTGTGAAGAATCTAATTTTACCAGATAATGTGCAATTCCTAATACGCGTGCAGTTGCATTTCTTATTCATTAAAATTTATACTCATTTAACTATTAACAGTAAGTGACACAGTCTGTTCAGCTGACATTCCCTTGTGCACCAAATACAATGCCTATGGAGGGACAGACTGGGGTGTAGCAAGCAAATTCCATTTTGTACTCACAAGCTCTTAGTACTATCTCCCTTGGACACCTATTACACAAAAATGGACATATCTCTCATAAATGCTGCCCCCCAAGATATTAATAAATGTAAGTAACATTCTTAGCTGTTCCCTCTAAAACTATTTGAAAATATTCCAAATACGAACAAACAAACCAACAGCAACCAGGTGTTTTGGCCAAATATCCAAGGAACAAAAATGCAAAAGGTCACTAAGCAAAGACCAGGCTCCAGCTTCTTTAAAAGAAAGACTGCTTTAATAATGATGAACATACACAAGCGCTTTCACCATTAGGCTTCTTCAGGTGAAAGAATTACCCAAGTCAGCACTCCCATTTTATACCTAGAGACATTCAACTTAATTGATTCTTAAAGCCATATAACTTTACATTCATTCCCTTCTAAAACATCACATAAAACTATAAAAATATACATATAAATTTATATAAAAAATACTAAATTAAAATATATACTACTAGGTATATAACAAACATATAAATAACATACCATAAATTACTAAAATATACATTATCTACGTAATGGTCTATTCTTTAAAACTGCTCTCAGTGGAATAACATCGTTAAGGCCATGTCCTGCATTGGCCCTGAGCCTTACTATCCATTCTACTTCCATAGTTTCTGTTTTATTTCTAATATCTCCCTTTCTCTTATTATCATCAATAATACCTAATACTCTAAATTTAAAATTGTGTTGGGTATTAGTCTCCTTTACATGCTTTGCCAAGGCATTGAAATTGCTTCCCTTTCTAATGTGGTATATATGCTCTCTTATTCTATCTTTAAGAGGCATATCGGTTTTACCCACATAGAATTTGTTGCATATTTGGCAATTAGCCAGATACACTACATGCTTCATATTACAATCAGCTCTAGCTCTTAGATAGAATACTTTTCCTATATGTGGATGTTTAAATTCTTTCTCTGTTGTTATATAGCTACACCATGTACATTGCTTGCATGGTATTGTTCCTGTTGTTAGCTGTGGAGCTTTAATTGCTCTACTAGTACATAATCTTCTTTTCAGAGATAGATTATTTTTAAATGTAAATTGTGGTGTTGAACTCAAAAATGTATTAATTTGTTCATCTGTGGTTAAAATATTCCAATACTTATTTATAATATTCGTGTATTCTCTAATATTCCTTGAATAATTAAAACATGGCCTTAGGTCTTTAGCCCCGTAAGTACTATTACTCATGTCATTTAAGTGTTCTAAAGACTCTGAGAAATATGGTTTAGCTTTATTTTCTCTTAGTTTTTCTATTTGATTAACACTCCTATTAATAATATACTCATTATCGCCCCTTTCCTTTAGTTCATTCCTTGTAACATTAATTTGATGTTCAAAATCTTCCTTTTTAACATTTAACCTGGAGGCTCTATAGAATTGATTTTGTGTGACATTCTTAAAGACAAATTTCGGATGCATATGATCCTTACTCAGTAATTTATTTACATGGCATTCTTTCCTATACATTTTAGTACTAATTTCATTCTCATTTTCTTTAAAAAATTGTAATATTTAGAAAGTTTATTTCTTGCTGAGAACAGGCTCCTGTAAATTTAAGGAAATATGTGGACTTATTTAAATATTTTATAAATTCTTTTAGTTATTCTACTGTGCCTTTCCATAAAAGAAAGAGGTCATCCACAAATCTGTGGAAAAATAGAATATAATCTTTGAATACACCTCTTGTTATATATTCATTTTCCCATACAGACATGACAATATTTGCGTATGTATTTGCACATGATGTACCCATCGCTACTCCATTCTTTTGCCAATAGGTATTTTTTCCAAACAAAAAGATGTTGTTTTCTAAGACCAAATGTTGTAGAGCTTGAATTAATTCATTTTCATTGTTAGCATATTTACCTGCTTCAATCAACATTTTAATAACATATTTAATTCCTATGCCCGGTGGTGGTGCTGCGGTAGCCTTGTCGCCTCACAGTAAGACGTTGTCCTGTTCGATTCTCAGCTAGAGCGTCTTCTGTTTGGAGACATGCATGAATGGGCATACCTTCATTGAAGTTTGTGCGTCAGGGCTGGCAACTCGGTACGTAAAAATCTACTGCCAATCATTAGCGGACCAGAGTTCCGCTGTGGCGACCCCTAACTGGGAAAAGCCGAAAGACACAACAACAACATTTAATTCCTATGTCATTTGGAGCAACAGTAAATAATGATACTACATCTAGTGTAACTAGTAAACACTTCCCTATCTCATGTTTCTTTTGCATATATATAGGGAGTATAGGTCCTTAATAAAGTGTTCTGTGTCTTTTAAGATAGTTGTAGATATCTTTAGAAGGGATTTAGTTTCTTTTCTAAGTATATGGATATAGGCTCAGAGCACCAATTCCTACCCGCTTCAAGGTGGTGGTGCTGCGGTAGCATTGTCACCTCACAGTAAGACGCTGTCCGGTTCGATTCTCAGCTAGAGCATCTTCTGCATGGAGACATGCGTGAATGGGCATACCTTCTTGTAACTCAGCACGTAAAAATCAACTACCAATCATTAGCGGACTGGAGCTCTGCTGTAGACACAACAACAACAACAATGGGTCTCATTGGTGGGGTTGTCCTTATTTTTATGAATCTTGGGTTGACCTTGAATTATATGAATGGTGGGGTTAGTTGTCTCAAAATATTTAAAAAGATTCTCATCCTTGAAACCCAAAGTATGTAGTTCCTTTAACTTGTTATTAACTTTATAAATCATTTGTTCTGTCTGTACACTATTAATACATTCATAGAATTGTGTGTCCTTTAACATTTCAGTCATTTTAATTTCATACACATCTTTATCTAGCAGCGCTATCTGTCCCCCTTTATCTGATGGTCTAATTACAATGTAAGGGTTATGTTGCAGGTCTAACATAGCTTTATACTCATTTACTGTTAGATTATTTCATTTGTACTTGGCTTCTTTACTTTCCTGTTCATGATAGATCTTATAAAATTCATCTATACATAACTGTTCA
Source organism: Protopterus annectens (assembly GCF_019279795.1). NCBI lineage: Eukaryota > Metazoa > Chordata > Ceratodontiformes > Protopteridae > Protopterus > Protopterus annectens. The sequence goes on from NC_056744.1 coordinate 798,074,434, forward strand.
AATGCATTGATAAGTGAATGTTGCTTAGGTATGAATAAACTAGGTTTCTTAAACAAGTTATCTTGACATTCATTATTACCAAACATCATTTTGAGCATAATATTCCTCGTAAATATTTTTAAGTCCAAAACTAAACTAGTAATGTCACTATCCATTGCTGGTATAAAGGAGAGTCCTTTTTGCAGTACATTCATTTCATTCACCATTAAAACGTGTGGATAGATTAACTATTATGTTCTTACTTTGTTGAATGCTTTTTTTATGGTATAAGGACTCACCTATTGTAGCGGGTAGGAATTGGTGCATTGAGCCTATATCCATATACTTAGAAAAGAAACTAAATCCCTTCTAAAGATATCTACAACTATCTTAAAAGACACAGAACACATTATTAAGGACCTATACTCCCTATATATATGCAAGAGAAACGTGAGATAGGGAAGTGTTTACTAGTTACACTAGATGTAGTATCATTATTTACTGTTGCTCCAAATGACATAGGAATTAAATATGTTATTAAAATGTTGACTGAAGCAGGTAAATATGCTAACAATGAAATTGAATTAATTCAAGCTCTATTACATTTGGTCTTAGAAAACAACATCTTTTTGTTTGGAAAAAATACCTATTGGCAAAAGAATGGAGTAGCGATGGGTATATCATGTGCAAATACATACGCAAATATTGTCATGTCTGTATGGGAAAATTAATATATAACAAGAGGTGTATTCAAAGATTATATTCTATTTTTCCACAGATTTGTGGATGACCTCTTTCTTTTATGGAAAGACACAATAGAATAACTAAAAGAATTTATAAAATATTTAAATAAGTCCACATATTTCCTTAAATTTACAGGAGCCTGTTCTCAACAAGAAATAAACTTTCTAGATATTACAATTTTTAAAGAAAATGAGAATGAAATTAGTACTAAAATGTATAGGAAAGAATGCCATGTAAATAAATTACTGAGTAAGGATAGTATGCATCCGAAATTTGTCTTTAAGAATGTCACACAAAATCAATTCTATAGAGCCTCCAGGTTAAATGTTAAAAAGGAAGATTTTTGAACATCAAATTAATGTTACAAGGAATGAACTAAAGGAAAGGGGCGATAATGAGTATATTATTAATAGGAGTGTTAATCAAATAGAAAAACTAAGAGAAAATAAAGCTAAACCATATTTCTCAGAGTCTTTAGAACACTTAAATGACATGAGTAATAGTACCTACGGGGCTAAAGACCTAAGGCCATGTTTTAATTATTCAAGGAATATTAGAGAATACACGAATATTATAAATAAATATTAGAATATTTTAACCACAGATGAACAAATTAATACATTTTTGAGTTCAACACCACAATTTACATTTAAAAATAATCTATCTCTGAACAGAAGATTATTTACTAGTAGAGCAATTAAAGCTCCACAGCTAACAACAGGAACAATACCATGCAAGCAATGTACATGGTGTAGCTATATAACAACAGAGAAAGAATTTAAACATCCACATATAGGAAAAGTATTCTATCTAAGAGCTAGAGCTGATTGTAATGCGAAGCATGTAGTGTATCTGGCTAATTGCCAAATATGCAACAAATTCTATGTGGGTAAAACCGATATGCCTCTTAAAGATAGAATAAGAGAGCATATATACCACATTAGAAAGGGAAGCAATTTCAATGCCTTGGCAAAGCATGTAAAGGAGACTAATACCCAACACAATTTTAAATTTAGAGTATTAGGTATTATTGATGATAATAAGAGAAAGGGAGATATTAGAAATAAAACAGAAACTATGGAAGTAGAATGGATAGTAAGGCTCAGGGCCAATGCAGGACATGGCCTTAATGATGTTATTCCACTGAGAGCAGTTTTAAAGAATAGACCATTACATAGATAATGTATATTTTAGTAATTTATGGTATGTTATTTATATGTTTGTTATATACCTAGTAGTATATATTTTAATTTAGTATTTTTTATATAAATTTATATGTATATTTTTATAATTTTATGTGATGTTTTAGAAGGGAATGAATGTAAAGTTATATGGCTTTAAGAATCAATTAAGTTGAATGTCTTTAGGTATAAAATGGGTGTGCTAACTTGGGTAATTCTTACACCTGAAGAAGCCTAATTGTGAAAGCGCTTGTGTATGTTCATCATTATTAAAGAAGTCTGTATTTTAAAGAAGCTGGAGCCTGGTCTTTGCTTAGTGACTTTTTGCATATTTGAAAATATTGATTTTAGATTAGCAATATTGTACTGGCTGGACATTCACTTAGATAGCTGTAGACATAATATGACCTAAACACAAAACATGCTGATGTGATGCTCAGAAAAAATGTACTCAGGCGGAGAAAGAGTATGCTTGGCTACACCCTTACAAGCAAAGCAGTGTACTCTGGAGGACTTACACCATTTTGACCCTGTGTATTGGCTCATTAAATCAGTACTTACATTTCACTTTATAGTTATAGTAGTATCTAGACAGATAGATGGATATTTGTCACTGTTAAAGTCACACCCTGACCTCATGTGCAAAACTGAGGAAAAGGGTCTGTGGCTGGATGGATAGATATATATGTGTGTGTGTGTGTGTGTGTGTGTGTGTGTGTGTGTGTGTGTGTGTGTGTGTGTGTGTGTGTGTGTGTGTGTGTGTGTGTGTGTGTGTGTGTGTGTGTGTGTGTGTGCGCGTGTGTGTGTGTATATCAAGTACACACACAGTCCCAAGCAGTAGGCAAATGCTACACTAATGGAAACACAAGTAAAAATACGAATAAAAACAAAATTTATTGCAAGCTGTGAGGGCTTTTGCAGTGATATCCACCGCTTCTTCAGACAACAAAAGACATGAAAACATATACATTAATACAAAAATACTCACTATAATCAACCAATCAAATCTGTTAAAATTCCCTCCTAAAATCATGATTAATTAATAGAATCACTAATCTTAAAGGAACATAGTACACATCTACCCAGTATGTTGTTACTTAAGCCTTTTAGACTTCAATACAGGCTTGAGAGGAACAGTATCATTCAATCCACAACCCCTATTGGCCCTCAACCTTAAGATCCATTGTAACTCAACACTCTCTGTCTTGTTCACAATATTCCCCCAGCCTCAAATCATTATCCTTTACATGTAGGACCTGAAAAAGAAAGGTGTGCTGGGTGCCTGCCTGAATTGTGTGTTTGGCTAAGGCACTGTATTCAACACCTCTTCTAGTGCAATACAGGTGGTCTCTCATCCTTTCCCTAAGCCGTCGGTTTGTCTTACCAACATAAAATCAAAAGCAAATGACACAGTGTGCCACATATACCAAATTCATGGTATTACAATCCACTGCAGGCCTCAATTACCACAGATGGCCAGTTCTAGGGTGCTTAAAAAAATCTCAATTCATATACATATTCACAGTAGGCGCAAGCATCACATTTGCAGTGGTTCGATGCAAGATTATTTCTACTTCCAAGGATCAGGTTTTTCCAGTGTGGTCACTTCCATTTTGTACTCACAGGACAGGCTCTATGGAGCACAAAGGGCAATGGAATGGCCAGAAATGGAAGGAGCCTCCAGGAACGAGTCAAGTATGGACTCTCAAGAAGATGTGGGGCCTGAATCATGGGGACTAGTATGGAACATTTCGAGGTATGCTCTCAAACCAACTGAACAGTCTTTATTAAAGAGATGTTTAGGATTTATACCTTCAACTAAAATGGATATTAGTGACTGCTTGATAGAGTTGTGACTTTTTGCATGTAATGTGACATTGAAGTCAATATTTGGCAGTAATATGAATACTCCAAAAGCACTTTTTAGAAAACCAAGTGTTTTTGTGCCTGGTTTACCACATAATGAGGAAGTGTTTTGCAAGCTTGTGAAAAAGATCTGTATAACAAGTTTAGTGCTGACAGGATGTATAATTGTCGTAGCACTTTATCTAAAGCTTAGCAGCAAGCACTTTTTGATTTACAACACAATAGTGACATAGTCATTCATTCAGGCGACAAGGGCGGACCCTGTAGTAGTGTTGGATTCAGAGTATTACTACATGGAAATGTCTAAAATGTTGTTGGCTGCTACAGTTTATCATATTGTCAATATAAATGTAATTTCCTTGATACATGAACATATTTCGAATGCTTTGTGTGAGAGCCTGTCTATGGGCCTTATGACCCAAGAAATGTTTGACTTTTTTTAAGGTTGAAGCTCCACTGGTACCCCAGCTACACTTTCTACCTAAAATACATAAGAACCCAGTTCATCCTACCTTTAGGTCGATTGTAGCTGGAGGTGGCTGGCTGATGGAGCCAATTTCTATTTTTTTAGATTCACAACTTAGGGAAGTATTGAATGATTTCTCAGTGGTGTTGAAGGATACGGAACACTTTTTTTGTGAACTGTATAGTGTTGCTGACACAACAGGGGTGAAAATTGATATATTAGTAACACTTGATGCTGTTTCTTTATTCACCTGTATTCCCTAAAAGGAGGGTAAAAACTGTTCTTCTTAGATCTAACAAGTTTTCTTCCAGCCATGTTGATTTTCTTTGTATGTTACTTGAGCTTGTTTTAAATAACAACATATTCTTGTTTAAGGATAGATGTTATTGGCAAATGTTGGGACTGGCAATGGGCACTAGTTGTGCCAGTTCTTACGCTAACTTGGTTATGGTGGAGTGGGAACATCACATTTTGGATAGGAAATATTCTATTATATGTTTGACAGATGTTTTGTCAATTACCTTTTCGTTGGTTGGCATGGCAATGAGCAGGAACTCATGGCGTTCTTCTATGATCTTAATAGGAGCAGTGGGTTTCGTCATTTTACTATGTGCAAGTCTACACAAACTATTAATTATTTGGATGCAACTGTGTTTAAGAAAGGGGTTGATTTATGCACCAAAGTTCATAGGAAGGATTGTTATTGCCCAGCTTTCCTTCATAGGGAAAGCATGCACCCCCAGCATGTGTTCTCCAATATAGTAATTGGACAGGTTATGAGAGTCTCCAATTTGTTATGTGATGCGAAAGATTTAAGTTATTTGAATAAAGCCTTTGCAGTAAGGGGGTACAGTCAAATGGAAATTGACAGGGCCCAGTTTAAAGTTTTAAGTGAGAGAGGAGGTCGGGCCAAATCCTACTTTTCTGATAAGGTAATGAACCTGAAAGGAAAGGCATCCGTGTTCCCAGAGATCCCTGTGGTGTTGTTCTATACACAGGATGATAATGTGGTCAAAGACATCTTTCACAAGAATTGGCAGATTTTACTGGTAGATGACAAGATCTCGGCTTTGGTGGGACCACAGCTGAGGTTTGTTTATAAGAATAAAAAGAATCTGAAGCAGCACTTGTGCTATTCCAGAATGTATACTTTCTGGAGCAGGAATCTGGGCTGGTACCCGCACATGTGGTGCTTGTGCCTACTGTGAATATGTAGGTGAATCAAGATTTTTTAAGCAGCCTGGAACTGGCCGTCTGTGGCAATTGTGGGCTGCAGCAGATTGTAATATCATGAACTTGGCATATGTGGTGCATTGTGTCATTTGCTTTCGATTTTATGTTGGTAAGACAAATCGATGGCTTAGGGAAAGGATGAGAGACCACCTGTATTGCACAAGAAAAGGTCTTGAATATAGTGCCTTAGCCAAATACACAATTCAGGCAGGCACCCAGCACACCATTCTTTTTCAGGTCCTACATGTAATAGATAATAATTTGAGGCTGGGGGAATATTGTGAACAAGACAGAGAGTGTTGAGTTACAATGGATCTTAAGTTTGAGGGCCAATAGGGGTCGTGGATTGAATGATACTGTTCCTCTCAAGCCTGTATTGAAGTCTAAAAGGCTTAAGTAACAACATACTGGGTAGATATGTACTATGTTCCTTTAAGATTAGTGCTCCTATTAATTAATCATGATTTTTAGGAGGGAATTTTAACAGATTTGATTGGTTGATTATAGTGAGTATTTTTGTATTAATGTACATGTTTTCATGTCTTTTGTTGTCTGAAGAAGTGGTGGCTGTCACTGCAAAAGCACTCACATCTTGCAATAAATTTTGTTTTTATTCGTATTTTTACTTGTGTTTCCATTTGTGTAGCATTTGCCTTCTGCTTGGGACTGTGTGTGTACTTGACCTAACATGGTAAATCTCGCTGTTTGGGATTTCTTGTGAGATATATGTGTGTGTGTGTGTGTGTGTGTGTGTGTGTGTGTGTGTGTGTGTGTGTGTGTGTGTGTGTGTGTGTGTGTGTGTGTGTGTGTGTGTGTGCATATGCAGTGTGAACCTTGGCTCTAGATGACTGCAACTCTTGAAGTGACACCAGAAATGTAGAAGAACATTGTTTTACCAAACTGATTTATTTTACTGGATGTCACGTAATTAGTCTGAGATGTATTTTAAAGGGTCTGTGTTTTAATTATTTTATTTTTATTTTTATTTTAACATTTGTTTACCGGGAAAGTCTGACCTGGAACAAAGCCAATTTTCAGCAGAGGCCCGAGGAGAAATGCTCCAGATGCATGTCTTTGTAATTAATTGTAATTAATTATAATTATAATTAATTGTAATTAATAGCAGTTCTGAAAAAGCCCCATTTGGGGACAAACGCGCTTAACTGTCTGTAATAAATCTGTGGAGCTTTATCTGGATTTTTGCTGTTTCTTCCACATGTCTGGAATGGTTATTAGTTGGACTCTTGTTCGTTTGATTTTTGACTGTTGAAGTGACACCCTGACCCTATGTGCAAAACTGGAGAAAAGAGTCTGTGGATGGATGGATGGCAGGATATATGTATATGTGTGCGTGTGTGTGTGTGTGTGTGTGTGTGTGTGTGTGTGTGTGTGTGTGTGTGTGTATATGCATACATATATATATCTATATATATATATATATATATATATGTGTGTGTGTGTGTGTGTTTCTGTGCTTGTATATATATAGATATCTACATATATATATATATATATTAGCAGTTATGTGTGTGTGTGTGTGTGTGTATGTGTGTGTGTGTGTGTGTGTGCGTGTGTGCGTGTGTGTGTGTGGGGGTGGGGGTGTGTGCACTTCTTACGTCTTGATCATCAACTCCCACTTTCCCTCCTGTAAGTCCCAGCCCATTCACTCCCTATCATTGACCAGTGGCCACTGGTTCAGATAATAGCTATCTAGCAGTCATTCAGGCAGAAATGAAGGTTATTTGCACCTGCAGCTACCCAGAGATAATCAGCCCTTCATAACCAAGACCTGTTATGGACTGTCTCGACTCACAGTCCAAGGCAGTATCACCATCAATCTTCATCTGATCTCAGCCCTTCTTGTTGCCACTTCTCCTGGTGCCCTTGTGGGTAATCTCATAAAGCCTCATTTACGAAGATAGTCTGGTACCTTTTCTGAAAGCCCTAACCCCTCCACTAGTGGGTAATATGAGAACAGTAAGGGACTCCTAGACTCCTGCTGCTCATGTGTGTACCTACAAATATACAAGGAGAGCTAACATCACAGCTTTGGAGGGACAAGCCTCCATCCCCAGTCACTGACTTTACCACTTTCACTGGCAGGTTTGTACAGGTGATGGGTGGCCAACCAGACTACTATTCCATCCCTTCAGAAAAAGCAAACCAGTATCCACTGCTCATCACCCACCTACCCCACAGTGGATCTACAGGAGCCCAGGCTGAAACTCAAGCAATTACTAACGGTTGTTTTCTGGCAATTTAGCTTGTCTACATAATTCGTATGTCTCTTTTTCTTTCTATTTTTTTATGACAAACTTTATCATTCATATTAGCATTTCTACACATATTTTAATAGCTAAGGCTATTCCTTATTAGCCTGGGATGTATGTGCTAAACTGTAAACCTCTTGAGACAATCACTAACAAAATATGTTAAAGAGAAATGTAACTTAGTTAAATGTAATGAAACTTTGCAAATAAAAGAAATATTAAACCCTTCTATTCAATGAATGAGAGATTTTAATCTGCACCATTATCTCGAACACTGATATGATTTTTCACTATCTTCACCAAATAAATATACTTATAATATTTGTCTTTTTTCCTGTTGTTGATCTCTAAAAAGTTTATTACCAAATTATTAATGAGTCAGAGAGCAGGAATTATGAGAAGTTTTTATTTATAATGGTAATTCAACTATATAGCAGTACTGCTAGACCAAAGGAAATGGTTTACAAATGTGCCTGCATCTTCTCAAAAACTGAACTGATGTAATACAGCCTAGAGTATACTTTGCTTGCTTTCTGTATTTATGCATACACTACTTCTTAAGCAATTTTAGGTCTACATTTATCTTGTACTGTGTTTCTAAACATATATATCAAGAGGAGTAGAATACATCTGGGTGTGCTATGCCAGAGAAATACTAGATTTGTTTAAAGTGGATTTACATTGTTAAAATATTTATACAGCATAATTTCAGAATTGTTTAATTCTAGTAAACCAAACTGATGCCATTCAAAACATTAAATAATCTATAAATGAGCAGAAACTATACAAATGGCAACATTATTAATATTTACATTAATACTCTGTAACACCCTAGGACACTTTATTTCTTTTTATCTGTGGATTCCTTGAAGGATCACTACCGGGAAAATTTTTAAAAATAATATATTTTTTTTGTTAGCATAAAAATCTTCACATTCCAAGCCTACCTGTGGCCAAATAAGCAATCACTACTAATTTCATTTTTTTTATCCATGAATGCCCTTATGGGGGCAGACATCCTGAAAAAATGTTGCTTTTTTGTAAAGCTAAATCTTGTCCATAATGTGCTTTGAGCACACAGCTGATAAAACTATAATGCCATTCTCTTGCCTGTCAGATCACATCTCCATTCACTTAGAATGGAAAAACAGAGAAGTACTGCAAAGTTTAAGAGTTCACAGTATACGTGTCAGTAAATGTAGTCTGTAGTGGCTCTTACATGTTTTTCTACTAATGTGTTATACAATCTTGGAAAAAGACTTTCAGTGTCAACAAAATTCCAGGGAAAACAGACTCTTTTTAAAAAGTGAAATTGTCAAAGTTTCCGTTTCTACCCAAGTTAATCCTATCATCTTCCCTCCCCAGTCTACCAGAGTATCATGTTTCTTAATTTGCAAGGTTCAGCTGAGCTAACTAGTTACCTGTGCATGGCAAAGCACATGCAACAAACAGATCATTCTGCCTGGTGTGTCAGTAAATATGTTTCCCTATGTTTCTCCTTAATCCTAACCTTTGAGCAGCAGTTTCACAGTAAAATACAGTTGTGTAAAATCTTACCATAACAGTAGATATCCTTTTTGTCACTGTTGCAATATTTCTTACAATAGGGATCCCTGCCAAGGATGGCCTGACATCTGGCCAGTATACCAAAGCCTTTAGGTGGCTAAGGGTACACCGTACATCATACATATGCTTCCTACATACAGAATAGGGCATAAAGGTGATGTCCAGACATACCTCCCTCAGAACTGAAAGCCCCAGTAGGAACTCCAGTCCAAGGAGAGGAGTAGTAACAAGCACATCCAGAAGGGAAAAGATCTAGGGGGAGGAGGGAGGGAGTGAATACTGCAGCAGAGAAGGACATTTACCATCATTGTAAGATTTTACACAACTGTGCTATGTCCTTCCATTTCACTGTTGCTGTATACCTTTGAATAGGGAGAGTGCGAAAGCTCAGAAAGAAGAGAGGGAGGAGGAAGAACCAGCAGATCCCTCTAGGAACCCATGAAGAATGGCCCTGGCAAAACCAGCTCTAGCCCTTGATATCACATCCAACTTACAGTGTTTTGTAAAAGTATGCACAGAAGTCCAGATGGCTGCCTCAAGAAAAGAGTTAGTATCACCAGAACTAGAAGAGGCCAGAGCCCTAGTAGAATGAGCCTTAACAGAAGATGGAAGGCTCTTGCCATGAAAAGAATAACAAAAAGAAATTGCTTTAGATATCCAAGAAGAAATTGTTTGCTTAGAAGCAGTCAATCCTAAAGATCTAGGATGAAAGGAAACAAAAAGCTGATCAAATTTGTGAAAAGCTTTGGTCTTTTTCAAATAAAATCAGAGTTGTCTATGCACATCCAAAGTGTGCAAAACCTTCTCACTAGCAGATTGTGGAGTAGGGAAAAAGTGGACAAATGAATAGACTGATTAAGAGACAACTCATTCACTACTTTGGGCATAAGAGAAGGATTAGTATGAAGAGACACCCTGTCCTTATGGAAAAATAAAAACAGAATGAACAGACATAAGGACTTGAAGCTCAGACATCCATTTGGCTGAAGTAAGGGCCAACAGAAGAACAGTCTTCCAAGAACAATGGTGCAAGGAAGCTGAAGCTGTAGGCTCACTCTGCTCCCCTACCCTACCCCCTTTCTCACCAGCCCCTGCACCCTCCAGATTTATACTTAGCAGTAACTCCACCTCCTCCAATCAACTTTCACGCACTCACACAATCCACATCTGTCTGTATCCTCCCCCTCAGCATCTTTGCCTCTCTTCCCCAATCTCCACCTATAGCAGTACCTTCCACACTCCAAAACCTTTCTAAATCCATTTTACAAATATGGCACACACTACATACTCCACCCTCTCCAATCTGATTCTAACTCTTGCCCTTGGCCTACTAGTTCTTATTACTTCTCCCAAATCTACATTTCACCTATTCACACTGCCATTGAGGAACTTATAGTCTGGACAGTCTCCACCTACACCCATGACCTTCTTCCCTAGGCAGTGACAAACCATTAAAAGCTTCCATAATATATCACCCAACCTAATTGAACAAAATTTCATTCATTTGTCAAAACTAAAAATACTGCCCTATACCACCATAAATAAAAACATCTACCATTATCTAGCAACCTATAATAAAACAAATCTTCTAAACCACTCCCTTAACAACAAAAACAAAATATCCCTGTGGTGAAATCCACCCCAACCCAGGACCCTCAGGCATAAGTACTCTCAACCAAACTCCATTTTCTGCAGACCTACTCTTAGCAACCTTAAACATTCGTAGTGTCTATGACAAAATTACACACTTCCATGCTTAGCTAACACAAAACACCCCTGACATCCTAGCAGCCATCAAAACTTGGCTAAAACTCAAATCCAAGATACTGAAATAATACCCCCAGGTTATAACATATTATGGAAAGCTAGAACCAACAAAGAAGGAGGTGTGGTATCCCTAATCTATGCTGACTGTCTCACAATACTACCCTTCCAGAAAACGGTCCCATCATTTTCAAATGCTGAAATCCTAATAGGAGTCCTACAAATTAACAAATGTAAACAGCTATGCATAGTTATTCTGTATACCCCACCAGGACAAAATAGCCAAACCATTAAGAACATCCTCGCCTGGCTGTCAGAAAATATCTGTAACAAAGCTATTATTATGGGCGATGTAAACATCAGTTGACAAGATTTAATAAATGACTCCCCAACAAACAGCATAAACCTCTACAAGTTCACCCAACATGTCACCAACCCTACCAGAATGCTCAACAGCAATACACCAGGAGCCATCTTCAACTGGATCTTAGTTTCACATCCACTTAATTACTCAAATCCAAAGACCCTTCCCAATATACTTAGAGACCACTTACCTGTTTTCACTTATTGATCCACTCTACATATTGAAATCTCATAACTATAAGGCCACCAGAAACCTAAAATATTTTGATCAACAAGAACTTATCAACATTCTGAAACTCTCAGATTGGCGCTCTCTAAAAACTCTCCCATTGGATCCTGCCTTATACTATTTTAATAGGATATTCCTAGACACAATCAACAACCTAGCCTATCTTCATACTAAAAGAGTAAAATCAAACCACGCACTCTGGCTAACAAAGTCCACTAAACAACTCCTACAAAATAGGGACAAGGCCTGGAAAGAAATGGCATAAAAACAAAAATGAATGTAACCTACTTAGATACAGTTACGAAACAAAGTTAAAAAGCTAGTATGTACTGACGAGAGAAACTGTTTCTCTAACCAACTGAGTAACCATAGAAACAACCCAAAACTATTCTGGAAAAGCAACACTAATATCCTTACCCATGGACACCAAACAAAACCCATCTCTATGCCCAGAAAAAACACCATCACAAATAGCCACTATGCTCAACTCACATTTTATAAATAGCATATACAAATTAATAACAGACTCCTCTCCCTCTACCCTCACCCTATCAAATTCCTTTCCCCCTCCTCTTCTACCCCACAAAAGCAGTCTTCACTTAGAAAGATCTTCCACCCCATAGACAATTCTCCGCTTCTGCAAAACAATATTACACCATCTAGCTTCGTCTCACTACAACCAATACCAACTACAGAAATTTAGATACTGCTCAAAAAATTAAAACCATGCTCTCTGTCCTCTGATGACCTCCCGCCAGAATACTTAAAACTTGCTACTGAGGCCATAACATACCCCATTAGAATCCTGACCAACCACTCAGTTACAGAATCCTATGTCCTGAACCTCTGGAAAAGACCCATCATCACCCCACTTCACAAAGGAGGTAACGCCAATGAATCCTCTAACTATCATCCAATCTCTATCCTCTCCCCACTATCCAAACTCCTTGAAAAATGTATCCATAAACAATTACTTCTCCATCTCACATACAACAACCTAGTCACCCCCTCCCAACATGGCTTTCACCCCTCACACAGCACAAGCACTACACTTATCTCCTTCCTGAATACTGTACAGAGATCCATCAAAACAGTTAATATTTCTTTGGTACTACTACTAGGCCTGTCAAAAGTTTTCAATACAGAATCACATAAAAAACTTCTACAACACCTTTCTAATATCAGCTGCACCCCACCCACCCACCAATGGTTTAATAGCTACCTCAGTAACAGGCAGCAATGCATAAAATGGCAAAGTACCCTATCAGAATACCAAGACAACCAAAATGGAGTACCACAAGGGTCCATACTTGGACCTTTACTCTTTAACATATTTACTACAACCTTCACACTGCTTTTCCTCTTAGCTCCAGTATGCAGATGATACTACCATCATCACCTCCTCAAATAACCTCCAATACCTCCAACAAATAACCCAAGATACCTTCACCACAATCGAAGCCTGGTTAACTGAATCACAACTACTTCTTAATGCCAAAAACACAAAGCCACTACCGGGAAAGTCTGACTGGGTCAGAAGCCCATTTTCAGTAGAGGCCCAGGAAGAAAAGCTCCACAGAAATACAAGCAATATACAATAATTAGATAGTACAATAGTATACATACAGTAAGATGCAAAATACATATCTTCTAGTTAGTCTATACAAAGTAGTATTCAATACCGTTTTCTAGTAGATACAGGTTCAAAAAGAAAAACACAAGCATTTCAGTGAAGATCACTGTGAGAAAAAATAAAGTTAGTAGTGGGTACATATTAAATAACAGTTATGACCAAATGAGATTTTCTTTATATTTATTTCTGAGTAGTAATAAACACTGAGGAGAGGGAGAAAATGAGATAAGGAGTGGACAGTGTGTTGACAGAGTTATAGATATCTTGTCAGTCAGGTTTGGCACAGGAGCAATGCCAGTTCTTGGATAGATGTTCAAACAGTAGTTGTTTAAAACTGGTAGATTCAGGTATGTTCTGGAGGGTGTGGGGTGGAGAGTTCCATAATTTGGCTATTTGATTTGAGAATAGGGCTTCACCATGAGAGTTGTTAGCTTTGTTTACTGTGAGAAAGTTTCTGCCTGCAGATCTTAGACCTCATGGGCATGAGTAAGGAACAACAAGTTCCTTGAGGGATGGGCAACTCTCAGGATGGAAGACGATATTGTGTGTGAATTTAAGTTGGTAGAGATGAAGGTTAGGTAGCCTGAGCCAATTTAATTTATGTAGAGTAATACAATGGTGGGTTTGGTGGGGAAGTTAGTCTGCGAAATGGGCTATGTTGTTGTAGTAAGTTTCCAGTTTGGTCAAGCCTGATTTTTTTTAAGTTGGTAAAGAGGAGGAAAGCATATAGGAGTGTAGAGAAGAGGAAAGTTCTGGATATGGCTAGTCTGGTATTGTCAGTGAGGAATGGCTTGCTTCTGTACAATAAGCCAAGTTAGATGGGAACTTTCTTAATTGTGGTAGCTACGTGTTGATCAAATCTGAGTATGTTGTCAATTGCCACTCCAAGGAGTTTTGTATGCTCAACTGTTTGGATGACTGTGTTGTTTGCTGAGAGAATAGTGAAAGGAGGGGTGGTCGGTGATTGTTTGCTACTGGTAAATAGCATTAACCATGTCTTTTTGGGGTTGAAGATTAGTTGTGATTTACTTAGATATGTTTCTATATAATTAAACACTTGTTGGGCTACTGTTTGGAGGTCTAGTAAGGTATCTGCTGAGCAGATTAAAGTTGAATCATCCTCATACTGAACTACTTTAGCGTGTGTTGTGGATGAGGCTAGATCATTAGAGAAGATGGTGAAAAGAAGGGGTCCTAATATGGACCCTTGGGGACTCCAACCGAGACCAGCAGAAGTGGTAAGAGTTCGGATTTCTATTGTACTGCTTGTTATCTGTCAGAAAGATAGCTTAGGAACCAGAAGAGGGAAGTCTTTGATAGGTTTAGTGAGGCAAGAGTACTAAGGAGTTTCTGATGGGAGACAGTGTTGAATGCTTTTGACATGTCTAAGAAGGTTGATGCTACTTGCTGGTTTGAATTTATCAGCTGGTTGCTGGTGTTAGAGAAATTAATTAGGGCTGTGGTGGTGCTATGTTTTGGTCTGAAACCATGTTGCCAGGGAGAGATAAGGTTGTGAAATAACAGGTATTGTAGTAATTGAGTGTGGATACATTTTTCCAGAATTCTGACACAGGTGGAAAGGATGGCTATGGGTCTGTAATTGTTTAATTCTGTTGATGTTCCTCCTTTATGCAGAGGGGTGATATAGGACGTTTTCCATCATTTTGGGCCATATTGTTCTGCTATAGACTTATTTACTAGAATGGAGATAGGCAGAGCTATGTCATAGGTTCATAGGTTCATAGGTTCATACTAGGCTATCTGCCCTAGGGCATTTATAAGCCTAGCCAGAATGTGTTTGGCTTTTGCCACCCATTTTACATTTATTTTGCTATGCCCTTTTTCGAAGTTAGTATACTGTGCCTCTATCTAACAGTGACACAGAAGTGATATCCATCCACTCATCAAGATTCCTCTTGAAGAGAGTCAATGAGGGACTCTGCCTAACCTGGACTGGGATTTTATTCCAGAGTGAAGGGAGCCTCTGGGTTATGAATCTGTCCCTCCAGCATGTCCTATTTATTTCAGTGCTGAGGTTCAAGTCTCTGATGGGATTTGGATTTTCTGAGGTGCAGCATGTCCATTAATTCCGGGTTGGACATGGCTTTATACGTCAGGTACAGATCTCCTCTGAACAGGCGGTATGCCACTGAGTAGAGCTGGAGTTTCTTTAACCGGGCAGCATATGGCATCTGTTTGAGCCCTTTGATCCTCTTGGTGAGGTACTTTTGGGGTCTTTCCAGTTGCTGCAGGTGTCTGGTAAGGTACATCCCAAAAGGGGCATTGTACTCAATTATGGGCCTGATGAGAGATGAGTAAAGAGGCACGATGACCTCCCTGATCTAGATGTGAATCCCTTCATGATTAGGTGGGCTATATAAAATGTTTTTCTAACCACTTTGGCCACGTGGTTGTCAAATGAGAGATTGCTATCAACTTGGGTCCCCAGGTCCCTAATTACTTCTTCTGTACTTAATGGATTTCCACCTATGTGGTAATTTGTGGGCACTTTGTTTTTGCCAAAGGGGATGACTATACACTTTTGGCATTTAGCTTGAGGCCATGGCTCTGGCACCAGTTGTCTGTTTCTATGAGGCCCTTTTGGAGGATGCTTGTGTCGGCTGGAGAGTCGATTATGGCACCCAGTTTGCAGTCATCTGGTCAGCCACAGTCCTTCCATGTTGGCCTGTACCTCCGAGAAATATATACCGAACAAGAGAGGTCCCAGGACTGAGCCTTGTGGGACACCACTTGTAACTGGTTTGGAGTCTGACATGGCTCCAGCAATTCTAACCATGTGGGTTCTGTCCTTGAGCCAGTTTGCAATCCATCTAGTGACATAGGGGTTTATATTTAAGCTGGTGAGCTTATCTATAATGCCCGAGTGGGGTATTGTATGTCCAGGTAGGCTGTGTGGACCACCTTCCCTCGTCAATGGCCTTGGTGACTGTTTCAAAGAAATCAACCAGGTTTAAGAGGCAGGATCTGCCCTTAACAAAGCCGAACTGGGTAGGATCCAGTGTTTGTAGGTCCCCAATATCTTTATTTATGAGGTCCATGATGATCCTTTCCATAGCTTTGCAGACCAAGCTAGTCAGGCTTATGGGGCTATAGTTTCCAGGATCCGTTGAGGCACCACCTTTATGGAGAGGGACCACTGTTGCTGTCGCCACTCTTTGGGCACATATCATGTAGTAAGGCTGAGATTGAACAGTAGTTTTATGTTTGGGTTTAGCTCTTCTTTGAGTTCATGTAGACACCATCTGGTCCCATTGATGCTGTGTTTTGCTTTGGAGAGGCGGCTCTTACCTGAGCATCTGAGATGTCAGGGGCAGCACTCTGCTGGGATAGATATTTGCCCTTTTGGTGGGGAGAAGTTTGCGCTGAACCTGTCAGCTAGGATGTTGGCAATGTCTGTGGGTTCGGTGTATTTTTTGTCATTTTGGACTAATTCTGAGCATATCTGGGAATTACCACCCAGGTTCCTAACATAACTAAAGAAAGCCTTGTGATTATCCTTAGTGTCCTGTGCAATTTTTCTCTCGAAGCTGGCCTTAGACAATTTTATGTGTGCCCGTAGTTTTTTGCTAATACTGATCAGTGATGCCTTCCGTTTTGGGATTTTGCTTTATCATTTAGTAGCTTCCTCCTTCTATTGTATAGTTTGTTTATGGCTGGGGTCCACCAGACAGGACGTCTGCCTTTGGAGGATTGGGTCTTGGTTTTATTTGGGATCGATGATCCAGGCGTTCCTCAAGGTGTTGATAGGATGCGCTTCTAAAGGATTCTGCGGTCTGGGCTGTATTTGCCACAGGCCGGGGCTTTGAAGGATTCCACCTCAGTTTTGAGGAGTGTAAAATTTGCTTTAGAGAAGTTTTTCACTGTGGTTTTCTAGGCAGGGGTGGGGTCGGGATGTGAATATCCAGTGAGATTAGTTTATGGTCTGATCTTACCAGTGAGGGATACACTTCTGGTCTGGAGCATAGAGTCTCCATGTTGGTGATGATCAGGTCCAGTATGTTTTCCCTCTTGTGGGAGTGGTAACAAGTTGTTCCATAGCATTTGAGTTTATAAATTCTAGGAACCTTTGGGCTAGGGTGTTGGAGCTAGAGTAATGCTCCCAGTCTATGTTTGGGTAGTTGAAGTCGCCCAATATAATGGTGTTTGGAGAGACCTTCATATTTTCCAGTGTTCTCAGGTAGGCCGAGTGGGGTTCCTGGGTTTGGGAGGGTGGTCTGTAGCAGGCTATAAACTGGAAGGCAGTTTTACCCACTGTTAGTTGCACATGGATAGTCTCTGATGCTTCGTGCTTTGCCACCAACCTGGAGGTGTGGGTATCTTTGATGAATATCGATACTCCCCTCCTTTTGTGGTTCGGTCCAAGTTTTGGGGCGAAAAGCATGGTATGAGGTATAACCTGGTAGTGCTGGGGTGCTCTCGGGAGCCCTGAACCAGGTTTCTGTTACTGCACAGATATCGATGTTCTCCATGCTAAGGAGAGTTTGAGTCGTGCATCTTGAGGTTTAGACTTCTGGCGTTGAGTAGCATTACTCTTAGTTTCTTATCCCTTGTGATACCTATGGAGGTGGGTTTGTCTTTTGAGCCTTGCCTAAAAAGGCACTATGGGGTAGCAAGAGCCTTTGCCAATATCCAGCCCAGGGTGACAGGTGCAAGCCGTCCCTAGTGAAGCATCGTGGCTTGTCGAGCATATCATCCCAAGCTGACAGGCATTGGATCCCCTTTGAATGACACCAGTACTTAAGCCAATTGTTGAAATTGATCATCTTGTCTTCATATTGTGGCATCATTCTTGGTGAGGGTAAGATGCTACTCAAGGTCAGGGTCATACCGCCTGGGCTACATGCTCAGAGAGCTCCTTTATGTCTCTTTTCATGTAGTCCAGGGAGGTCGTCTCAGGTCATTCACACCAGCATGGACAATGACTGAGTCATATTTGTACTTGCCTTGGAGTGACCTGAGTGCTTGTGTTATGTGGCGGATCCTAGCACCCGACAGGCTGCTCACCGTGACCCTCTCCTTGTTCAGCCTGGTGAGCGGGACGCCAGTGTGCCTGACGATAGAGTCACCTATTACAAGTGTATCAGGTGTGTTGTTTAGTCTTAAGGGCTGTGACTGTTTGGCACACTGGCTTTGTGAGATATGTGTTGCACGTGTTTTGTTTTTGCTTGGGTGTCTGCTTTGGAGGTCTCTGCTGCTTTGGCAGATCTTTATTTAGAGCCTCCGAGTATGTTTTTGTGTGATTATGTGTTTGGTTTGCTGTCGTGTTAGGTCTATGTGAGACTGGAATTGTAGTGAGTATGGTTTCCTTCCCCTCCTGACTGGTTATGCCAGTACTGAGTTGAGAGAGCTTAGCCTCCAGTTTGGCTACATGGTTGCATCTCTCACATGTGTTGGAATTTGTTGGGAGGAGGAAAGGGTTGTCTGTGTACATGAGGCAGTTGTAACATTGCCTCAAGATTCCCAGATTCACCAGCTGGACCGGAGAGGAGATTGACAACTGACCTTTGGACATGCTAGAATAATATTGGGAATTCCTTAATAATTGAAAACCAGGGCCAGTGGGGAGTGAGGGTGTAGTGCTTTTAATTTTTAGTGCTGACTTATATAATTGCTTTAGTGAGCAAGTGCCAGGTAACTTAAGTGCAATGTGTTACAGGTAACTTAAATGCAAAAAGACAAACAGTAACTTTCTTTCAAGAGAAACAAGGAAATAAGTACAGTAAGCAATGCAGATATCACTAGTGAGCCACAGAAGCTGAGAAGCCGTATTAGGTGGAATTAGCGTTCCAGGAAATAACAAGCAAACAAACAACAAGCATATAAACAAAGCTATATTCAGCAGGCCTGGATCTAGTCTATGCTACAGCAAACAAGGTGTACCAATTTCAGTAAGATACAGTTCAAATATTCAGGCACTATAAACCTTTAACCAGAAATTCCCAGCTCAGAAGGGCAGAGTCCAGCCTCTTCTCCCACAAGAGTGCAGACCACAAACCTTCTTAATGTAAAATAACTGGCCTGAAGCCCAAGTGCCTAAACCAGAACTAATACACTTTAAGAATAACAGACACTGGGTTCTCAATCAGCAGTTTCCAACTTAGAAGGATGAAAGCTACCTGTCCTGCCACCACAGTGCATGCCACAAACCTTCCTAATGTAAAACAACTGGTCTGAAGCCCAAGTGCTTAATCCAAAAGACTTAGAATGACAGCTAAACTTTAATCAAGTTACTACCAAGCAGTAATAAATACAATTGAATACTTTAGAGAATGCCTGGATTAGTGCTCAAGTTACACAAACAAAGCTAGATCAGCAGGCCCGAATCCAGTCTATGCCACAGCAAACAAGGCGCACCAACTTCAGTAAGAAGCAGTTCAGATATGCATGAACTATAAGCCTTCAATCAGAAATTCCCAGCTCAGAAGGGCAGAGTCCAGCCTCTCCTCCCACAAGAGTGCAGACCACGAACCCTCTTAATGTAAAATAACTGGCCTGAAAGCCTAAGTGCTTAAACCAGAATTAATACACTTTTAGAATAACAGACACTGAGCCCTCAATCAGCAGTTCTCAACCTAGAAGGATGTAAGCTACCTGTTCTGCCACTACAGTGCAGACCACAAACCCTCTCAGTGCAAAACAACTGGTCCGAAGCCCAAGTGTTTAAACCAGAAGGCTTAGAATGAGTTACACCAAGCAGTAATAAATACAATTGAGTACTTTTAAGATGATGCAAAAGTAAAAAAGTAGGTAGAAACACAAGTACAGTAAAAGCAGATTAATTTTTTTTTTTTTTTTTTTCTGAACAAGTGCTGAGATCAAAGAAACAGATTTGAGTGCTGAAACTAGAAAACTGGCTAGTTATAGGGGAAAAAAACTAAGCTAGAATGCTTCCCTCCAACACAGATGGGCTTAAAGCCTACAAATAGTCTATACCACTTAACAGGAAAGGCAGGAAACAAGCTTAAATTTTTTTTCTGTTTCCCAAATGCTCTCTTTGTACACAGTAGGAGTGCCTGAAATCAGAATATGATCTCACTGCACTCAGTTGAGTGAGCAAATGAGATGGGCCCAGAAGGAGTATCCAAACACAAATTTACAAGAGGGCAGCTGCAAGGCCACTAAGATTAACACCAAAACAAAAACAGGGTGGGTGGGACAAACTGAAGAGCAGAGTGAAAACTTCCAGTTCAGCTAAATATTCTTTCCACACAGTTAAAATCAATTTAAATACTGTATTTTTTGAAAAAAGCAGATAAAGGTACTTAAATTCTCTTATACGTCCAGTTGAATATAGCAAGTTGTTAGCCGGCCAAAGCTGAGGTTTTTAAGCAGAAAATATTTCACACTGTACCACTTAAATAGGCAAGGACAGGAAATCAAAGAATGTGACTACCCCACACCTGTAATTACTAGCAAATAACAAAATTCAGCAAACACTGACTAACTACCAGTTCAGCTAATATTTCTTCCACACTGAAGAGCAGAGTGAAAACTTCCAGTTCAGCTAAATATTCTTTCCACACAGTTAAAATCAATTTAAATACTGTATTTTTTTTAAAAAAAAGCAGATAAAGGTACTTAAATTCTCTTATACGTCCAGTTGAATATAGCAAGTTGTTAGCCAGCCAAAGCTGAGGTTTTTAAGCAGAAAATATTTCACACTGTACCACTTAAATAGGCAAGGACAGGAAATCAAAGAATGTGACTACCCCACACCTGTAATTACTAGCAAATAACAAAATTCAGCAAACACTGACTAACTACCAGTTCAGCTAATATTTCTTCCACACTGAAGAGCAGAGTGAAAACTTCCAGTTCAGCTAAATATTCTTTCCACACAGTTAAAATCAATTTAAATACTGTATTTTTTGGAATATAAAATAAAGGTACTTAAATTCTCTTATACGTCCAGTTGAATATAGCAAGTTGTTAGCCGGCCAAAGCTGAGGTTTTTATTTTTAAGTTTTTGAGGTTCATCAGCTGACAGTTTGAGGTACTCATTGGGGAATTGGTCAACTGCTAAGGAAGTTTCAGTTTTTTCAGTATTGTTCTTATGGTGTTAGTTGGGACAGGTTTGAGGTCAAAAAAGTTGCTGCTAGTTTCCACATTAGGTGGGAGAGACAGAGGGGTGGAATTGTTCCCTGTAACTAAGGAGAGGATGGTGTTTATAAAGTAGGTGTTGATTTGTGAGGCAATACTCATGCTTTAGTTATTAGTTGTTGTTTCTGGAGTTGTAGCTTTACCTGGATGAAGGAGTGAGTTAATTGCTTGGCAGAACATTTTGGGATTGTTTTCATATTTGTTTTGCATAGTTGTATAATATGTTTTTTTTGTCTAGTTTGAGTTTTTTTTTGTTTGATTGCGGAGCTGCTGGTATGCTAGCAGAATTTTATTGTCTTTTGGTTTTCTGGCATTGATACCAGGTTTTGTCCCTCAGTTTTTGAAGTTTAATGGTTTCTTTTGACATCCAGGGCAATCTCTTATTTTTAACACAACATGTACGAGTTGGTGCTAAGCTATTTAGAATAGCTAGAAATGTGTAATTGAAGTATGTTATGGCCTGGTCAAGTTGGAGACAATGGAGTGGTGCCCAGTTGCATTTACTGAGCATGTCTATGAATGCTTCATTGGAGAAGTTTTTGATATTTCGTACAACTTTGTAAACTATGGTTCTGGGTGAGTTGAGCTGATGATGGATTAAGTAGGTAGGTCTATGGTCACTTAAATTATTTGGAAGGCATCCAGAGAGATAGTTGTGGGTGGTACTGTTGATAAGGGACCAGTCTAAGATAGATTCCCTTTTGCTATGTTTATCTATTCAAGTAGGAAATTAGATTGTTTGGGAGAAACCATGTAGATTTATGAAGGTAGAGGGGTTATCACCAGTGCAAGTGTTTCAGTCTAAATTGAAGTCGCCTGTAATAATGGTTTCATGGGTGTAGGTGGAGACTGTCCAGACTATGAGTTCCTCAATGGCAGTGGAAGTATTCTTGGGAGGTATGTAACTGGCTATTATGGTAATATTTTTATTTGAGTTGATGCTGAGCTGTGTTACTAGAACTTCAAAATTGTTATCATAAGGGCATTTAATGGGTAGGTAGTCTATGCTTAGATTATCTATGTAGAAGATTGCAACCCCGCCACCCTTCTTCCTAATCCTGTCTAACCTGTGTACGCTATAACCTTGTGGGAGTATGTCTGGGTCTCTTATATGGGGTTTTAGCCAAGTTTCTGTTGCTATAAGAATGTCTGATGAGTATTGTGCAATGACTGCATGAAAGTCTGTGATCTTGTTAACTAGGCTTCTAAGGTTCATGTTAAGAATTAAAGGTCTGTAGTTTTAATATGAAGAAGGGGAGGAATGGTAGCCATGATGGTATGATGTGCAGTATGTGGCCCAGGACTGGGGTGTATATCACCACTACGGAGAATCTGTGATAATACACATGCATGTTTGTGTGACAATTTGTAGAGTATGTGAAAGTGCTTGCTGAAGTGGTTAGTGGTATTACTGACAACTACATGTTTGAAGTGGAAGTATGCAATAGGTGTGTGATTGTAGAGTTGGGAGGAGATGGCAAGGTAGGAGAGTGAGGAATGGATGGTATTTGTATAATATAATGTGGGGCTATGGACATGTTGTATCTTTAGGTGACTTTAGAATGTTAGATAGTATGCAGATAGCAGTAGGGTATAGAGTGTGGACAGGAGAAAGAACATGGTGTGTATTTTCTTTAAAAAGTAGGTTACCTGGACAGTGTGATGAAGATATAGGGAAAGAGGGGTGTTGGTGTAGTGTGGTGGGAGTAGAGTGATTTATGACTGCTGCAATTAAGTTGTGTGAGGAGAGGGAGGAGTGTTACAAATAGTGTGATTGGTTAACTGAGGAGTGACTGGCAGATGGAGGCTGATTCTTGATTGGGGGAGGTTAGGGGAGAAGTTAGCATTGGTATAAGTCTAGATGATTCAGAGGTGGGTGAGAATGGGGGCAAGGTAGGGGGACCGGAGTGAGCCCGAGCATAACGAGGGTGAACGGAGCAGGCTGGCACCCCTTCACAGAAGAGTGCAAAGAAAAACAATCAGTATGAGAAGAAGAAGCTTTGGAGCTATAAGGTAAGGGAAAGCAAGGAAGAAGAGGTAGAGGCAGAAAGGTAGAAGTGTAAGCAGAGGGTTCCAGACACTAGTTATGGCCTTGGTGTGTAAGTAAAACAAAGGAAGGCAAATCTATCTGGGGACAAAATACACCACGTAAATGGTACTAGCCTTACTTTCCATGAATTCCAATGGGGAGGCAGACTTAGTTGAGACAAGATACAAGTATATTATTAGTTGTCCCACTTAGTGGTAAGAGACCAAGCTATAGTTGTCTGGGGCTTGCAGGTGTGCATGCTGGCCAAAGCAATGTTTAAAAATAACTAGTAAAAGTAACAACTATGCTATAAAAATAAATGTAAACAACCAGTCATAATGTTTAAAACATAACTATTAAGGACTACTTCTGCTAATAACAAGAAACTGTAAACATCCAGTCACCTATGCAGACTTGTCTGGTGGGTATCCTTAAGAGGTGTTACTCTTGGCTTTCAATAACTGTAGGGTATCAGTGGTTCTATTTGCCAATTTTGTAGTTACTGGGGGTGGAGCCAAGCTGTGCTGATACAGGTAGACCAAGTGTGCTGTAAAAGAGATAATAAGTGATGTTAGGAATATGGCTAGTTATTACAAAGTGCACAATACCTCAGTGAGCAGTAAAGTAAGAGGAGTGAGGGTGAGCTGACTGAGTGTGGATATATGTTGTTAAGAGAGGTACAAAGGAAGTTAGAGAGGCTGTAAGGGGACCTGTGGTGTCTGTAGAGCGAGCGTGTAATGACTGAGATAGAGAGAAGTTCAACAGACTGTAATATATGGACTGCTGACCTTGGGGGCTTCTAGTGGATTAGATAACAGGCAGAAATCATATAATAGTAACAGTAATGCACATACTTATGCAGTCATTATTTCTCAAAATAGTGCAGTAGGCAATAAGTGGTTATAACACATTTCAGGATAACATAACACACACTTATGCAGGACTGCAATATTAAGTAATACAGAATATAGTAATGATCGCTAGAGGCTGAAGAAGCTTGCCCGTTGCCAACAGGGAACAAGCATTTATGTCTCTTGCAATTTAAAACACTGTTTTAGTAAATTGAATATGTGCAGTTCCAGCTTCTACAAATAATTAGGGAAAGGATACTGTAGGCAAGCACACAAAACAATCAAAACCAGTTAAGGAGCATTACATTACAAAAGTCTCCAGCCAAAATCCATTGTAAGCATAACAGCATATTTAACAGCAAACAGTTTATGTATTAGAATCAGTCACTGCTTCAGTTAGTCCCTTGATAAAACAGTCAAAACCAGTGAAGGAGCATTACATTACACATGTCTCTAGCCAAAATCCATTGTAAGCATAACAGCATATTTAACAGCAGTTTATGTAGTAGAAGCAGCCTTTGCCTCAGTTAGTCCCTTAGACAATTGTAAGCATAACAGCATGTGTAACAGCAAACAGTTTCTGTAGTAAAAGCAGTCACTACTTCGGTAAGTTCCATAGACTACATAAAAGTTATTTAAGTACTTCAGTTGGAAAGCATAACATTGCCTATCAACCCAGGTGCACCACAAATATTTGAGAATAACTTAAACAATTGCAGGCACTTACTTGCAGGTGTCCACACAGAAAATGGGCTGGACAGAGCTTCCTCACCACGAGGAGGCCAAAAACAGCTATTTCAAAATGGCGCCACTCAAAAAGACACACTGCTAATGTGCATTGGGGAGGCTGGAGTTAGAGGAGAGAGATACAAAATAGGGGAAGGTAGAACCAGAACAAGCAGCTATAGATATGCTCCACCCCCTCACAGAAGAATGCAAAGAGAAACAATCAGTATGAGAAGTAGAAGCTTTTGAGCTATAAGGTAAGTAAAGCAAGGAAGAGGTAGAGGCAGAAAGGTAGGAGTGTAAGCAGATAGTTGCAGAAACACTATTTCTGGCCTTGGTGTGTAAGTAAAACAAAGGAAGGCAAATCTATCTAGGGACAAAATACACCAAGTAAATGGTACTAGCCTTACATTACATGAATTCTAATGGGGAGGCAGATTTAATTGAGACAAGATACAAGTATATTAGTTGTACTACTTAGTGACAAGAGACGAAGTTATAGTTGCCTGGGGTGGGTGTGGGGAGCCCTTGCAGGTGTGCACCCTGACCAAAGCAATGTTTAAAAATAACTAATAAAAGTAACAAATATGCTATAAAAAGAAATGTAAACAACCAGTCATAATGTTTAAAACATAATGATTAAGGACCAGTTCTGCTAATAACAAGAAACTGCACTTGACACTTGACTTTCACTTTCATATTTTCTCCCAAAGCAACACAGAAATTTAAATCTTATCCCATGCTAAAATATTAGGTATTACCATTGACAGTAAAATTAAATTTGAACACCATATTGGTAATGCCATTAAAAAAACACTGCAAATTAGGAGCCCTGTACAGACATAAACATTTCATGGACAACACCACCAAAAAAGCTCTCGTCAACACTTACTTGCTCCCCTCCATATTATAGGGTGTCCCCATTTTTACTAACTTGCACTCGTCTCTACAAAATAAGCTCCAGTTCTGCTACCATAAAATCTCCAACAGTCCATAGCACATAAATTTGTTTATAATCCAAACAACCTTAAGAACATTTTAATTCCCTAGAGCCCCACTAGAACCCTTCACTCTGAAAATAAA